>NC_137616.1:0-225000 GCF_963280865.1 Gymnoscopelus braueri | reverse complement strand
TGTTTTCACCACTGTAAAAAAAAAAAGTATGTACTTTTTTTTGGGCTCATGTCACATCCGTCCATTCCATTTTACAGGGACCTATATCATTCCTAAGTTGCGTTAGAGCGCCCCTTGTGGAAAAAAATTATAATAACAATTTGAAAACACGTAGATTTACGTGTTTGGCACTCAATGTGTTAAAATGAAAAATATATATTCAAAGATTTGAACAAATGTTCATGATGTCTCAAAAATAGCAGATCACCAAGTGCCGCGATATGAGCTTGTATATCTGCTATTTTTGAATAGCCAAAGAAATCTTAAAATGACACATAGATGCGTTCCCGGTCTTAATGGGTTAAAAAGAGAGGTTTTTAGTGCAAGAAAATCCCACCCGCACCATCATCACCCCCTCCTTGTTGCTTTGTGCGTGCAGGTAGATCGCCGGATCGCCGCCATGCCGTTCGGTAACACCCACAACAAGCTGAAGATGAACTACAGCGCCGAGCAGGAGTTCCCTGACCTCAGCAAACACAACAACCACATGGCCAAGGTGCTGACCCCCGACATGTACGCCAGCCTGAGGGACAAAGAGACCCCCAGCGGCTTCACGCTGGACGACATCATCCAGACCGGAGTCGACAACCCAGGTAGGCCTGTCACAATTGTTAACCTACATAATCACCTCATCGCAATTATACAGTGGTGGAAAGTGATGATGATAAGTACATGTACTCAAGTACTGTACTTGAGTACAATTTCGAGGAATTTGTACTTTACTGGAGTATTTCCAATTTCCAATACTTTTACTTCTACTCCACTACATCTCAAAGGCAAATATTGTACTTTTACTCCACTACAATTATTTGAAAAAAGTTACTTTGCGGATATAAATAATAACATTATAAAACCTACATCAACCAATTTAGCCTTATTTTCTACCTAGGCTATTTGAGAATAGCCGATCTACAAGCTCACAACCCGTCGCATCGTGACGCGTTGTGAGCTTGTAGATCTGCTATTTTCAAACATTTTAGTGCTTTTACTTTTGGTACTTTAAGTACATTTTGATACCAATACAGTATTTATACTTTTACTTAAAAGTAAAACATCTTAGTACTTTTTCCATCACTGGATGTCCTCACAATTAAAGTAATACCGTGTGTGGATGGATGGATGGATGGATGGATGGATGGATGGATGGATGGATGGATGGATGGATGGATGGATGGATAGATAGATAAATTAGATAAATCCATCTATCCATCCAGTAAGTGTAATACAGGCTAATATATATATATATATATATATATATATATATATATATATATATATATATATATATATATATATATATATATAAACAAGAGGATGACAGGTAAATATTGTTTAAATAACTTAGACTTTCCATTTCAGGAATTGAATATATCTAATATATCTAATTGATTTAGCAGAGAGCTGCAGCTGCAGCACTAGCTTCACAATTCTGTCGAGTCACTGTGTGGGTATGGATGAAGGTCATACCTTCAGACGTTATATGCTGACTCACACCAGCGTTGAGTTTCACATAAAAGATGTCCGCAGTAAAAAACCACAACCTCTAATCCATGCCCTTTCATTGGCTGATGACAAATTGTGATCAAAACACGATATACTTCCAGTGGTGTAAAGTAACTAAGTACATTTACTCAAGTATTGTACTTAAGTAAAATGTTGAGGTACTTTTACTTTACTGAAGTACTTCCAATGTTGTTACTTTTACTTCTACTCCACGAGACAATTATTGTACTTTTACTTCACTACAATTATTTGAAAACTTTAGTTACTGGTTACTTTTCAGATATACATTTGGATAGTATGAAACATACATTAACCATTTTAGCCCTATTTTATACATGCGTTGTGAGCTTGTAGATCTGCTTTTTTTAAAACATTTAGCCGGTCTACAAACTGGAAAATAGTATCAGATTGCGACGAGTTGTGAGCTTGTATATCGTCTATTCTCAGTGAATGTTACCAGCCGCATGCTAGGGCTGAAGTGGATAATTCAATTGATGTTTAAATTATGATGAACCTTTCATTCCCTTTGTGGCGCTCGGACATTGGATAATTGGATTGAATGTAAAACAGGATGTTTATTAGATTTGTATGATGCGTTTGGTGGAATGTAAAGGAATCATTTCTTGTTCTGTTGACTGGTATCTGTCTGTGGTATCTGTTTATTTATTCAGAGAGATGCTGCTATCTTTAGTCTAAAATGTCTCCTTTTAACCCATTTAGACCTTAGGGCGATTTCTAAATCCTGCCCATGAAGTTTTCTGAAAAACTTCACATCTTTATTTGAAAAAAATTTATAATGTTGCTATACTGTATATAGCAAAAACTAAAATGCCACAGAGTTGGTCCCGGCCTGAAAGGTATAACAACATGGAGGAAATACTCTGATACCTCAAAGTAGTCTACTACTACTGTTAAAAGTTAAGTTAATTTTACTTTAGTAAAAGTACAAAAGTGCTGGCATCGAAATATACTTAAAGTACCAAAAGTAAAAGTACTCATTATGCGGAATCTCCCATTTCACAATTATTATTTTTTTTCAAAAGTTTACAAAATTGGTCAAAATCTTTACAAAATGGTTGATTTAAAAGTTCACAGTGCGTTGCATCACGACATGTGTGAGCTTGTAGGTCGGCTAGTTTCGAATAGCCGTAGTATTTGCCTAATGTGTGTTTTGTAATAATTATAATCCTCAAATTAACGAATGCTGTCTAAGGGCGCGCTCTCACCAAAAGTTGGCTGGCCGCTGTTAAACGCAGGTTGTGCGCGGCCACAGTTTTTTGCAGCCAGCGGATTCTAAAAAACGGGAGTGACGCGCCTGTCACTCACTTTCAGGACCCTCCCCGTAGCCCGCACCGCCTGCTGCCTAGAGCACCATGGTGCTTCCTGAGTCTTGGGACCATAGTATGCTTGGGACGGTCCGCCTGCGACTCACCCGATTCATTGGACAGAGGGGGAAAATCAGCTCCCACCTCCAGCAGTTTTCTGCTTCAAATGGACAAGTCGTGTAGAGCAGATAAACGCAAGGTCTGCGCGACAAGCGGAAAAATCCGCTCTTGCGTGAATCCACGCATTTACATTGACAATGCATTGGCAGATTCTGCCCCAGAGGTAAAGTAAAAGTGCGGTGAGAGCGCGCCCTTAGGGCGCGCTCTCACCTTGCGTTTATCTGCTCTACGTGACTTGTCCATTGGAAGCAGAAAACTGCTGGAGGCAGGAGCTGATTTTCCCCCTCTGTCCAATCGGGTGAGTCGAAGGCGGACCGTCCCAAGACTCAGGAAGCACCATGGTGCTCAAGGCAGCAGGCGGTGCGGGCTACGGGGAGGCTCCTGAAAGTGAGTGACAGGCGCGTCACTCCGGTTTTTTAGAATCCGCTGGCTGCAAAAAACTGTGGCCGCGCACAACCTGCGTTTAACAGCGGCCAGCCAACTTTTGGTGAGAGCGCACCCTAACTAAAGCTTGTAGTGGAGGAAAAAGTAAAACATTTGCCTGTGAGATGTAGTGGAGTAGAAGTATAAAGTAGCCTATATTGAAAAAATTCAAACACACAACATAATTGTGTTAAAGTACAGTACTGCAGTGGTGGAAGAAGTACTCCAATATTTTACTAAAAGTAGCAATACCACAATATAAAAAATACTCTGTTACAAGTAAACGGCCTGTAAAAGTACAAAAGTATTGGCATAAAAATATACTTAAAGTATCAAAAGTAAAAGTACTAATGTTCACAACTACTAATGCTCACAACACGTTGTGAGCTTGTAGATCTGCTATTTTCAAATAGTCTATGTATAAAATAGGGCTAAAGTGATTAATGTATGTTTTATAATATAGTAATTTATATCTGCAAAGTAACTAGCAACAAGAGTTTTAAAATAATTGTAGTGGAGTAAAAGTACAATATTTGCCTCTGAGATGTAGTGGAGTAGAAGTGAAAGTATTGCAAATTGGAAATACTCTGGTAAAGTCAAAAGTAACTCAAAACTGTACTTAATTAAGTACAGTACTTAAGTACATGTACTTAGTTACTTTCCCCCACTGAGTACTTGAGTACATGCACTTAGTTTCTTTGGGTGACTCACACAATTTAGAAATGCTTCTGCCATACAGTCAGAAGCGCTGAAAATGAGAGTGGGTTCTAAACGGATAGGCCAAACGGCTAACATAAATAAACATGCGATTCATTGCGATTAAAATAATTAACCTCGATTAAAATAATATGAAATCGCTCCCTCTGGTGTTGTGACTGTGGGTGTCACTCACTCTGGAGAAGCAGTTAGACAGGTATGAGGGCACTGTCCCTCTGAGTATCTTAAATACCAATCCCATTGATATTTGCTTAACCCTGTCTTCTACCCTGAGCCATCCCAAACTAGCAAAGTGAGTTCGTAATAGGTGAGTCATGGGCTTGAGGCCAACTAGTAGCCAGATCGGTTTGTTTCGGGAGGTCTGAAGTTTAGTTTTTACATTTTAAAATATATTTGACAAAATGATGGAACGTTGATAGCTTCCTGTGCGCTGCTTTGAGAAGTTGTAGTAACAGACTCTCTGTAGCATTGGAACATTGTGGAAAAGTTGTGAGGCTTGAGATTCTAGGTTGGTGTAGCCAGCAGGTTCTAATCAGCACTAATTAAAATGATTGGATTGACACTGGTCTCTGATAAGATTAGAAGGCCCCAACAGACTGAGCCTGCAAAGCCTGGTTTATACTTGGTTGCGTGCTGGTGTCGCTCACCAAACATAGCCGATCTACAAGCTCACAATGTTTCGCGTTCGCGATGCATTGTGAGCTTGTAGATCGGCTATGTTTGGTGCGCGACACGGCGCGCAACCAATTATGAGTCAGGCATTAGCGGTGTCAGTGTCACGTCACGACAGACTGAAGCCGCTAACAGTGGCATTGTCTCTTCTGTCTGTTGATCTGCCAGGGAAGACATTTGAGTGACATTTTGGGTCCATAGAGATGTGCGCAGCGACTCATTTCACTGATTGTTAACAACTCATTCAGTGCCACTGGACATCATGATTTGAAAATATTCTGCTCCATTCACTCTTTGTTTAACTTCTTACTGAAAAAGGCTGTATCTCGGCTCCTAAGCACTTTTTTTTTTACAATGAATTTTGGCTGTGGCACTCAGAGCCAAACTGCCATAAATAAGCCGGGCACTGAATGAGTTAAACAATGTTTTTGTAACCATTTCATCGACTAGTGTTACTCAGAAAACAGACAAAACTGAGCACATTTCAGTTCAATTCCTTTTTCCGGATACTGGACATGAATTATATCGTAAGAAAAATATAAACAATTCATTCAATTTACGTTGATTTACAATAATAATAATAATATAACAACAATAATAAAACAAAACAAAATATACCAATTATAATCCATTTGGTGATTCACATCTGCTATTGCAGAATAATTGTCCAAATGAATTCCCTCTATAAGGCCAAACATCATCAGAAGAAATATCTGTGAAATATAAAAGCCATTTGGAAATGCTTGATATAATATTCAAATGACAAATCTTATTTTAAATGCAGACACCCAGATTTGCACCCTGTCTGTCCGTCCGTGTGTCCGTCTGTGAACAGCTAATCTTCGGCACCGCTGCCTTGATCGCAGCGAAACAGTGCACACACACACTCCCTGGATACCAAAGCAGAACCTCTGTCACATGGGGCTGTTATAGCGCCACCAGGAGGCTGATTTTTTTTAAAAGATATGTTTTGGGGCTTTTTATGCGGGGCGCCCGCAAAACAGTTTCTTTTGACAACCAGTCAGGGTGAGGGACAGCGAGTGCATTTTCCGGCAGCGGCAGCTGCCGCGGAGCTGCCGCGGAGCTGCCGGCGGCGCCAGTTTTGGGAGTGTGCTGCGTTTGTGTAACGCAGTCCCCACCAATATTATTTACGATTCTGTGCCTATCGGTACATAACTCGGACGGCACTTAGTATATCGGCCGGTCGTCGCGGGCACTCGCGCCTGGAGGCGCTCGGGCGCGACTCCTTGGCCTCAAGGTCTGCTGAGTCGGCGCGCCTCCGTCATGGTCCAAAACTATACTTTATCGGCGGAAAAAATAAGTTGACTGCCGCTCCTCCACCGGCAGTTCCGCGGCAGTTCCGCGGCAGTTCCGCTGCTCCGCCGGCAGCTGCCGCTCCACCGCCGGCAGTCACTGCCGGCAGCTGCCGCTCCTCCACCGGCAGTTCCGCGGCAGTTCTGCGGAAGCTTCCGCTGCCGCAAAATGCACTCACTCCTTCTGGTCAGGGTGCTGATATTGTGCATGTTGGCTCACTGGAAAGACTCTGCTACACCAGTGGGTCTCAAAGTGTGGTCCAGGGACCCTCATGGTTCCTTGACGGGGTTCCAAATGGCCCCTTACTGGTGTGTAACTCTGAGAGTGTACACATGGAATTACGGGTCCATTTGGTTCCATTTGTACACTCTCAGAGTTATGGGGTCCTTGAAATTAGACCACTGTGCTACACTAAATGGAACAGAGCCTTATAGAAACATTGGTACAAGGCTTTGTACTGTTGGCAGCCATTTTGTGTCCGTATGAAGAACGTGCATCTCCCCCCCCTCCCAACAGGTCATCCATTCATCATGACGGTGGGCTGTGTGGCCGGAGATGAGGAGACGTACGAGGTCTTCAAAGACCTGCTGGACCCCGTGATTGAAGACCGCCATGGAGGATACAAACCCACAGACACACACAAGACCGACCTGAACCCCGACAACCTGCAGGTACACGCACACGCACACGCACACGCACACGCACACGCACACGCACACGCACACAGACACAGACACAGACACAGACACAGACACACAGACACAGACACACACACACACACCTGAATCCAGATTCATGTGGATGTTTCAAGCCCCTGTCCGTCCGTGTGTGTGTGTGTGTGTGTGTGTCCGTGTATCTGAACAGCTAGTCTCTGGCACCGTTGGATCAATCGGTGTGAAACATTGCACGCACACTCGCAGTAGGCCAAGAACGAACCTCTGCTCCAGGGCCCTTCACGTGTTGGCCTATAACAATTTACAATTACAATTTACAATTTAGGCATTTAGCAGACGCTCAATGCAAAGCGACTTACAGTTACTAAGTAAGGACAACACAAGGTAATACATCAAAGGCATAGAAGTAAATAATAATCTGATAATAAACTAATACATAAGTAAACCAAGAACCTATCATCAGCCTGTACATTGAAACTATACACACTAAAGGATGCCTTTAGTGTGTATAGTTTCAATGTAAACTAAATTACATTTTAGCCTTTGCATAAGCCTGCACCAATGCACTTTACTGTGCTTCTACTCTCTATCTATCTTTAAACTGCATTCATGGGCCTGCACAATTAATAATTTCACCTGACCCATATTACTTGTAATGTGATGTAACAATAACGTTTGATTCTGATTCTGCAAGGTCTTCAAGGCTAGGGCAAGTCTTTGAACCGTAGATCAGACTACGACACATTGTGAGGTTATAGATCAGCTAGTTTCACTACTTTTTTAAATAGTAATAAAAAAGGAACAGTTTTGGACACGATATGTGTCCAAAACGATATGTTGCCGGTGACGATATGTTGTATATTTCTGTTTTGTAAATGTAATGTATGCAAATTTCAGGGAGGAGATGACTTGGATCCAAACTACGTGCTGAGCAGCAGAGTTCGTACAGGACGGAGTATCAGAGGATTCTGTCTGCCTCCTCACTGCAGCCGTGGAGAGAGACGCGGCGTCGAAAACATGTCCATAGAGAGTATGTCTATCTGTCTGTCTGTCTGTCTGTCTGTCTGTCTGTCTGTCTGTCTGTCTGTCTGTCTGTCCTTCCTCTCTTCTTCTCTTTCTTCTGCTTTCTTCTCACCATCTCTGATTGATTTCATCATTGATCTAACAGTCAGACACCGCCCTCTGGTGGTAGACAAAAATACCTACAACTATCCACAAGTTTCCTAGGGCGTTGTGGGCATCACTTCATGTCGATTTGATCCAATCAAAACCAATCAAATCCAATCAAATCCAATCAAATCGACAGGAAGTGATGCCCACAACGCCCTAGGAAACTTGTGGATAGTGTTTTCTGTACAGAGAACAGGGGGTAAATCATAATTTTAGCAGCATGTCTGTCCGTTAAACAGAGTTTCCTGTCCAGTTCAGGTCAAATTGAGAGGAAGTTCCAGGTTCTTTATGAATATATTCAAACATAATTTCCCACACTCACCACTGTGAAAATATGCATACAGATGATTTGATCTTATAGTCTGAAAGATATGTCATTAAGAAACTAAGATGGCCAATATTAAATATGAAATACAGTGTGATGCATTTTTTACTGGACCTTCAAGTCCAGTAATTTAGTGCACTAAATCAAATAATTGAGTTTCTAAACTAGTTTTACATCAGCTGAATATCTGTTCTACTGAGACAAAATCATTTACGAGATCATTTCTCACATTAGTAATAAACTGATCAGTAGGCATCATTTGAGGGAAAGAAATGCATGAATAAATAAATAAATGAATGGCGGGGGGGAAAAGGTTACTACAAAATAGTCATCAAAATCTACAAGCTCACAAAGCTACAAATCACGACATGCGTGATGCTTTGTGAGTGCTAGTAATGGGACAGTGGTGACCTAAAGGCAGTGGTGTAAAGTAACTAAGTACATGTACTCAAGTACTGTACTTAAGTACAGATTTGAGGTATTTGTACTTTACTTGAGTATTTCCAATTTCCAATACTTTTACTTCTACTCCACTACATCTCAAAGGCAAATATTGTACTTTTACTCCACTACAATTATTTGAAAACTTTAGTTTTTTACTAGTTACTTTTGCAGATTTGGATTATTATTACAAAACATACATTAACCACTTCAGCCCTGTACATTTCGGCCATTTGAAAATAGCCGATCTACAAGTCTTGATGCGACGCATTGTGAGCTTGTAGATCTGCTATTTTCAAAATATTTCTTTTACATTTTATACATTTGAAAACTTGTGAAATGGGACATTCTGCATAATGAGTACTTTTACTTTTGTATTTTAAGTATATTTTGTACTTTTACTCAAGTGAATTTAGAATTCCGGACTTTTACTTGTAATAGAGTATTTCTACATTGCAGTATTGATATTTTTACTGAAGTAAAACATGTGAGTACTTTTTGTGTGTGCGTTTGTGACTGAAGGTTCACAGGAAGAATGTGGGTGGGGAAGGTCCACCACTCACCCCTCCCCCCAACACAGCTGAAGTGCCCTTTAGCAAGGCACTGAACCCCCAACCCCCTCCAGTGGAGCAGGTTGGGGCCAACAGTGGCCAACAGTATAAGACTGGTTGCACTGGGCAGTTGCAGCGTTTAGTGTGTGTGTGTGTGTGTGTGTGTGTGTGTGTGTGTGTGTGTGTGTGTGTGTGTGTGTGTGTGTGTGTGTGTGTGTGTGTGTGTGTGTGTGTGTGTGAATGTGAAGCAGTGTGTTGCTGGAAAAGAGCACCCGAGCTCAGCCAGCCTCCTCTGGGGGGTCCCCAGCAAAAGTGGTTAACATAGCATCACAATCATTTTAATAACTTTATCCATTTATATGTTGGCTATTCAAAAATAGCAGATCTACAAGCTCACAGCGCTGCACAGCAAGCTTGTATATCTGCTATTATTGCTGTTTTTTATTTAAAAAAAAGTATTTTGAATCATTTCGAAAAAATGACAACATAAATCGTCTCTTTTGGGGGTCCCTGGCACAAAACCTTTTCAGATGGGGGGCCAAATATCAAGTTGTTAGTTGGGAGTCCTTGACAAAAAAAGTTTGAGAACCACTGCTTATCTTTTCTTGTGTGTGTGTGTGTGTGTGTGTGTGTGTGTGTGTGTGTGTGTGTGTGTGTGTGTGTGTGTGTGTGTGTGTGTGTGTGTGTGTGTGTGTGTGTATGTCAGGTCTTGCATCGTTGGATGGGGACCTGAAGGGGACGTACTACGCCCTGAAGGACATGTCGGATGAGGAACAGCAGCAGCTCATTGACGACCACTTCCTGTTCGACAAGCCCGTGTCCCCCCTGCTGCTGGCATCTGGTATGGGCCGCGACTGGCCCGACGGCCGTGGTATCTGGTGAGAGCACACTACCAAGGGCGCCGATGGCATTTTAGAACTGCAGGGGTCCAATTTTGCGCATTTTAATTAATGTTTTGAAAATAGCCGATCTACAAGCTCACAATGCGTTGCAATGCTTGTAGATCTGTTATTTTCAAAGGATTTTTATAGATTTGAAAACTTGAAATGGGACATTCTACACAATGAGTACTTTTACTTTTGGCACTTTAAAGGGATTCTAGGTAACTTGAAGCCTACATTTAAAAATATTTATATATATGTATTTTGCTTTTTTCCCCCTCTATCAGCCACTATATAATGATGCTGGGGTGCTTTCCTGCATTGAAACACAGTCCTCTTTCGGAAATCCATATTTTCCCTACTATTTATGTTTTGACATCCGGGTATCCAGCTCTGTCCGGGACGTAAATGAAACGTACGCATGTGCGCGTCCGTGTGCGTCTGTGTGGCGAGTTCGAGTGAAACCGAATGGAACCGAGTGCAGCCGACAAAAATGGAACGGCAGCCATTGTTTTCTCTGCAGTGTTTTTACTTTCGGTTTTAAAACTTTAAAACGCTCTGTTTGACAACATTTTTCTTTTCTTTTTTTAATCTCTGAAGTTGCCTAGAATTCCTTTAAGTACATTTCGATGCCAATACGTTTGTACTTTTACTAGTACAAATACATACTAGTACTTTACTAGTATAAAGTACATTTTGAATTCCAGACTTTTACTTGTAACAGAGTATTTCTATATTACAGTATTGATATTTTTACTTAAGTAAAACATGTGAGTACTTTTTCCACCACTGCTCGTTACTAACAAAACATTTTATATTTACTTGTTACTCTTTTCAAAAGTAATACTATTACTTTACTTATAACTCTCTGGCAAGAATAACCACTCACACTACTTAGTTGTTACATCCCACAACATTGGTAATTGCTTTTTCCCCTGCACACAGTACAACCTTGTTGGAACAACAACATTTGTAAACCTCAGAGTTAATTAACACTTAAATATTTTTACTACGTATTCTACACACGACACCCAGGTAAATAAGTAAAATAAGAAGTTGTGTTGCAGAAAGCATTTAGATGGGCTGCCAAGTACATTTGGACCTCTAAACAAAGTGTGTCGGGTGGAGTTTGCAGCCCCTGATTTACGAAAAAAAGCTGATGTACAGTGCAATGTGTTTGCAATGTGAGCTTGCAGATCGGCTATGCTCGGTGCGTGACACAACACTCAACCAATTATAAATCAGGCATAATATGAAAGCTGCCGTGGCATGAAAATGGAACGGATCAAGGGAAGAGAGAATAATTTTGTGGGTACGGATGATCGAACAGTCTCATTCATTTTCATATTCTTAATAGACGTTAAAACAAGGTAAGGGACATTTTAACTCCTTATTCCTTGCTAGAATACATACACACCATTAAACCATTAAGACCGAGAACGCATCTGTAATTTTCTAGATTTGAGCTAAAAAGCATTATTTTACACTTTGGCTATTCAAAAATAGCAGCTCATAGTGCGGCACTGAGTGCCGCGCTACGAGCTTGTAGATCTGCTATTTTTGAAAAATTGTGTGAAAATATTTGAATAGAGAAACATTACGTTTTTTAGAAAACTGTTAGGATTTGGAAGACATTTTTAGAATCTGCTTCAGGTCTTAATGGGTTAAAAGACAATTCATACATATATACACCAAAGTAAAAACACCCAGCAACATAGCAACATGCAATAAAAGCAAGAGGTACTACAATTCTACTGCTATCAAAAATATGTTTAAATTTAAAAGGGTCTTTAAAGGAAAACAATGTCCTCTCCACACTCATGGAATGAGCATAATGTGCTCTCATGCGTGCGTGCGTGCGTGCGTGCGTGCGTGCGTGCGCGTGTGCGTGTGTTTATCCATGGTGGGTGTTGGCATGTCCTCAACAGTGTTGGGCAAGTTACTTTTAAAAAGTAACTAGTTACAGTATAGTTACTAGTTACTTTACTAGTTACTAAATTATGAAAGTAACTAGTTACTTTACTTTACTTTAAAGGTATCATGACATTCATTTTCACTTTTTTTATTTTCAATGTTTTATTTGGGGTTTTATGACCTCAATTACACCCAAAAAACCTGAACTTTTTTTTTCTGAATAACTAGGCTGAAAAGTAATCTGAGCTTGGCCCTTCGACAGTGAGGTCACAGTCGATTAATCCCGCCCACTCTCCTCCTCGCCCCTCCCCTCCCCTATCCTTTCCTTTGGGGGGGGGCGGAGCAGAGGCGATGATTGACAGGCAAAATCCCTCACCAGCGACACCCGCAGGCAAAGATTTATTTTTTCATTGCAGTTGAAAAGGCTTTAGAAATGTAAGAGAAAAACACCTGCCATGGATCACTGGAATTGAATTTTCACTTAAAACTTTTTGTACACTTTTGAAGGACCAGGACAAAGACTTTGAATGTGGTGTAAAAGTGAATGTCATTAAACCTTTAAAAAAAAAAGAAGAAGAAAAGAAGGAAAATAAATAAATAAATATATATATATATATATATATATATATATATATATATATATATATATATATATATATATATATATATATATATATTATTTCCAAATGATTTGTATAGGCTATACATAACGTTTATTCTTTAGAAATCGTTTTTTCACATCAGGATGTAATGATCATTAGACTCAATAACCCACCTATCTCCCAGACTCCCTCCCCAGTCAGAGTTATCCGTTTGAATGAATTTGATGTAAATTGCATATAGATGTGAGTGGATTTAATTTAACTGACTAAACCTTTTTTTAATTTTAAAAGAACAAAACACTTGTGCCAGTGATCACCTCCCCCATGCCTAAGGTTGCCCCTGTATACCCCTGTGTTACACACACACACGCACGCACGCACGCACGCACGCACGCACGCACGCACGCACGCACACACGCACGCACGCACGCACGCACGCACACACACACACACACACACACACACACACACACACACACAGTTTTAGTGTTGCTCTGTGGCACAGTGAGAGAAAATACCATTGTAGCAATTGTCATTATGAAATGTAGTGGAACAATTAAACGTCTTTCTGCACTGTAGTGGCCCTGCTACTTTCACTGGTATTTTGCTTATTAGTTCTCTGAAGGCAACAGACTCAACCGTTGCGATGGGAAGCATGTCCTCAACATACCTGGCAATCAATCTGTTTAGTTGAGTCTGGGTGACATGTTCTGGTGATAAAAATAAAAAAAACGTTTTTTGGCTGTTTAGATGGAGTAGCTCCATCTGGGTCACTGCCGGTGGTAGAGACGATGGGGTCTTTGGCGACTACTTTTATAACCCATGTACTTTTGTTAGGTGCTTCAGGAGATTAGCATTGCTGTTACTTGATGTGGACATTGTTTTCTGTCCTGCACACAGTTTGCATTTGACTGCAATATTTCTAGTGTCCTTTTATCCCCACAAATTCAAAATAATGGTTATATTTCCAAGCTGCAAACGCAGCTTTGTAACGCGTTATTCCCAACACTGGTCCTCAATATGTCCTGAACGAGGGGGGAAACGTTTTAAGGAGCTGAATGAAGGGAGAATCCTGAAATAAAGAATGGCCACCACCTGCTCTGGTGACAATATTCCGAGCAATATGAAGTTGACATTCGGCAGGCGTATTGCTCAGGACTAAAGGAAGTGCAGTGTATGTTGTTGGGATGAATGGTTCTTGATAACGCTGCAATTAGCCATACACTGTACACTCTGGAATTGGATCATTGCATGTGATCCCCTGGTATCAAGGTGCAGATGCCAATTTCCAGTGTCTGATGAATGGATGGATCTTTGTGTGATGGGGAACATTAGCCAAAAATAGCAGCTCTACAAGCTCACAACGCCTTGCAGTGTGAGGTGTTGTGAGCTTGTAGATCTGCTATTTTCAGAGAGTGTAGAGGGAAAAAGAGCAGAGTACAGAGCCAAATGTCAAGTTTACCAGGTACTGAGGGTTTAAAAGGTTAACTCTCTGAAAATACACATTACTGTAACTCATTCACTGCCAAGGATGACTTATGACGAGACATCGTCCAAACGGCCACACTGCCAAGGACGACTTATGACGACTTTTTGTTTTTTAGTGGTTTTATAAAAGATTGCGCTGCTCACTATCACCCGAGTGATCACTTTCACTTTCTACTCACAAGGATCCGGATATAACGTCATCCGAAGATTTCCGCCTCCGTCCACTTCTTGTTTAGCTTTTTCATGAAAACGGCTGTATCTTGAGTTGACTTTTTTTGCCCTGCATTCCACAAGACATGGTATTTTCAACGTGCTGCTATAAGAGTAGGGGAGAAGGCTGGGCTTTGACCTGGAATATTTCACTTGCATTTAACTCTATAGACCATATTCACATGGTGGCCATATTGCCATTAAGTCAATGAAATGCCAACCCAGTTGCCACAGCAACGCAATGTTAAATTCCAAAATGGCCACCGTGTGAATATGGACTATACTGGGCTGTCATACTAATCTGAGGCGGGGTCCATGGATTTTTTGTTTCGTTTTAGCTTAGATTGACTGCACTACAGCTGCACTAATTCAATACAGATGTCCTGTGATGAGGTTGAAGATGAAGATGACATGAGTGTTGAACTGCATGCACATATTACATTTATTAATTCAGCAGTTGATCATGTATGCAATCATAATACATGCCCATTATTGATATTCTGTATGGTTTTTGTTTTGTTTCAAGGGAAAAAACAATGCAGCATGGTCAAATCTAACAGAAAGGATCATATGTAGGCCATTTTCCCTTCATCAAATTTTGTTTCTTTCATTTAGAATACGTAATCAGTTGAGAGTTGTTGTTGCAATTTGTCTGAGGTTGACCTGCAATGTTGCGTAAAATGCCTGGACTATATGTGCTGGTGCCTGAAGGCTTGTAGCCCGTCAATGCATTGCAGCATAACTCCAGCATTACAATTCAGCATTACTAATTAAAATCATGACAACACACAAATCACACTTATCTCAACCTGCAATTCCACCAAGGCTCGTGAAATTTGTAATGAGTTACTTTTATGGAAATGTAACTGTAATATTATTACTCAAAACATTATAGTATTTGTCCCCTCCAGGCCGAAAGGCATGGCGAGAGTATGTTATGCACCCTGTCCGTCCGTCCGTCTGTCCGTCCGTCCATCCGTCCGTGTTTGTCATTCTGTCTGTCGACAGCTAATCTGCGGCACCGCTGGCTTGATCGCAGCGAAACTGTGCGTACACATTGGATTGGATGGACATGGATTGGACATTGGATGCCAATTCAGAACCTCTGCCCCAAATATTTCACATGGGTCTGTTATAGTGCCTCCAGGAGGCCGCTTTTTGCATAACTCATTTTTTGACAGTACTCCTACAGATTTTGTCCAAACATCACGCAAATTGGTACACAGTATCTTTACAGTCATAAATGAAATCAGTGTTTTTTCATATTCCATCCTGATTAGCTAAAAATGGCTTCCAAAGTTTGCAGGAGTGCTCCATTTTAAACAAAATGCCTCAAATCATGAACACAGCATGTAATTTCCGTGAAGTTTTGCACGCACATTCCCACTATGCTGAGGAAGAAATGTCACATTAAAATTTTCAGCCTTATGGTGGCGCTATAACAGACCAATTTGTGTTTTTACCTATAACACGTTGTATGCGCACTCCCTAGAGGCAGAGTAAAAACCTCTGCCCTATTTGCCTTTTACAGCACCACCAGGAGGCCGACTTATGTAAAACACATTTTGGATATTACTCACACTACGTTGAGGAATAAATGCCACCCTTTCAACTTTACCCTATTATAGCGCCACCAGGAGGACGATTTTAGTAAAACACATTTTTGGATATTACTCCTTCCGATTTCATCAAAATGTCACGCAAATCGGTACACATGATCTCTATATGATTTTTCCTGATTGGCTAACATTCAATTCAATTCAATTCAATTTTATTAAAGTGTCAAATCACAACAAGTTGTCTCAAGACACTTTACATGTAGAGAAGAGACCCGACAATCCCACCCTGAGCAAGCAATTTTGCGACAGTGGCAACGAAAAACTCCCTCTTAACTGGAAGAAACGTCAGGCAGACCCTAGGCTCTAGGGTGGCGGCCTTCTGCCTCGACCGTGTCGGGGGAAAGAAGAGAGAGAGAGGGAGAGACAGAAAGAGATACAGTACAAGTAGTAACAATAACAATAGTAGCAAATATAATAGTGTAAGATAGTATATGATAATATAATATAGTACAGTACAGCAATAATGTGTATGCAGTATGGTATAATATAAGAATGTTAAGATCATATACAGTATAGTGTAGTGGTATAGTGTAGTGTAGTACACAATGTGTAGTAACATTGAAATCAAAAGTTTTCAGGAGTGGCCCGTATTGAACAAAATGCCGCAAATCATGAACGCAGCGTCCGACTGTGGTGAAACTCTGTACGCACATTTACACTACATTGAGGAACAAATGCCACCCTTTCAACATTGCCCTATAATAGCGCCACCAAGAAGCCAATTTTTGCTAAAAAAATGTTTATGTTACTCCTAAAAAATCTGTACACATTATCTCTATAATCAAGTGATCAAGAAGGCAAATAGGCTTATTGGCAAATTTCGAACATTGCTGGACCACAATAACCTACCTGTCCCTGTGCTCCGATGGAGAATTGTTTCCAGTTAAGAATTTGTTTTGATGTTTGACATTGTCCAGGCACAACGACAACAAGACGTTCCTGGTGTGGGTGAATGAGGAGGACCATCTGAGGGTGATCTCCATGCAGAAAGGAGGCAACATGAAGGAGGTCTTCAACCGATTCTGTACCGGACTCACAAAGGTAGGTTGACATGTTTGAAATGTACAGGACTCACAAAGGTAGTGTAGTGGCGGTTTGTCATCAAAACACTAAACAAAATTCAAAAGTCCACTTTGCCACCAGGTAGTGAATCTTACTCCATCTTCATCTTTTTCATAAGTGAATGCCCTATATATTTTTTTTTTCACCTAATGAAATTGCTGAAATGTGTTTAAAAATGAGCCTGCACAAATGAGAATTTCACCCACTTTTACCCAAATGTGATGTGACAAATACATTTGATTGATTGATAGGCCTGTCACAATTACAGTATTTGAGATCATCACAATTAATTTGCATGCTCGGGTGGCGCAGTGGTAAAGTCCCTGCCCAACTCCATGCGGGTTTGAATGCAATCCATGTGGGTTTGAATCCATCGTGGTGCTTCCAGGGAGGTTGATATTTGTCACTGTACGTACTCCTACGGGCTGGGGCGGCACCTGTCAGCGGGGAGTGTTGGGCGGGAGGAGTAGGACGAAAGCTCTACGTCCTCCTAGTGGGGGCTCCTCACTGGCAGGTGAGTCAGTAGGATATGAAAGCAGTGACAACACAGAGATGTGTGTGGGGAGTAGTTGGCATAACTACTAAATTGGGGGAGAAAAAGCGGTAAAAAAAATATTGGCTACTCTAAAATTTAATTTAAAAATAACAGTTATTTTGCATAATTGTCAGAATCATTTCAATGTTGAAAAATGTCCATTTTCAAACCAGAAATTATAAATAACGAAAATAGTCATATTGTGCAATTTCCGTTTACAAACCCTACAGGCCAAACAGAAATGTATTTTGATTGATATGTACCAATGTTCAATGCCAAAAACACAATCAAATTGTTTATTGCAATTATTTGTGTGAAAATTAATCGTCAAGTAAAATGTCATGATTGTGACAGCGCCACTTGCTTGCTTGATTGATTGATTGATTGATTGATTATCAGTGGTGTAAAGTAACTAAGTACATTTACTCAAGTACTGAACTTAAGTACAATCTTGAGGTCTTTTTTACTTTACTTGAGTATTTCCATTTTTTTTTACTTGTACTACGTTACACCTCAACACAACTTTTACTCCACTACAATTATTTGAAAACTTTACTTTAGTTACTAGTTACTTTATAGATTTTGATTATTATTGCAAAACATACATTATCCACTTCAGCCCTACATTCAGCCCTACGGCCCTATATACATTCTACAAGCTCACAATGGCCGGGTTTCCCAAACGAATTTCAGCTCGTGCGTAGCCTAGAAGCTGCGTAAGAGCCTCCACGCAGCTGCGCAGCTGCGCAGTAGCAACCCCGCTACGCACTATCTTCATTAGTAGCAGCTGGTTGTGCCCTACGTGCCATCTAAACTGCCTTCAGGAGACACCATCGTTGTAGGTTCTCGAGTGCACGGCGTTACGTGTATGCTAAACTAAATTCGGGAGACAGCACGCACGTAAGACCTCCTGGACGAAGCCTACGTAAACTACGTAGTGCTGTCCTACGCTACACAGCAGTTTAAACACCCTTTGCGAATATGAACTGTCAGATCTCCTGAAGCAGTCCACTCCAAATACAACTTTTGAATAATATATTTATGAATTAAATTAGAGCGGTGAGTTGACATCTGCGAGGTAAATAAAACACTAAAGTGTCCCCATTATGCAAGTAAATTAAATATACTTAAAATACCAAAAGTAAAGGTGTGCAGAATGTCCCATTTCCCAAATTTAATATGTATTACATTATTTTGAAAATAGCAGATCTACTACAAGCTTGTGAGGCGTTGTGAGCTTGTACATCTGCTATTTTCAAAAGATTTTTTAACTATTCATAAACATGGCGAGCGCAACAGCTGTCACTTTGTGAGAGGAACTGAGGACTTTCATCATAACGTTTAACTATAAAACTTCGAAATTAAGGAAACATGTTTAGCTCAGCATCATTTAGGCCTATATACCTTTAGTTAACTTGGCATATGCTTAATATTTTTATCAGATGATCGGATCATCCGTCAGAGTACAATTTGTAAACTTCGGGTTCATGCATAGAGGACGAAGCAGCGCAGCCGCTCGCCCTACCCAAAATAACAGATCTGCAAGCTATCGACACGGCATGTCGCAGTGCATTGACAGCTTGTCTGTTTTTTTGGGTAGGCATTGCACGTTACGCATCGGCCCGGCCGTAATTTATATATATATATATATATGTATATATATATATATATATATATATATATATATATATATACATATATATATATATATATATATATATATATATATATATATATATATATATATATATATACATATATATATACATATATACATATATATATATATATATATATATATATATATATATATATATATATATATATACATATATATATATATATACATATATATATATATATATATAGTGGTTAGTGAGCCCGCCTAGGGAGCCAGAGGCCCTGGTTGCCCCAGGTACGATTCCAGGCCACGCCAGCATATGTGTCGATGAAATGAAATTTGTCCCTGAGCAAGACTCTTAACCCCTAATTGCTCACAGGCCCTCATTGGAAACAAGCCCGCAAGGACTTTCATGAACGTCCTGTTAAAAGGAATTATCTTATCTTATATATATATATATATATATATATATATATATATATATATATATATATATATATAGAAATTGTGTGTGTGTGTGTGTGGTCGGTCTTTTCATAGATCTATTTCGCTACGATGGGTGTTACGCGCGCCCCAGGGCCCCAGGGCGCTCGTAACAAACTGCTGCGTAGGACAGCACTAGGGCTACAACCTCTCCCAGAAGTAGGAGGAGTAGGATACGTGCATGCTGTTTCCCGAATGTAGTTTTTCATGCAGTTTGCTTATAGAGCCAGTCGAGGTGTAGAGGATGCCACTCTTACTTTATTGGACAAAATACATAGTCATTTAGATAAACCCAAAACATATGTCCGTGTCCTTTTTATGGACTTCTCCTCTGCTTTTAATACGGTCCAACCCCATCTTCTCCTAAAACGCCTGTGTGACCTGAACGTCAGTAGCAATCTCATTTTGTGGATTAGGGAGTTCCTGAGAGAGAGACCCCAGCGAGTCTGTATTAATAACACTCTGTCTGACTGCCTTGTCCTAAACACTGGCGTGCCGCAGGGGTGCGTTTTATCTCCTCTGTTATTCTCCCTATACACAAATGAGTTGAAATACAACAACAAAGACTTCTCTCTCATAAAGTACGCGGACGACATGGCCCTGGTTGCCTGCCTGCAGGACGTTTTCAGTCCCTCTTACTCCCAGCACATCGACCGTATTGCCACCTGGTTTGACAGCAGCTTCCTTGACCTTAATGTCACTAAGACCAAGGAACTGTGCTTGGGAGGGGGGTCAAGAGCAGAGGGCTCAGGGTCCATCTTTAGGCCTGTTACTATGAGTGGGGGGGAAGTGGAGCAGGTCAGTGACTTTAAATATCTGGGAACGACCATAGACAATAAACTCACCTTTCAGACCAATGCAGACAACATCTACAAAAAGGCAAGGCAGCGGCTTTATCTTCTCAGGAAACTGAGAAGTTTTAATGCCAGTAAACACACCCTGACCATGGTCTATAGATCACTCACTGAGAGTGTTCTCACTTTTAACATCGTGTCCTGGTTTGGGAACCTCTCAGTTAGAGATAAAAACAAGCTCACCCAGGTAGTCAACCAGGCAAGTAAGATCATTGGAGACAAACAATTGCAACTTCAGGTCATATACAACCGCTCCATAACCAAAAAAGCAATTCAGATTTACAATGATTCTACCCATCCTCTTTACTCTGAATTTGACTTGTTGCCATCAGGCAGGAGGCTTAGGGCAAAACTAGCAAGAAAGAAGGGTTACAAAACGTCGTTTGTGCCAACGGCTGTGGACATTTTAAATAAGAAAATGTTTAGATAGTCTAATCGCCACTGTTCATGACCACTGTTGCTGTGTTATTGTGATTGCATTTTTATATAGTATTTTAATGCACCTGTGACGCATTGTGAGCTTGTAGATCGGCTATTTTCAAAGATTTTTATACATTTTATACATTTGAAAACTTGTGAAATGGGATGTGAAATGGGAAATGTGAAATCTACATAATGAGTACTTTGTACTTTTGGTACTTTAAGTACATTTTGATACCAATACTTTCGTACTTTTACTCAAGTACATTTTGAATTCCGGACTTTTACTTGTAACAGAGTATTTCTACATTGCAGTATTGATACTTTTAATTAAGTATGAAATGTAAGTACTTTTTACACCACTGTTGATTATCTTTTGTACACAGATCGAGTCTCTGTTTAAGGAGCGGGGACATGAGTTCATGTGGAACGAACACCTGGGCTATGTGTTGACCTGTCCATCCAACCTGGGCACCGGGCTGCGTGGGGGCGTGCACGTCAAGCTGCCCAACGTCAGCAAACACGACAAGTTTGGAGAGATCCTCAAGAGACTGAGGCTGCAGAAGCGCGGCACAGGTAACAATTATTCTGATTCACCACTTAAGCCCTATTCTAGTTTCATTGGTCTTACGACGGTGTCGCTCGCGCAAAGATAACGAAAATAGCAGAGATGTAACGATATAGTAACTGCATCGAAACATTTATTTCAATTTCCCACGATCTACTATATCGATATGCAAACAGCAAAATATTGTATCGTTTGACTTTGTATCGTATTGAATCGTTTTGCAATGCAAATAATCGTATCGAATCGTTTTGCAATACAAATTATCAATTTTAACGATACTAAGTACTTGCGCGTTGTATTTAGCAATTTTAAGAAGAAAAAAGAGAGAGGGGTTTTCAAAATAGCATATATGCAAGCTCACAACGTGTCGAGATTTCTTTGAAAATATTAATATATGTATACTATAATATAATATATGTATTATTATTATTAGTAGTAGTAGTAGTATTATTAGTATTATTATTATTATTATCAGTCGTAAAGATCAGATGTACAATGTGGACAGTCATTCCTAAAGATCAGATTTAACAACAGTGTGGACAGTCGGTCCTAAAGATCAGATTTAATAACAGTGTGGACAGTCGGTTCTAAAGATCAGATTTAATAACAGTGTGGACAGTCAGTCCTAAAGATCAGATTTATTAGCAGTGTTGACAGCTGGTCTAAAAGATCAGATTAAATAACAGTGTGGACAGTCCGTCCTAAAGATCAGATTTAATAGCAGTGTTGACAGTCAGTCCTAAAGATCAGATTTAATAATAGTATGGACAGTCAGTCCTAAAGATCAGATTTAATAGTAGTTTGAACAGTCGGTCCTAAAGATCACATTTAACTCTAAGAAGGTTTTAATCACTATTATACTTAGCTGGCTCTATACTAGTCCCCCTCCATTTTCCCCTCTATACCAAATCTCTCTGCAGAAACGCTCAGTAGTTGAGCTTGTAGATTGGCTATTTTGCCCAGAATAGGACCGTTGGCGTTCATTTGGTTAATCTAAATTCATCCAATGAATATTAACATCCATTCATTCCTATTAACGAACTTCTGTGCTCCTCTTTCTTTGTCTCTCAGGGGGCGTGGACACGGCAGCGGTGGGCGGAGTCTTTGACATCTCCAACGCTGATAGGCTGGGCTTCTCGGAGGTGGAGCTGGTGCAGATGGTGGTGGATGGCGTCAAGCTGCTGGTGGACATGGAGAAGCGCCTGGAGGCGGGCCAAGACATCGACGACATCATGCCCGAACAGAAGTGAACTGTCACCTTTAACGTTTCACCCACCCCCACCACCCCCTTTCCTCTCTCCTAGTAACCCCATCCGACCCAGCACTGATCTCCTGTATAATCAGAAATAATTAAAACATCATGGAGAAAGTCCCTCTAGTGCCCTCTAGCGTAGTGCGACAGCCACACTGATCCTGTTAGAACCTCAGTCTTCCATCATGACCAGGGTTTAAATATCTATCACATCTGGATAGAAAGTAATCAATAATAAAACCTTGTTGGCCCAATGGAACCCACTCTGTGTCTGTCTGCCTTCATTCAGTGTGTTAAGAAGCAGCCATGGAAAGTAACTCAATACATTTACTCAAGTACTGTACAGAACCCCAGCATAACTATTCTGGGGGGATCATTCACCAACTCATAATCTACAAGCTCACAACGTGTCCCAACGCAACATCTAGTAAGCTTGTCGATCGGCCATTGTTGGTGTATTATTGGGTATAGACAGAAAACCGGACTTGAGTTACAACTGTACTTTGACAGTTTTTACCAAGACTAGAGGGTTGGTTGTACAACACATTCTCATACCCAAGATGGCGAACGGGTTTGACGTGTCGCATGGGGGGGGGGGGGGGGGGGGGGGAGAATGGCACTGAAGTGACCAGGTCGGCATCAAATGACCTAAAGGGGGCCCCTGTCACGTCAAACGTTTCCCATTTGGTCACATTTTTCCCATGAAGTCGCTACATTTGTCCCATGAAGTCACTACAGCATGTTTTGGGAGTGAAAGTATGTTGTACGGTAATCGGTTAAGTACAATTTCAAGGCACCAGGGCGGCAGTGGCTCAAGAGGTAGAGCGGCCGCTTGGGAATCTGAAGGATCCCCGTTTGACACTACATGAGGATCAAAGTGTCCTTTAGCAAGACACTGATGTACTTTTTACTCCACTGCAACTATTTGACAGCTTTAGTAACTAGTTACCTTGCAGATTTTGATTATTAATAATTAATTTGGAATAGTGTAAATGTAAAACAGGGCTTAAGTGGTCCAATAACAGGATACTGTATATGATTCTGAAATGGGAATTTGGCATAATGAATACTTTTACTTTACTTTTAAGTAGAGCAAAAGTATTGTGATGCTATTTCGAGGCTAATATTATTTTACTTTGACTTAAATAATATCTTTGACTGCAGGTCTGAGTAGGAGTATGTTTTCCATCACTGTTAATTGGATCATTATAATGGCCGCGTTTCCCAAAGAGATGCGTAGAGACGCTGCGTAGAGATGCTGCGCAGGTCCTATGAAGGGTGTTACGTGCGTCCACACAGGCTGCGCAATACCTTAGCAGGCACGTAAGAGCCGGGTTTTCCTAAAGCGATTTCAGGTCGCGCGTAGCCTACGCAGCTTGCGTAAGAGCCTCCTACACAGCTGGGACCCGGCGAAACTTACGCTCTACCCTCATTAGTAGCAGCTGGTTGTGCCCTACGTGCTATCTAAACTGGCTTCAGGAAACACCATCGTCGTAGGTTCTCAAGTGCACAGCGTTACGTGTCTGCTAAAACTAGATTCGGGAAACAGCATGCACGTATCCTACTCCTGGGTAGATCTATGAAAAGACCACACACACACACACACACACACACACACACACACACACACATACACACACACACACACACACACACACACACACACACACACACACACACACACACACACAATGTATATATATTTATATCTCTATATCTCCCTCTCTCTCTCTTTCTCTCTCTCTCTCTCTCTCTCTCTCTCTCTCTATATATATATATATAGAGAGAGAGAGAGAGAGAGAGAGAGAGAGAGAGAGAGAGAGAGATATGAGAGATATACCTGTTCTTTTGGGTAGAGCGAGCGGCTGCGTTGCTTCGTCCTCTATGCATGAACCCGAAGTTTACAAATTGTACTCACACGGATGATCCGATCATCTGATAAACAAGAATTAATTGGATAACATATCCAATGTAAGAGTGGGTGTGTTCAGTGTTGTAGTGCTACTTTTAGAAGGGGGGGAGCGTCCATGCATGCGCAGTCACGTGCACGTGCATTTCCGTGCACGAGCGCGAAATGTTATAACATCAATACATATGAATGACAAAAGGTGTAGATTTGAGCCTATATGCATGGCAATAAGTGCATGGCAAAGGGTGTATTTTTGCCTAGCAAAAGCCTTTGTGTTGGATGTGAATAGTTTGTAGTAGTTACATCTACAACTTGTAATTTATCTGACGCTTGCTCCAGTCTAATTGCCCACTCTATACAATCATCAGCAGTACTTTAGATAAACGTTGGATTGTTATTCTAGTGATTGATAAGGTTACAATACAGCAGGATATTATTGCATGTCTTCCATACACAGCCATATGAACACTCATTGGCCGCGTTTCCCAAAGAGATTCTGCGTAGGGACTTACGTGCGGTCCTAACGAAGGTTCTACGTGCCGTTTCCCAAACACTGCACGTAAGAGCCTCTCTCCACACAGGCTGCGCAGTACCTTAGCAGGCACGTAAGAGCCGGGTTGGCTCTAAAGCAATTTCAGGTCGTGCGTAGCCTACGCCAGCTGCGTAAGAGCCTCCTACACAGCTGGGACCCGGCCAAACCTACGCTCTACCCTCATTAGTAGCAGCTGGTTGTGCGTTACGTCCTATCTAACTTTCTACTGTCGTAGGTTCTCAAATAGCACGGCGTTACGTGTCTACCTAACTAGCTTCAGGAAACCGCACGTAACAAATTAATTTAGAAAGGCTTTTCGTAGGCTACGTAGTGCTGTCCTACGCACAGCATTATAGAATGCTTTATAATGTGTTATGATCATTGTTATAAAGCATTATGAATATTTATGAGTTCTTATAATTATAATTATACACAGTGTTATAAGCATATTATAATACACAAGTATGTTTATAATGCATAGATACTAGGTATGGTATGCATAGATAGCAAGTGTTATCGTGTTGGGTAACACTTGCTATGCATCCCATGTCTGGGTAAATAAATGCTGATTAGGCTTTTCAATTGCAAAAGCAGTGGCAGAACTGTGGTGTATGTGCAGTTTCTATCGTGAATACTAATTAAGTGGGCAATAACAAGGGTTATCACGTTAATAAAGGTAGGAGGCTATGCCTATTGTTCACATTAGTATCAAAGTAGAATAACTGAATAGAGGGAGGAGACCATACAACAGAAGAGGTTGAGTCTACGCCCATGCATTTGACTGGAGACAGTCTCCAGCCATGTCTCCAGTCGGTCTCCAGACGTCGGGGGGGGGGGGGGGGGGGGCCTTGTCTCCAGTCGCCCCCCTCATCGACCTCCATTCACTCTCCAGTCTCCAGAGGCCCCCACCTTCCTGAGAATCTCTCTCATTTGCCTGTCCCCGCCCCCTTCACTGCTCTCTGAGTTTCTCAACGGCAGCATCTTTGTTTACATTTAGATGGACTGGAACACTCTATGCTTTTTAATTCATTATAGACCCCCACAACCAAACAATGATGGTCCTTTGGTGCTGGTTAGGACCCAATAACATTTCGATTTTATGGTTTATGTTTTTGATGACGTTAATGCCTGGATTTGGACATCTCTCCCACAGCCTTGCGCAGCCAGAGTTGCCAGACTCTGTGAGAGAAACGAGCAACCTGGTCTATGAAAACAAAGCCCAAAAGAAGCGACTATATGGGCCACGCGAGCCCCCACGTATGGTCTCTTTGTGCTGGTTGGGACCCAACAACGTTTATATTTGATGTTTTATATGCTTTTGATGACATAGAGGCGTGGATTTTTACATATCTGTCACAGCCTCCTGACTCCTGTCACAACCAGCGTTGCCAGATTCTGTGAGAGAAACGATCAACTGGGTCTGAGCCCTTTTAAACCTACTGTATACATAGTCAATTTGAAAATGGCAGATCTACAAGCCACAAGCTCACCACGTGTCACATCGTGACGGATTGTGAGCTTGTAGATCTGTTATTTTCAAATAAATCTTGGGGGATATAATAAAGCAGACCTGGCTGCAAACACTGGTGAGAGCATAGTCAGACAGCAGCAGCAGCAGACAGGTAAGGTGCCTTGTAAACAGACGTTTAATGGCTCCAATTGTGCTAATAGGACATAATCATTGATCATTATACCCCTTAGTCCCTAAGGAAGACCCAATTTTATATTGAATATGATTTTAAATATATTGAGCTTAGTTTAAGGGTCTTATTTGTTGAAAGGAGGAGATGCTAACAAAATGTAGCACGTTAGCATCATCTATTTAAAGAGGGGTTTAAAGGCTCTATGGGACAGTTTATAGCATGGTAAAGCAAACGATTGTATGCTCAGATAACCTGGCGAGTTGGTGAATGCAGTGGATTCATTATTAGATCAATCAGGGATGTTATAAGTGAGTACTGGGCTGTCTGTAACCTGCAGCTTAAGGGCTATTTTCAAATAGCTGATGTAGGGTTTATAGTGGGCTGAAAGCTGCTTAAAGCTAAGAACAGTCCATGCTAGACACATATCATTATTCATAGAACATCACTGATCACCATTTTTGTACAGTTACTTAACATGACAGTTTAATGTTTTGTGGTCATGGGTCAAGGTGTGTTGGTCAACACAATGTTTACATCCACCTGGGGTGCGTGGGTTTTGTAAACTGCTCAGTGTAACATGCATGATATTATACAACCCAAATGCTAAATGAGGAGAAATCAAATTAGTGATTGACTGTTTCAGACAATGTAATGTATTGTAGATGTTGATTCTAATCACTGGATCTGATCTGTTTATTTATGTCTATTATGTCTATTTTTCTGGGGACCCAGTACAGTTCATCAGTACAGTTATTTTAATAATATGATAGGGCAGTGGTTCTCAAATAGAGGGTGTACAAATGGAACCAAATGGACCCTCATACACTCTTAGAGTTAGGATTTTATAGTATAGATTGCGGTCCTAGGTAGAAAATGTTCAAATAGGGGTCCTTGAAATTAAAAGGTTTGACAACCACTGTGATAGGGCATACTATGCGTTCATATTATTTGAGATATTTAATTATATGTAGGCCTTTATGTATAGTCTACATGATTGTGGATGTTGTGTGTTCATTATGCTCCGAACTAGTGTAATAGAGTTGAGGCTTTGGACACAGAGAGAGAGACTCAAAGCTGTTTATGTGAATAAAATGTTCATCCAATACTTGTGTGCGATTACAGTAGTTCTCAAACGTTTTCATGTGAAGGACCCCCAAATTAATATGCATTTGACCATAGGGTTTATTGATGATTTTGATGTTATATTAACACATTTTTCTGGGGACCCCCTGGAACCCCCGTAAGAACCCCTGGGGGTCCCTGACCACAGGCCTTTTTAATATGTTCTGTATCAACATGCAAGCAGGGACATGGTGGTGTCACAAAGCAAACAAGCACTGGTAGTTAGTACTTCTAGCTTATGTTGGTTTCAGGGTGCAAGTCCCTGCAGTGCTGTATCCTGCTGACTGTCTCACCTTTGTCCTGTATGTTTACATGAAATGTTATCACTCGATTAGTTGTCACGCTGTCCAGTTAACAAATTTGGTTCCATTTGTACACTCTCAGAGTTAGGATTTTATAGTATAGATTGTGGTCCCAGAGATAGAAAATGTCATCAAATGGGGGTCCGTGGTCTAATGCATATCAAACTGGGGGTCCTTGAAATGAAAAGGTTTGAGAAACACTGTGACAGGGGATACTGTGTGTTCATATTTGAGACAGTTATTTATGCAAATATTCCACTTTCACTTTTCACTTCATTAATGTTTTTAAATAGCCGATCTACAAGCTTGTAGATTGCCTATTTTCAAATGGCTGATGTATACATGGTCTATAGTAGCTTGCTGATTTTGATGCTATAGATATTAACACATTTTCCGGGGACCCCAGTACAGTTCATCAGTACAGTTATTTAACATGACAGTGTCCCCTGGTGTGTGTTCATATTATTTTAGATATTAAATGATGCGCAGTCCTATTGGCTGTTCAATACATGTTCATCCTGTGTGCTGTTGCAATGGTTCTCAAACCTTTCATGTCAAGGACTCAAAATGAATAATGTTTTTGAACATTTGAAGATTTTTTGAAATTAGCCAATCTACAAGCTTGTAGATCGGCTATTTTCAACCAGGTGATGAAAGGTTTAAAGTGGCTAAAATTGTGTGGCAAAAGTATTCAGAAGCTGCAATACATCCAAAACAGCGCTGCCAGGGTCCTAATGAGAGTGCGTAAGCATGATCACATAACACCGATCCTATTTTCACTGCACTGGCTCCCCGTTTCAGCTAGGATCGACTACAAGGTCCTGCTGATCACCCACAACTGCATAAATGGACCTGCCCCTCCCTACCTATAGAAATTAATTAGGCCCCCACAAAATTCCACCCGCACCCTCAGATCTACAAGCAGATTCCTCCTCGATGTCCCTGGTACAAACCTACGTACTATGGGTGACCGGGCCTTCTGCTCGGCAGCGCCGCGCCTGTGGAACAGCCTTCCTATTGACCTGAGAGCACCACAGACCCTGGACTCTTTTAAAATAGGCCTGAAAACGTTTTTGTTTCAGGGGGCATTTTCGTGTTGAATTTGAATGTTTAGTCACATCTGTTTTTAAATCCTGCTTTTAACTTTATATGATTGATGATGTTTTACCATGTGGCACTCTGAGATTCCTTGTGAATGAAAAGTGCATTACAAATAAAATGTATTATTATTATTATTATTATTACATTTATCGCGTTTTGTGTCCACAAGCCATAGTCCCTATGCCCTGTGGACACGGCCAATTTCTGGGTTCCACTGTACAGTCTGTGGCGGCGTGAAAATTCACCGGGGGGACTCTAAATGTCTTCTGGGCCCCCCTCTGCGTGTGGATACCACTTGTTCGCCCATCAGTCCCACGGATGATTTTTGTTTCCTTTTTTTGTATTTAGGGTCCTTTTCTGCAGTTCAAGCATAATTCCACAGGGTGGCAGGCTATTTTCCAAAACTATTGGAAGTGGACATGTGTACACAGCCAGCATTAACTATTACCGATGGACACAAACTCATGTAAAACTATTGCCCGTGGACACAGTGGTTAATCTCAAGTGCAAAGGGGCTACAGGGCTGACAAGAGCCTAATAGAGCCTATTCTAGTCTAGTAAGGCCTAGAACATTCTAGTCTAGCCTATTCCAGCTGGACCCAGCCCTGTATAGCCTAGTACAGTCATCTAACTACCCACATACCCTATAGGCTATTCTCCCACTGGGCTGGACTTGGGTGTGCTGGAATGTGCTGGGCTCTGGTGGGCTGTAATGGGCTCTGGTGGGCTGTGCTGGGCTCTGTTAGGTTGTACGGGGCAATACTGCGCTATAGCCTAGAAATGTTCATGTAAAACTATTGCCGGTGGACACAAACTCATGTAAAACTATGGCCCGTGGACACATTGGTTAATCTCAAGTGCAAAGGGGCTACAGGGCTGACAAGAGCCTAGTACAGCCTAATAGAGCCTGTTAGAGTCTAGTAAGGCATAGAACACCCTAGTTTAGCCTATTCCAGCCGGACCCAGCCCTGTATAGCCTAGTACAGTCATATAACTACCCCCATACCCTATGCTATTCTCCCACTGGGCTGGACTTGGGTGTGCTGGAATGTCCTGGGCTGTGCTGGGCTCTGGTGGGCTGTAATGGGCTCTGGTGGGCTGTGCTGGGCTCTGTTAGGTTGTACGGGGCAATACTGCGCTATAGCCTAGAAATGTTCATGTAAAACTATTGCCGGTGGACACAAACTCATGTAAAACTATGGCCCGTGGACACATTGGTTAATCTCAAGTGCAAAGGGGCTACAGGGCTGACAAGAGCCTAGTACAGCCTAATAGAGCCTGTTAGAGTCTAGTAAGGCATAGAACACCCTAGTTTAGCCTATTCCAGCCGGACCCAGCCCTGTATAGCCTAGTACAGTCATCTAACTACCCACATACCCTATAGGCTATTCTCCCACTGGGCTGGACTTGGGTGTTGTGGAATGTGCTGGGCTGTGCTGGGCTCTGGTGGACTATAATGGGCTCTGGTGGGCTGTGCTGGGCTCTGTTAGGCTGTACGAGGCAGTACTGCACTATAGCCTAGACATGTTCATGTAAAACTATTGGCCGTGGACACAAACTCATGTAAAACTATTGCCCGTGTACACAGTGGTTAATCTCAAATGCAAAGGGGCTAAAGGGCTGACAAGAGCCTAGTACAGCCTAACAGAGCCTATTAGAGTCTAGTAAGGCATAGAACACCCTAGTTTAGCCTATTCCAGCCGGACCCAGCCCTGTATAGCCTAGTACAGTCATATAACTACCCCCATACCCTATGCTATTCTCCCACTGGGCTGGACTTGGGTGTGCTGGAATGTGCTGGGCTGTGCTGGGCTCTGGTGGGCTAGAATGGGCTCTGGTGGGCTGTGCTGGGCTCTGTTAGGTTGTACGGGCAATACTGCACTAGCCTAGACATTTTCATGTAAAACTATTACCGGTGGACACAAACTCATGTAAAACTATTGCCCGTGGACACATTGGTTAATCTCAAGTGCAAAGGGGCTACAGGGCTGACAAGAGCCTAGTACAGCCTAATGGAGCCTATTAGAGTCTAGTAAGGCATAGAACACCCTAGTTTAGCCTATTCCAGCCGGACCCAGCCCTGTATAGCCTAGTACAGTCATCTAACTACCCACATACCCTATAGGCTATTCTCCCACTGGGCTGGACTTGGGTGTGTTGGAATGTGCTGGGCTGTGCTGGGCTCTGGTGGGCTACAATGGGCTCTGGTGGGCTGTGCTGGGCTCTGTTAGGTTGTACGGGGCAATACTGCACTATAGCCTAGACATTTTCATGTAAAACTATTGCCGGTGGACACAAACTCATGTAAAACTATTGCCCGTGGACACATTGGTTAATCTCAAGTGCAAAGGGGCTACAGGGCTGACAAGAGCCTAGTACAGCCTAATAGAGCCTGTTAGAGTCTAGTAAGGCATAGAACACCCTAGTTTAGCCTATTCCAGCCGGACCCAGCCCTGTATAGCCTAGTACAGTCATATAACTACCCCCATACCCTATGCTATTCTCCCACTGGGCTGGACTTGGGTGTGCTGGAATGTCCTGGGCTGTGCTGGGCTCTGGTGGGCTGTAATGGGCTCTGGTGGGCTGTGCTGGGCTCTGTTAGGTTGTACGGGGCAATACTGCGCTATAGCCTAGAAATGTTCATGTAAAACTATTGCCGGTGGACACAAACTCATGTAAAACTATTGCCCGTGGACACATTGGTTAATCTCAAGTGCAAAGGGGCTACAGGGCTGACAAGAGCCTAGTACAGCCTAATAGAGCCTGTTAGAGTCTAGTAAGGCATAGAACACCCTACTTTAGCCTATTCAAGCCGGACCCAGCCCTGTATAGCCTAGTACAGTCATCTAACTACCCACATACCCTATAGGCTATTCTCCCACTGGGCTGGACTTGGGTGTTGTGGAATGTGCTGGGCTGTGCTGGGCTCTGGTGGACTATAATGGGCTCTGGTGGGCTGTGCTGGGCTCTGTTAGGCTGTACGAGGCAGTACTGCACTATAGCCTAGACATGTTCATGTAAAACTATTGGCCGTGGACACAAACTCATGTAAAACTATTGCCCGTGGACACATTGGTTAATCTCAAGTGCAAAGGGGCTACAGGGCTGACAAGAGCCTAGTACAGCCTAATGGAGCCTATTAGAGTCTAGTAAGGCATAGAACACCCTAGTTTAGCCTATTCCAGCCGGACCCAGCCCTGTATAGCCTAGTACAGTCATCTAACTACCCACATACCCTATAGGCTATTCTCCCACTGGGCTGGACTTGGGTGTGTTGGAATGTGCTGGGCTGTGCTGGGCTCTGATGGGCTACAATGGGCTCTGGTGGGCTGTGCTGGGCTCTGTTAGGTTGTACGGGGCAATACTGCACTATAGCCTAGACATGTTTATGTAAAACTATTGCCGGTGGACACAAACTCATGTAAAACTATTGCCCGTGGACACATTGGTTAATCTCAAGTGCAAAGGGGCTACAGGGCTGACAAGAGCCTAGTACAGCCTAATAGAGCCTGTTAGAGTCTAGTAAGGCATAGAACACCCTAGTTTAGCCTATTCCAGGCGGACCCAGCCCTGTATAGCCTAGTACAGTCATCTAACTACCCCCATACCCTATGCTATTCTCCCACTGGGCTGGACTTGGGTGTGCTGGAATGTCCTGGGCTGTGCTGGTCTCTGGTGGGCTGTAATGGGCTCTGGTGGGCTGTGCTGGGCTCTGTTAGGTTGTACGGGGCAATACTGCACTATAGCCTAGAAATGTTCATGTAAAACTATTGCCGGTGGACACAAACTCATGTAAAACTATTTCCCATGGACAAATTGGTTAATCTCAAGTGCAAAGGGGCTACAGGGCTGACAAGAGCCTAGTACAGCCTAATAGAGCCTGTTAGAGTCTAGTAAGGCATAGAACACCCTAGTTTAGCCTATTCCAGCCGGACCCAGCCCTGTATAGCCTAGTACAGTCATATAACTACCCCCATACCCTATGCTATTCTCCCACTGGGCTGGACTTGGGTGTGCTGGAATGTCCTGGGCTGTGCTGGGCTCTGGTGGGCTGTAATGGGCTCTGGTGGGCTGTGCTGGGCTCTGTTAGGTTGTACGGGGCAATACTGCACTATAGCCTAGAAATGTTCATGTAAAACTATTGCCGGTGGACACAAACTCATGTAAAACTATTGCCCGTGGACACATTGGTTAATCTCAAGTGCAAAGGGGCTACAGGGCTGACAAGAGCCTAGTACAGCCTAATAGAGCCTGTTAGAGTCTAGTAAGGCATAGAACACCCTAGTTTAGCCTATTCCAGCCGGACCCAGCCCTGTATAGCCTAGTACAGTCATATAACTACCCCCATACCCTATGCTATTCTCCCACTGGGCTGGACTTGGGTGTGCTGGAATGTCCTGGGCTGTGCTGGGCTCTGGTGGGCTGTAATGGGCTCTGGTGGGCTGTGCTGGGCTCTGTTAGGTTGTACGGGGCAATACTGCACTATAGCCTAGAAATGTTCATGTAAAACTATTGCCGGTGGACACAAACTCATGTAAAACTATTGCCCGTGGACACATTGGTTAATCTCAAGTGCAAAGGGGCTACAGGGCTGACAAGAGCCTAGTACAGCCTAATAGAGCCTGTTAGAGTCTAGTAAGGCATAGAACACCCTAGTTTAGCCTATTCAAGCCGGACCCAGCCCTGTATAGCCTAGTACAGTCATATAACTACCCCCATACCCTATGCTATTCTCCCACTGGGCTGGACTTGGGTGTGCTGGAATGTCCTGGGCTGTGCTGGGCTCTGGTGGGCTGTAATGGGCTCTGGTGGGCTGTGCTGGGCTCTGTTAGGTTGTACGGGGCAATACTGCGCTATAGCCTAGAAATGTTCATGTAAAACTATTGCCGGTGGACACAAACTCTTGTAAAACTATTGCCCGTGGACACAGTGGTTAATCTCAAGTGCAAAGGGGCTACAGCGCTGACATGAGCCTAGGACAGCCTAATAGAGCCTATTAGACTCTAGTATGGCATAGAACATTCTATTCTAGCCTATTCCAGCTGGACCCAGCCCTTTATAGCCTAGTACAGTCGTATAACTACCCCCATAACCTAGGCTATTCTCCCACTGGGCTGGTCTTGGGTGTGCTGGAATTTGCTGGGCTGTGCTGGGCTCTGGTGGACTACAATGGGCTCTGGTGGGCTGTGCTGGGCTCTGTTAGGCTGTACGAGGCAGTAATGCACTATAGCCTAGACATGTTCATGTAAAACTATTGGCCGTGGACACAAACTCATGTAAAACTATTGCCTGTGTACACAGTGGTTAATCTCAAATGCAAAGGGGCTACAGGGCTGACAAGAGCCTAGTACAGCCTAATAGAGCCTATTAGAGTCTAGTAAGGCATAGAACACCCTAGTTTAAACTATTCCAGCCGGACCCAGCCCTGTATAGCCTAGTACAGTCATCTAACTACCCACATACCCTATAGGCTATTCTCCCACTGGGCTGGACTTGGGTGTTGTGGAATGTGCTGGGCTGTGCTGGGCTCTGGTGGACTATAATGGGCTCTGGTGGGCTGTGCTGGGCTCTGTTAGGCTGTACGAGGCAGTACTGCACTATAGCCTAGACATGTTCATGTAAAACTATTGGCCGTGGACACAAACTCATGTAAAACTATTGCCCGTGTACAAAGTGGTTAATCTCAAATGCAAAGGGGCTAAAGGGCTGACAAGAGCCTAGTACAGCCTAACAGAGCCTGTTAGAGTCTAGTAAGGCATAGAACACCCTAGTTTAGCCTATTCCAGCCGGACCCAGCCCTGTATAGCCTAGTACAGTCATCTAACTACCCACATACCCTATAGGCTATTCTCCCACTGGGCTGGACTTGGGTGTTGTGGAATGTGCTGGGCTGTGCTGGGCTCTGGTGGACTATAATGGGCTCTGGTGGGCTGTGCTGGGCTCTGTTAGACTGTACGAGGCAGTACTGCACTATAGCCTAGACATGTTCATGTAAAACTATTGGCCGTGGACACAAACTCATGTAAAACTATTGCCCGTGTACACAGTGGTAAATCTCAAGTGCAAAGGGGCTACAGGGCTGACAAGAGCCTAGTACAGCCTAATAGAGCCTGTTAGAGTCTAGTAAGGCATAGAACACCCTAGTTTAGCCTATTCCAGCCGGACCCAGCCCTGTATAGCCTAGTACAGTCATCTAACTACCCAAATACCCTATAGGCTATTCTCCCACTGGGCTGGACTTGGGTGTTGTGGAATGTGCTGGGCTGTGCTGGGCTCTGGTGGACTATAATGGGCTCTGGTGGGCTGTGCTGGGCTCTGTTAGGCTGTACGAGGCAGTACTGCACTATAGCCTAGACATGTTCATGTAAAACTATTGGCCGTGGACACAAACTCATGTAAAACTATTGCCCGTGTACACAGTGGTTAATCTCAAATGCAAAGGGGCTAAAGGGCTGACAAGAGCCTAGTACAGCCTAACAGAGCCTATTAGAGTCTAGTAAGGCATAGAACACCATAGTTTAGCCTATTCCAGCCGGACCCAGCCCTGTATAGCCTAGTACAGTCATCTAACTACCCCCATACCCTATGCTATTCTCCCACTGGGCTGGACTTGGGTGTGTTGGAATGTCCTGGGCTGTGCTGGGCTCTGGTGGGCTGTAATGGGCTCTGGTGGGATGTGCTGGGCTCTGTTAGGTTGTACAGGTTAAAACTGCGCTATAGCCTAGACATTTTCATGTAACACTATTGCCGGTGGACACAAACTCATGTAAAACTATTGCCCGTGGACACATTGGTTAATCTCAAGTGCAAAGGGGCTACAAGGCTGACAAAAGCCTAGTACAGCCTAATAGAGCCTGTTAGAGTCTAGTAAGGCATAGAACACCCTAGTTTAGCCTATTCCAGCCGGACCCAGCCCTGGATAGCCTAGTACAGTCATCTAACTACCCCCATACCCTATGCTATTCTCCCACTGGGCTGGACTTGGGTGTGCCATTGGTTAATCTCAAGTGCAAAGGGGCTACAGGGCTGACAAGAGCCTAGTACAGCCTAATAGAGCCTGTTAGAGTCTAGTAAGGCATAGAACACCCTAGTTTAGCCTATTTCAGCCGGACCCAGCCCTGTATAGCCTAGTACAGTCATCTAACTACCCACATACCCTATAGGCTATTCTCCCACTGGGCTGGACTTGGGTGTTGTGTAATGTGCTGGGCTGTGCTGGGCTCTGGTGGACTATAATGGGCTCTGGTGGGCTGTGCTGGGCTCTGTTAGGCTGTACGAGGCAGTACTGCACTATAGCCTAGACATGTTCATGTAAAACTATTGGCCGTGGACACAAACTCATGTAAAACTATTGCCCGTGTACACAGTGGTTAATCTCAAATGCAAAGGGGCTAAAGGGCTGACAAGAGCCTAGTACAGCCTAACAGAGCCTATTAGAGTCTAGTAAGGCATAGAACACCCTAGTTTAGCCTATTCCAGCCGGACCCAGCCCTGTATAGCCTAGTACAGTCATCTAACTACCCACATACCCTATAGGCTATTCTCCCACTGGGCTGGACTTGGGTGTTGTGGAATGTGCTGGGCTGTGCTGGGCTCTGGTGGGCTGTAATGGGCTCTGGTGGGCTGTGATGGGCTCTGTTAGGTTGTACGGGGCAATACTGCACTATAGCCTAGAAATTTTCATGTAAAACTATTGCCGGTGGACACAAACTCATGTAAAACTATTGCCCGTGGACACATTGGTTAATCTCAAGTGCAAAGGGGCTACAGGGCTGACAAGAGCCTAGTACAGCATAATAGAGCCTGTTAGAGTCTAGTAAGGCATAAAACACCCTAGTTTAGCCTTTTCCAGCCGGACCCAGCCCTGTATAGCCTAGTACAGTCATCTAACTACCCCCATACCCTATGCTATTCTCCCATTGGGCTGGACTTGGGTGTGCTGGAATGTCCTGGGCTGTGCTGGGCTCTGGTGGGCTGTAATGGGCTCTGGTGGGCTGTGCTGGGCTCTGTTAGGTTGTACGGGGCAATACTGCGCTATAGCCTAGAAATGTTCATGTAAAACTATTGCCGGTGGACACAAACTCATGTAAAACTATTGCCCGTGGACACAGTGGTTAATCTCAAGTGCAAATGGGCTACAGCGCTGACATGAGCCTAGGACAGCCTAATAGAGCCTATTAGACTCTAGTATGGCATAGAACACCCTAGTTTAGCCTATTCCAGCCGGACCCAGCCCTGTATAGCCTAGTACAGTCATCTAACTACCCACATACCCTATAGGCTATTCTCCCACTGGGCTGGACTTGGGTGTTGTGGAATGTGCTGGGCTGTGCTGGGCTCTGGTGGACTATAATGGGCTCTGGTGGGCTGTGCTGGGCTCTGTTAGGCTGTACGAGGCAGTACTGCACTATAGCCTAGACATGTTCATGTAAAACTATTGGCCGTGGACACAAACTCATGTAAAACTATTGCCCGTGTACACAGTGGTTAATCTCAAGTGCAAAGGGGCTACAGGGCTGACAAGAGCCTAGTACAGCCTAATAGAGCCTGTTAGAGTCTAGTAAGGCATAGAACACCCTAATTTAGCCTATTCCAGCCGGACCCAGCCCTGTATAGCCTAGTACAGTCATCTAACTACCCACATACCCTATAGGCTATTCTCCCACTGGGCTGGACTTGGGTGTTGTGGAATGTGCTGGGCTGTGCTGGGCTCTGGTGGACTATAATGGGCTCTGGTGGGCTGTGCTGGGCTCTGTTAGGCTGTACGAGGCAGTACTGCACTATAGCCTAGACATGTTCATGTAAAACTATTGGCCGTGGACACAAACTCATGTAAAACTATTGCCCGTGTACACAGTGGTTAATCTCAAATGCAAAGGGGCTAAAGGGCTGACAAGAGCCTAGTACAGCCTAACAGAGCCTATTAGAGTCTAGTAAGGCATAGAACACCCTAGTTTAGCCTATTCCAGCCGGACCCAGCCCTGTATAGCCTAGTACAGTCATCTAACTACCCATATACCCTATAGGCTATTCTCCCACTGGGCTGGACTTGGGTGTGCTGGAATGTGCTGGGCTGTGCTGGGCTCTGGTGGGCTGTAATGGGCTCTGGTGGGCTGTGATGGGCTCTGTTAGGTTGTACGGGGCAATACTGCACTATAGCCTAGAAATTTTCATGTAAAACTATTGCCGGTGGACACAAACTCATGTAAAACTATTGCCCGTGTACACAGTGGTTAATCTCAAATGCAAAGGGGCTAAAGGGCTGACAAGAGCCTAGTAAAGCCTAACAGAGCCTATTAGAGTCTAGTAAGGCATAGAACACCCTAGTTTAGCCTATTCCAGCCGGACCCAGCCCTGTATAGCCTAGTACAGTCATCTAACTACCCATATACCCTATAGGCTATTCTCCCACTGGGCTGGACTTGGGTGTGCTGGAATGTGCTGGGCTGTGCTGGGCTCTGGTGGGCTGTAATGGGCTCTGGTGGGCTGTGATGGGCTCTGTTAGGTTGTACGGGGCAATACTGCACTATAGCCGAGAAATTTTCATGTAAAACTATTGCCGGTGGACACAAACTCATGTAAAACTATTGCCCGTGGACACATTGGTTAATCTCAAGTGCAAAGGGGCTACAGGGCTGACAAGAGCCTAGTACAGCATAATAGAGCCTGTTAGAGTCTAGTAAGGCATAAAACACCCTAGTTTAGCCTATTCCAGCCGGACCCAGCCCTGTATAGCCTAGTACAGTCATCTAACTACCCCCATACCCTATGCTATTCTCCCACTGGGCTGGACTTGGGTGTGCTGGAATGTCCTGGGCTGTGCTGGTCTCTGGTGGACTGTAATGGGCTCTGGTGGGCTGTGCTGGGCTCTGTTAGGTTGTACGGGGCAATACTGCACTATAGCCTAGAAATGTTCATGTAAAACTATTGCCGGTGGACACAAACTCATGTAAAACTATTGCCCATGGACAAATTGGTTAATCTCAAGTGCAAAGGGGCTACAGGGCTGACAAGAGCCTAGTACAGCCTAACAGAGCCTGTTAGAGTCTAGTAAGGCATAAAACACCCTAGTTTAGCCTATTCCAGCCGGACCCAGCCCTGTATAGCCTAGTACAGTCATATAACTACACCCATACCCTATGCTATTCTCCCACTGGGCTGGACTTGGGTGTGCTGGAATGTCCTGGGCTGTGCTGGGCTCTGGTGGGCTGTAATGGGCTCTGGTGGGCTGTGCTGGGCTCTGTTAGGTTGTACGGGGCAATACTGCACTATAGCCTAGAAATGTTCATGTAAAACTATTGCCGGTGGACACAAACTCATGTAAAACTATTGCCCGTGGACACATTGGTTAATCTCAAGTGCAAAGGGGCTACAGGGCTGACAAGAGCCTAGTACAGCCTAATAGAGCCTGTTAGAGTCTAGTAAGGCATAGAACACCCTAGTTTAGCCTATTCCAGCCGGACCCAGCCCTGTATAGCCTAGTACAGTCATCTAACTACCCATATACCCTATAGGCTATTCTCCCACTGGGCTGGACTTGGGTGTGCTGGAATGTGCTGGGCTGTGCTGGGCTCTGGTGGGCTGTAATGGGCTCTGGTGGGCTGTGATGGGCTCTGTTAGGTTGTACGGGGCAATACTGCACTATAGCCTAGAAATTTTCATGTAAAACTATTGCCGGTGGACACAAACTCATGTAAAACTATTGCCCGTGTACACAGTGGTTAATCTCAAATGCAAAGGGGCTAAAGGGCTGACAAGAGCCTAGTACAGCCTAACATAGCCTATTAGAGTCTAGTAAGGCATAGAACACCCTAGTTTAGCCTATTCCAGCCGGACCCAGCCTTGTATAGCCTAGTACAGTCATCTAACTACCCATATACCCTATAGGCTATTCTCCCACTGGGCTGGACTTGGGTGTGCTGGAATGTGCTGGGCTGTGCTGGGCTCTGGTGGGCTGTAATGGGCTCTGGTGGGCTGTGATGGGCTCTGTTAGGTTGTACGGGGCAATACTGCACTATAGCCGAGAAATTTTCATGTAAAACTATTGCCGGTGGACACAAACTCATGTAAAACTATTGCCCGTGGACACATTGGTTAATCTCAAGTGCAAAGGGGCTACAGGGCTGACAAGAGCCTAGTACAGCCTAATGGAGCCTATTAGAGTCTAGTAAGGCATAGAACACCCTAGTTTAGCCTATTCCAGCCGGACCCAGCCCTGTATAGCCTAGTACAGTCATCTAACTACCCACATACCCTATAGGCTATTCTCCCACTGGGCTGGACTTGGGTGTTGTGGAATGTGCTGGGCTGTGCTGGGCTCTGGTGGACTATAATGGGCTCTGGTGGGCTGTGCTTGGCTCTGTTAGGCTGTACGAGGCAGTACTGCACTATAGCCTAGACATGTTCATGTAAAACTATTGGCCGTGGACACAAACTCATGTAAAACTATTGCCCGTGTACACAGTGGTTAATCTCAAATGCAAAGGGGCTAAAGGGCTGACAAGAGCCTAGTACAGCCTAACAGAGCCTATTAGAGTCTAGTAAGGCATAGAACACCCTAGTTTAGCCTATTCCAGCCGGACCCAGCCCTGTATAGCCTAGTACAGTCATCTAACTACCCACATATCCTATAGGCTATTCTCCCACTGGGCTGGACTTGGGTGTTGTGGAATGTGCTGGGCTGTGCTGGGCTCTGGTGGACTATAATGGGCTCTGGTGGGCTGTGCTTGGCTCTGTTAGGCTGTACGAGGCAGTACTGCACTATAGCCTAGACATGTTCATGTAAAACTATTGGCCGTGGACACAAACTCATGTAAAACTATTGCCCGTGTACACAGTGGTTAATCTCAAATGCAAAGGGGCTAAAGGGCTGACAAGAGCCTAGTACAGCCTAACAGAGCCTATTAGAGTCTAGTAAGGCATAGAACACCCTAGTTTAGCCTATTCCAGCCGGACCCAGCCCTGTATAGCCTAGTACAGTCATCTAACTACCCACATATCCTATAGGCTATTCTCCCACTGGGCTGGACTTGGGTGTTGTGGAATGTGCTGGGCTGTGCTGGGCTCTGGTGGACTATAATGGGCTCTGGTGGGCTGTGCTGGGCTCTGTTAGGCTGTACGAGGCAGTACTGCACTATAGCCTAGACATGTTCATGTAAAACTATTGGCCGTGGACACAAACTCATGTAAAACTATTGCCCGTGTACACAGTGGTTAATCTCAAGTGCAAAGGGGCTACAGGGCTGACAAGAGCCTAGTACAGCCTAATAGAGCCTGTTAGAGTCTAGTAAGGCATAGAACACCCTACTTTAGCCTATTCCAGCCGGACCCAGCCCTGTATAGCCTAGTACAGTCATCTAACTACCCCCATACCCTATGCTATTCTCCCACTGGGCTGGACTTGGGTGTGCCATTGGTTAATCTCAAGTGCAAAGGGGCTACAGGGCTGACAAGAGCCTAGTACAGCCTAATAGAGCCTGTTAGAGTCTAGTAAGGCATAGAACACCCTAGTTTAGCCTATTTCAGCCAGACCCAGCCCTGTATAGCCTAGTACAGTCATCTAACTACCCACATACCCTATAGGCTATTCTCCCACTGGGCTGGACTTGGGTGTTGTGTAATGTGCTGGGCTGTGCTGGGCTCTGGTGGACTATAATGGGCTCTGGTGGGCTGTGCTGGGCTCTGTTAGGCTGTACGAGGCAGTACTGCACTATAGCCTAGACATGTTCATGTAAAACTATTGGCCGTGGACACAAACTCATGTAAAACTATTGCCCGTGTACACAGTGGTTAATCTCAAATGCAAAGGGGCTAAAGGGCTGACAAGAGCCTAGTACAGCCTAACAGAGCCTATTAGAGTCTAGTAAGGCATAGAACACCCTAGTTTAGCCTATTCCAGCCGGACCCAGCCCTGTATAGCCTAGTACAGTCATCTAACTACCCACATACCCTATAGGCTATTCTCCCACTGGGCTGGACTTGGGTGTTGTGGAATGTGCTGGGCTGTGCTGGGCTCTGGTGGGCTGTAATGGGCTCTGGTGGGCTGTGATGGGCTCTGTTAGGTTGTACGGGGCAATACTGCACTATAGCCTAGAAATTTTCATGTAAAACTATTGCCGGTGGACACAAACTCATGTAAAACTATTGCCCGTGGACACATTGGTTAATCTCAAGTGCAAAGGGGCTACAGGGCTGACAAGAGCCTAGTACAGCATAATAGAGCCTGTTAGAGTCTAGTAAGGCATAAAACACCCTAGTTTAGCCTATTCCAGCCGGACCCAGCCCTGTATAGCCTAGTACAGTCATCTAACTACCCCCATACCCTATGCTATTCTCCCATTGGGCTGGACTTGGGTGTGCTGGAATGTCCTGGGCTGTGCTGGGCTCTGGTGGGCTGTAATGGGCTCTGGTGGGCTGTGCTGGGCTCTGTTAGGTTGTACGGGGCAATACTGCGCTATAGCCTAGAAATGTTCATGTAAAACTATTGCCGGTGGACACAAACTCATGTAAAACTATTGCCCGTGGACACAGTGGTTAATCTCAAGTGCAAATGGGCTACAGCGCTGACATGAGCCTAGGACAGCCTAATAGAGCCTATTAGACTCTAGTATGGCATAGAACATTCTATTCTAGCCTATTCCAGCTGGACCCAGCCCTTTATAGCCTAGTACAGTCGTATAACTACCCCCATAACCTAGGCTATTCTCCCACTGGGCTGGTCTTGGGTGTGCTGGAATTTGCTGGGCTGTGCTGGGCTCTGGTGGACTACAATGGGCTCTGGTGGGCTGTGCTGGGCTCTGTTAGGCTGTACGAGGCAGTACTGCACTATAGCCTAGACATGTTCATGTAAAACTATTGGCCGTGGACACAAACTCATGTAAAACTATTGCCTGTGTACTGTAGTGGATAAAATTCATATAACAGTCATTGTGGTATTGATTAATTGTATTAGTAAGAATGTATTAGTAGATGCAACAATCATCACCTGTTCTTACTTGTTAAACTCCTCTCCCTTACAAACAGTCGACTCATGCAAACCTATTTCAAACATACTGACTCTGGGTGAGTCAGTTATAGAATAGAGCCTATGTAAGGAGTGACCATCTGTTGTTACCTCTTGTGTACTTCTCCTGATTGTATAAATATGTGTAAGTCATTGGTGTTGGGGAGTGATGGGGGAAGCCCTGGAGGGAGACACTAGTCTCTCTCTGCTGTGATGAGATCTACAATAAACATGGAGTTTGGTTCCTGACAACTGAGTCCTGCATCTTCCTGATCTGTTTAATTTACATAAAGTAACATGTAAAAGCTGCCATTACAATTGGCGCTGTGAGCAGGGTGGATGCTTTGCTGTTATAGCAAACACTCCACTTAGAATCTTAAGAAGATGGGAGCAAAACCGAGCAGAAAGAAAATGCAGCGACAACTTGACGACCAACAGAAGGCCTTGGAAGATCAACGTGACAAAGCGAAGAGAATGCAACAACAACTCAATGACCAGCGTGACAAAGCTAAGAGGGCCGCAACGCTACAGCAAGAACAACTCAACGACCAACGGAAAGAAGTGACATTACTGCGAGAACACCTTGACAGAACTATGGTGACATTAGCAGATCTACAAGCCAATACTTCTCCTGATGACTACAATGTGAGGCAGAAGGAGCCAAACTGCAGGAGAGACACACAACTGACTGCTACTACACCCAAGGAACACGCAGATGTCACAGCGACGCTCTGTCCAAGTAACCTATTCCCATTAATTCCATATCCAAACCCTCATCCCCGTCCGGGGGCTGGGGCACAGCAAGCAGAGATAGATAGATGCGTACTCTGCAACAGTACATGTTCAGCGAAACTGGACACCTGATGAATTCAATGACATTGTGAAGGACCTTCCAGACCCCATAATTGACGCGGTACGTTGGTGTACGGCTGTGTTAGATTTGATCGAGATGTATGGGCCATCGACAAGAGAGCTGGAATCAGTATTTCGCAAAGTTTTTGGATTAAGGTGGCTACGTCTCAGGGGAAACTTTGATGTGACTGGAGAAAGAGATGACATCATCACTGGACAGCTGCAGAATCGAGATGGTCTTTTTGACAGGGTGAAAGCAGCTTTTCCAGCACACACTGATTGGCCGAAAATTCACAGCACTAAGCAATGGGCTGATGAAACCTGTGACACCTACAGAAATAGAATGGAGGACTGCTTTCAGAAGCATTGTGGTGTGACACTAGACAACCCGGCTTACAGTGACTTGTTAAAAACTGCCGTGATCAATGGCTTTCGCCCGTCCATCCATAACCGGGTTATGACTTCCTGTATTGGATGGGAAAGTCAGAACCTCACTGAGGTGTGGGGACATGCACTGCACGCTGAGAGGCACATGCTCTCACAAGAAGACGGGAGGAAGAAGAAATTGGAAAGAGCACAGTTGATGTTCTATGAGAACCACCGGCAGCCACCACAGGAACAACAACAGCAGCAGCAACCAAATCAGGAGTCACATAGGAAGAAAAGGAGCCGTGAATGGAGGCAAAGAAGAGGAGGAAACAGTGAGCCATATGACATAGCGGTCTTATGTCATTACTGTGCCTCAGATGACCACATGGAGAGGAAGTGTCCTGTCGAAAGGAGGGCATGGCTGCACCAGCAGCACCCAGACCAGGATCACGAACAATATGGTGCAGGGTCTGTTCCATGCAACTATGGGCCAGGTGGAAATGCTGTGGCCAACTATCCAGAACGGGGTGGACCACATCCACTGCCTTGCCCCACGTCGGGCTCCGCGGACTCCTTGGCAAGATGGACCAGGTGACAATGTTAATACAACAGGCACCAATCTACTACATGCGGAGCAGGCCACACACATAAAAGGTTCATGTCCTGAGTTATGTTCTGAACGGTTTAATTTACTTTGCAAGTTCTATTCATTGTCATGCTAAAAATAGGGTAAATAGTTGATAAAAATGAATTTATTTGAGATAACCTCCTTAAAAATCGCAGTACAATCCGATCCAAAATTGAAAATTATATTCTACTAAATTAATGTAAGAAAAATATTGTTTAATGGTACTTCCTTAAAAATCGCAGTACAATCCGATCCAAAATTGAGAATTATATTCTACTAATTAATGTAAGAACAATATTGTTTAATGGTGCAGGTAATATGCCTAAAAGAAAAGACAATAATGTCTTAGAACTTGAGTAAGTCAGTATTGTAATCTATTTCCACACACATGATATAGTTCACTCATCAGTCTGGTTCCCCCACTTTCTTTCCTCTCCCCAGAATAGCTGACAGGGGGGAAGGGGGGTGGCAGGTGATAGGGGCCGTGTGTGTCTGTGTGTGAGTGAGATAGACCAAACACTGAAACAGGAATACATTTGAGTTTTAAAATATATCAAAGTAATTATTCAAAATGTAGTGTTTCAAGGCACTCAATCAATAATGTGATACGGGTAATTTATGATGGCCTTTTTACAAGGAAGTTAAAACAGATTTTATTTGTCTCCAGTCCACTTATTCTGCTCTTGCTAGATAAATGTTAAGTAAAACTCGGATTAAAATAAACACACCATGTGTAGACAAATTCCCATGTGGCAAGAAATTTTACATAATTCTATATTTTTTATTCCATGTAGTGAAAATGCCCGAGTGAAGAAAATTCCATGCTGTGTTGATAATGCCATACGTGATGAAAAATCCATTCGGTAGCAAATTCCACGTGTTGATATAATTTAAAATAAAAGAACAAAAAAATGTAATAATAATCCGTAATAATCCGTAGGCTAGAACTTATGGTTATCAAGCAAATTGTTACAGCAATTTTTGAGTGATTGATGGAGATAGTATAAAGACAGGTTAAACTGTACCTCGGTTGAGTATTACATTTTACTGTATAGCAAAAAGTTTGTGTGCAGCTTTCCGGATCATGGGTCCGGCCGATGGTTTCTGCAGAACCATTGGTCAGTCCATTATTCTATGAAAGTACTCACAAACTATGGGGGGTCAGGGAACATTTATTTCCGACCATTATTTGACCATTGGTCAGTCCATTATTTCCTGAAAGTTACTTACAAACTTTGGGGGGTAAGGGAACATTTTTATTAAGGGAACATTTTTATTAAAATTAAATGTATTAAATTAAATACATTTTCGATTGAGGACTTTTATGTCAACAAGATCATATGGAGTCTAAAACAGAGACCGGTGACAGGCCGAGATTCTATTTTTCAAAGGGTCAATTACCTGCCTGATGGGTACATTTGGGTCTTAACTAGCTACTAAATAGGTAATACAATAAAGCTATGAGGTTTGTAGTGTGGAACTACACCACCATAATAGTATTTAAAAGAAGCAATGGGAATCTTTCCCAAAAATGGCAGATCTACAAGCTGCAAATCAGATATAACATTTCCAAAAATTGTATAAATGTACAAACTGCAGATCAGTTGTTTAACAAATGTCAAAGAGCATAGCATTATCAAAGATACAGTATGCCAAAAGGTCCTATGATTTTTAAATACATAAGAAGTGAAGTGTGGGGAAAAAATGGTTATTGGTGTTGACTTTCTCTGTAACCATTACTGTAGAATTGTTGAATACACTGTTTGAGGATACGTGACCAGTAGCATATGCGCAATGCTTGCTTGTCACTGCCATCACACGTGTATCTAACAATACAGTTTTGTTTTGAATATTTGTACATGATTGCATCCCATTGAATTAGCATAATGTCCTGTCATTCTATGAATTTTCTCTATTTTTATAGGACATAAATACTTTATATTTATGCCCTAAGGGCTGGAATGTAGTGGATAAAATTCATATAACAGTCATTGTGGTATTGATTAATTGTATTAGTAAGAATGTATTAGTAGATGCAACAATCATCACCTGTTCTTACTTGTTAAACTCCTCTCCCTTACAAACAGTCGACTCATGCAAACCTATTTCAAACATACTGACTCTGGGTGAGTCAGTTATAGAATAGAGCCTATGTAAGGAGTGACCATCTGTTGTTACCTCTTGTGTACTTCTCCTGATTGTATAAATATGTGTAAGTCATTGGTGTTGGGGAGTGATGGGGGAAGCCCTGGAGGGAGACACTAGTCTCTCTCTGCTGTGATGAGATCTACAATAAACATGGAGTTTGGTTCCTGACAACTGAGTCCTGCATCTTCCTGATCTGTTTAATTTACATAAAGTAACATGTAAAAGCTGCCATTACAGTACACAGTGGTTAATCTCAAGTGCAAAGGGGCTACAGGGCTGACAAGAGCCTAGTACAGCCTAACAGAGCCTATTAGAGTCTAGTAAGGCATAGAACACCCTAGTTTAGCCTATTCCAGCCGGACCCAGCCCTGTATAGCCTAGTACAGTCATCTAACTACCCACATACCCTATAGGCTATTCTCCCACTGGGCTGGACATGGGTGTTGTGGAATGTGCTGGGCTGTGCTGGGCTCTGGTGGACTATAATGGGCTCTGGTGGGCTGTGCTGGGCTCTGTTAGGCTGTACGAGGCAGTACTGCACTATAGCCTAGACATGTTCATGTAAAACTATTGGCCGTGGACACAAACTCATGTAAAACTATTGCCCGTGTACACAGTGGTTAATCTCAAGTGCAAAGGGGCTACAGGGCTGACAAGAGCCTAGTACAGCCTAATAGAGCCTGTTAGAGTCTAGTAAGGCATAGAACACCCTAGTTTAGCCTATTCCAGCCGGACCCAGCCCTGTATAGCCTAGTACAGTCATCTAACTACCCATATACCCTATAGGCTATTCTCCCACTGGGCTGGACTTGGGTGTGCTGGAATGTGCTGGGCTGTGCTGGGCTCTGGTGGGCTGTAATGGGCTCTGGTGGGCTGTGATGGGCTCTGTTAGGTTGTACGGGGCAATACTGCACTATAGCCTAGACATTTTCATGTAAAACTATTGCCGGTGGACACAAACTCATGTAAAACTATTGCCTGTGGACACATTGGTTAATCTCAAGTGCAAAGGGGCTACAGGGCTGACAAGAGCCTAGTACAGCATAATAGAGCCTGTTAGAGTCTAGTAAGGCATAAAACACCCTAGTTTAGCCTATTCCAGCCGGACCCAGCCCTGTATAGCCTAGTACAGTCATCTAACTACCCCCATACCCTATGCTATTCTCCCATTGGGCTGGACTTGGGTGTGCTGGAATTTGCTGGGCTGTGCTGGGCTCTGGTGGACTACAATGGGCTCTGGTGGGCTCTGTTAGGCTGTACGAGGCAGTACTGCACTATAGCCTAGACATGTTCATGTAAAACTATTGGCCGTGGACACAAACTCATGTAAAACTATTGCCCGTGTACACAGTGGTTAATCTCAAATGCAAAGGGGCTACAGGGCTGACAAGAGCCTAGTACAGCCTAATAGAGCCTATTAGAGTCTAGTAAGGCATAGAACACCCTAGTTTAGCCTATTCCAGCCGGACCCAGCCCTGTATAGCCTAGTACAGTCATCTAACTACCCACATACCCTATAGGCTATTCTCCCACTGGGCTGGACTTGGGTGTTGTGGAATGTGCTGGGCTGTGCTGGGCTCTGGTGGACTATAATGGGCTCTGGTGGGCTGTGCTTGGCTCTGTTAGGCTGTACGAGGCAGTACTGCACTATAGCCTAGACATGTTCATGTAAAACTATTGGCCGTGGACACAAACTCATGTAAAACTATTGCCCGTGTACACAGTGGTTAATCTCAAATGCAAAGGGGCTAAAGGGCTGACAAGAGCCTAGTACAGCCTAACAGAGCCTATTAGAGTCTAGTAAGGCATAGAACACCCTAGTTTAGCCTATTCCAGCCGGACCCAGCCCTGTATAGCCTAGTACAGTCATCTAACTACCCATATACCCTATAGGCTATTCTCCCACTGGGCTGGACTTGGGTGTGCTGGAATGTGCTGGGCTGTGCTGGGCTCTGGTGGGCTGTAATGGGCTCTGGTGGGCTGTGATGGGCTCTGTTAGGTTGTACAGGGCAATACTGCACTATAGCCTAGACATTTTCATGTAAAACTATTGCCGGTGGACACAAACTCATGTAAAACTATTGCCCGTGGACACATTGGTTAATCTCAAGTGCAAAGGGGATACAGGGCTGACAAGAGCCTAGTACAGCATAATAGAGCCTGTTAGAGTCTAGTAAGGCATAAAACACCCTAGTTTAGCCTATTCCAGCCGGACCCAGCCCTGTATAGCCTAGTACAGTCATCTAACTACCCCCATACCCTATGCTATTCTCCCATTGGGCTGGACTTGGGTGTGCTGGAATGTCCTGGGCTGTGCTGGGCTCTGGTGGGCTGTAATGGGCTCTGGTGGGCTGTGCTGGGCTCTGTTAGGTTGTACGGGGCAATACTGCGCTATAGCCTAGAAATGTTCATGTAAAACTATTGCCGGTGGACACAAACTCATGTAAAACTATTGCCCATGGACACAGTGGTTAATCTCAAGTGCAAATGGGCTACAGCGCTGACATGAGCCTAGGACAGCCTAATAGAGCCTATTAGACTCTAGTATGGCATAGAACATTCTATTCTAGCCTATTCCAGCTGGACCCAGCCCTTTATAGCCTAGTACAGTCGTATAACTACCCCCATAACCTAGGCTATTCTCCCACTGGGCTGGTCTTGGGTGTGCTGGAATTTGCTGGGCTGTGCTGGGCTCTGGTGGACTACAATGGGCTCTGGTGGGCTGTGCTGGGCTCTGTTAGGCTGTACGAGGCAGTACTGCACTATAGCCTAGACATGTTCATGTAAAACTATTGGCCGTGGACACAAACTCATGTAAAACTATTGCCCGTGTACACAGTGGTTAATCTCAAATGCAAAGGGGCTACAGGGCTGACAAGAGCCTAGTACAGCCTAATAGAGCCTATTAGAGTCTAGTAAGGCATAGAACACCCTAGTTTAGCCTATTCCAGCCGGACCCAGCCCTGTATAGCCTAGTACAGTCATCTAACTACCCACATACCCTATAGGCTATTCTCCCACTGGGCTGGACTTGGGTGTTGTGGAATTTGCTGGGCTGTGCTGGGCTCTGGTGGACTATAATGGGCTCTGGTGGGCTGTGCTTGGCTCTGTTAGGCTGTACGAGGCAGTACTGCACTATAGCCTAGACATGTTCATGTAAAGCTATTGGCCGTGGACACAAACTCATGTAAAACTATTGCCCGTGTACACAGTGGTTAATCTCAAATGCAAAGGGGCTAAAGGGCTGACAAGAGCCTAGTACAGCCTAACAGAGCCTATTAGAGTCTAGTAAGGCATAGAACACCCTAGTTTAGCCTATTCCAGCCGGACCCAGCCCTGTATAGCCTAGTACAGTCATCTAACTACCCACATACCCTATAGGCTATTCTCCCACTGGGCTGGACTTGGGTGGTGTGGAATGTGCTGGGCTGTGCTGGGCTCTGGTGGACTATAATGGGCTCTGGTGGGCTGTGCTGGGCTCTGTTAGGCTGTACGAGGCAGTACTGCACTATAGCCTAGACATGTTCATGTAAAACTATTGGCCGTGGATACAAACTCATGTAAAACTATTGCCCGTGTACACAGTGGTTAATCTCAAGTGCAAAGGGGCTACAGGGCTGACAAGAGCCTAGTACAGCCTAATAGAGCCTGTTAGAGTCTAGTAAGGCATAGAACACCCTAGTTTAGCCTATTCCAGCCGGACCCAGCCCTGTATAGCCTAGTACAGTCATCTAACTACCCACATACCCTATAGGCTATTCTCCCACTGGGCTGGACTTGGGTGTTGTGGAATGTGCTGGGCTGTGCTGGGCTCTGGTGGACTATAATGGGCTCTGGTGGGCTGTGCTGGGCTCTGTTAGGCTGTACGAGGCAGTACTGCACTATAGCCTAGACATGTTCATGTAAAACTATTGGCCGTGGACACAAACTCATGTAAAACTATTGCCCGTGTACACAGTGGTTAATCTCAAGTGCAAAGGGGCTACAGGGCTGACAAGAGCCTAGTACAGCCTAATAGAGCCTGTTAGAGTCTAGTAAGGCATAGAACACCCTAGTTTAGCCTATTCCAGCCGGACCCAGCCCTGTATAGCCTAGTACAGTCATCTAACTACCCCCATACCCTATGCTATTCTCCCATTGGGCTGGACTTGGGTGTGCTGGAATGTCCTGGGCTGTGCTGGGCTCTGGTGGGCTGTAATGGGCTCTGGTGGGCTGTGCTGGGCTCTGTTAGGTTGTACGGGGCAATACTGCGCTATAGCCTAGAAATGTTCATGTAAAACTATTGCCGGTGGACACAAACTCATGTAAAACTATTGCCCGTGGACACAGTGGTTAATCTCAAGTGCAAATGGGCTACAGCGCTGACATGAGCCTAGGACAGCCTAATAGAGCCTATTAGACTCTAGTATGGCATAGAACATTCTATTCTAGCCTATTCCAGCTGGACCCAGCCCTTTATAGCCTAGTACAGTCGTATAACTACCCCCATAACCTAGGCTATTCTCCCACTGGGCTGGTCTTGGGTGTGCTGGAATTTGCTGGGCTGTGCTGGGCTCTGGTGGACTACAATGGGCTCTGGTGGGCTGTGCTGGGCTCTGTTAGGCTGTACGAGGCAGTACTGCACTATAGCCTAGACATGTTCATGTAAAACTATTGGCCGTGGACACAAACTCATGTAAAACTATTGCCCGTGTACACAGTGGTTAATCTCAAATGCAAAGGGGCTACAGGGCTGACAAGAGCCTAGTACAGCCTAATAGAGCCTATTAGAGTCTAGTAAGGCATAGAACACCCTAGTTTAGCCTATTCCAGCCGGACCCAGCCCTGTATAGCCTAGTACAGTCATCTAACTACCCACATACCCTATAGGCTATTCTCCCATTGGGCTGGACTTGGGTGTTGTGGAATGTGCTGGGCTGTGCTGGGCTCTGGTGGACTATAATGGGCTCTGGTGGGCTGTGCTTGGCTCTGTTAGGCTGTACGAGGCAGTACTGCACTATAGCCTAGACATGTTCATGTAAAGCTATTGGCCGTGGACACAAACTCATGTAAAACTATTGCCCGTGTACACAGTGGTTAATCTCAAATGCAAAGGGGCTAAAGGGCTGACAAGAGCCTAGTACAGCCTAACAGAGCCTATTAGAGTCTAGTAAGGCATAGAACACCCTAGTTTAGCCTATTCCAGCCGGACCCAGCCCTGTATAGCCTAGTACAGTCATCTAACTACCCACATACCCTATAGGCTATTCTCCCACTGGGCTGGACTTGGGTGTTGTGGAATGTGCTGGGCTGTGCTGGGCTTTGGTGGACTATAATGGGCTCTGGTGGGCTGTGCTGGGCTCTGTTAGGCTGTACGAGGCAGTACTGCACTATAGCCTAGACATGTTCATGTAAAACTATTGAGAAACATAGACAACGCACATCCTCCGTTCCTTGGCGCTGAGCTTTAAACTGTAAAAACAGTAATAATAAAACAAAGGTATGGCTCGCAACTCACTTTGATGCTCCAGGTTTTATTTCACAATACAGCTGATACGACGTTTCGACCCTTTCGGTCTTTTTCAAGTATGTGATGGGCTCTGTTAGGTTGTACGGGGCAATACTGCACTATAGCCTAGAAATGTTCATGTAAAACTATTGCCGGTGGACACAAACTCATGTAAAACTATTGCCCGTGGACACATTGGTTAATCTCAAGTGCAAAGGGGCTACAGGGCTGACAAGAGCCTAGTACAGCATAATAGAGCCTGTTAGAGTCTAGTAAGGCATAAAACACCCTAGTTTAGCCTATTCCAGCCGGACCCAGCCCTGTATAGCCTAGTACAGTCATCTAACTACCCCCATACCCTATGTTATTCTCCCATTGGGCTGGACTTGGGTGTGCTGGAATGTCCTGGGCTGTGCTGGGCTCTGGTGGGCTGTAATGGGCTCTGGTGGGCTGTGCTGGGCTCTGTTAGGTTGTACGGGGCAATACTGCGCTATAGCCTAGAAATGTTCATGTAAAACTATTGCCGGTGGACACAAACTCATGTAAAACTATTGCCCGTGGACAAAGTGGTTAATCCCAAGTGCAAATGGGCTACAGGGCTGACATGAGCCTAGGACAGCCTAATAGAGCCTATTAGACTCTAGTATGGCATAGAACATTCTATTCTAGCCTATTCCAGCTGGACCCAGCCCTTTATAGCCTAGTACAGTCGTATAACTACCCCCATAACCTAGGCTATTCTCCCACTGGGCTGGTCTTGGGTGTGCTGGAATTTGCTGGGCTGTGCTGGGCTCTGGTGGACTACAATGGGCTCTGGTGGGCTGTGCTGGGCTCTGTTAGGCTGTACGAGGCAGTACTGCACTATAGCCTAGACATGTTCATGTAAAACTATTGGCCGTGGACACAAACTCATGTAAAACTATTGCCCGTGTACACAGTGGTTAATCTCAAATGCAAAGGGGCTACAGGGCTGACAAGAGCCTAGTACAGCCTAATAGAGCCTATTAGAGTCTAGTAAGGCATAGAACACCCTAGTTTAGCCTATTCCAGCCGGACCCAGCCCTGTATAGCCTAGTACAGTCATCTAACTACCCACATACCCTATAGGCTATTCTCCCACTGGGCTGGACTTGGGTGTTGTGGAATGTGCTGGGCTGTGCTGGGCTCTGGTGGACAATAATTGGCTCTGGTGGGCTGTGCTTGGCTCTGTTAGGCTGTACGAGGCAGTACTGCACTATAGCCTAGACATGTTCATGTAAAACTATTGGCCGTGGACACAAACTCATGTAAAACTATTGCCCGTGTACACAGTGGTTAATCTCAAATGCAAAGGGGCTAAAGGGCTGACAAGAGCCTAGTACAGCCTAACAGAGCCTATTAGAGTCTAGTAAGGCATAGAACACCCTAGTTTAGCCTTTTCCAGCCGGACCCAGCCCTGTATAGCCTAGTACAGTCATCTAACTACCCACATACCCTATAGGCTATTCTCCCACTGGGCTGGACTTGGGTGTTGTGGAATGTGCTGGGCTGTGCTGGGCTCTGGTGGACTATAATGGGCTCTGGTGGGCTGTGCTGGGCTCTGTTAGGCTGTACGAGGCAGTACTGCACTATAGCCTAGACATGTTCATGTAAAACTATTGGCCGTGGACACAAACTGATGTAAAACTATTGCCCGTGTACACAGTGGTTAATCTCAAGTGCAAAGGGGCTACAGGGCTGACAAGAGCCTAGTACAGCCTAATAGAGCCTGTTAGAGTCTAGTAAGGCATAGAACACCCTAGTTTAGCCTATTCCAGCCGGACCCAGCCCTGTATAGCCTAGTACAGTCATCTAACTACCCCCATACCCTATGCTATTCTCCCACTGGGCTGGACTTGGGTGTGCCATTGGTTAATCTCAAGTGCAAAGGGGCTACAGGGCTGACAAGAGCCTAGTACAGCCTAATAGAGCCTGTTAGAGTCTAGTAAGGCATAGAACACCCTAGTTTAGCCTATTTCAGCCGGACCCAGCCCTGTATAGCCTAGTACAGTCATCTAACTACCCACATACCCTATAGGCTATTCTCCCACTGGGCTGGACTTGGGTGTTGTGAAATGTGCTGGGCTGTGCTGGGCTCTGGTGGACTATAATGGGCTCTGGTGGGCTGTGCTGGGCTCTGTTAGGCTGTACCAGGCAGTACTGCACTATAGCCTAGACATGTTCATGTAAAACTATTGGCCGTGGACACAAACTCATGTAAAACTATTGCCCGTGTACACAGTGGTTAATCTCAAATGCAAAGGGGCTAAAGGGCTGACAAGAGCCTAGTACAGCCTAACAGAGCCTATTAGAGTCTAGTAAGGCATAGAACACCCTAGTTTAGCCTATTCCAGCCGGACCCAGCCCTGTATAGCCTAGTACAGTCATCTAACTACCCATATACCCTATAGGCTATTCTCCCACTGGGCTGGACTTGGGTGTGCTGGAATGTGCTGGGCTGTGCTGGGCTCTGGTGGGCTGTAATGGGCTCTGGTGGGCTGTGATGGGCTCTGTTAGGTTGTATGGGGCAATACTGCACTATAGCCTAGAAATGTTCATGTAAAACTATTGCCGGTGGACACAAACTCATGTAAAACTATTGCCGGTGGACACATTGGTTAATCTCAAGTGCAAAGGGACTACAGGGCTGACAAGAGCCTAGTACAGCATAATAGAGCCTGTTAGAGTCTAGTAAGGCATAAAACACCCTAGTTTAGCCTATTCCAGCCGGACCCAGCCCTGTATAGCCTAGTACAGTCATCTAACTACCCCCATACCCTATGCTATTCTCCCACTGGGCTGGACTTGGGTGTGCTGGAATGTCCTGGGCTGTGCTGGGCTCTGGTGGGCTGTAATGGGCTCTGGTGGGCTGTGGTGGGCTCTGTTAGGTTGTACGGGGCAATACTGCACTATAGCCTAGACATTTTCATGTAAAACTATTGCCGGTGGACACAAACTCATGTAAAACTATTGCCCGTGGACACATTGGTTAATCTCAAGTGCAAAGGGGCTACAGGGCTGACAAGAGCCTAGTACAGCCTAATAGAGCCTGTTAGAGTCTAGTAAGGCATAGAACACCCTAGTTTAGTCTATTCCAGCCGGACCCAGCCCTGTATAGCCTAGTACAGTCATCTAACTACCCCCATACCCTGTGCTATTCTCCCACTGGGCTGAACTTGGGTGTGCTGGAATGTGCTGGGCTGTGCTGGGCTTTGGTGGGCTGTAATGGGCTCTGGTGGGCTGTGCTGGGCTCTGTTAGGTTGTACGGGGCAGTACTGCACTATAGCTTAGACATTTTCATGTAAAACTATTGCCGGTGGACACAAACTCATGTAAAACTATTGCCCGTGGACACATTGGTTAATCTCAAGTGCAAAGGGGCTACAGGGCTGACAAGAGCCTAGTACAGCCTAATAGAGCCTGTTAGAGTCTAGTAAGGCATAGAACACCCTAGTTTAGTCTATTCCAGCCGGACCCAGCCCTGTATAGCCTAGTACAGTCATCTAACTACCCCCATACCCTATGCTATTCTCCCACTGGGCTGAACTTGGGTGTGCTGGAATGTGCTGGGCTGTGCTGGGCTCTGGTGGGCTGTAATGGGCTCTGGTGGGCTGTGCTGGGCTCTGTTAGGTTGTACGGGGCAGTACTGCACTATAGCTTAGACATTTTCATGTAAAACTATTGCCGGTGGACACAAACTCATGTAAAACTATTGCCTGTGGACACATTGGTTAATCTCAAGTGCAAAGGGGCTAACGGGCTGACAAGAGCCTAGTACAGCCTAATAGAGCCTGTTAGAGTCTAGTAAGGCATAGAACACCCTAGTTTAGCCTATTCCAGCCGGACCCAGCCCTGTATACCCTAGTACAGTCATCTAACTACCCACATACCCTATAGGCTATTCTCCCACTGGGCTGGACTTGGGTGTTGTGGAATGTGCCGGGCTGTGCTGGGCTCTGGTGGGCTATAATGGGCTCTGGTGGGCTGTGCTGGGCTCTGTTATGTTGTACAGGGCAGTACTGCACTATAGCTTAGACATTTTCATGTAAAACTATTGCCGGTGGACACAAACTCACGTAAAACTATTGCCCGTGGACACATTGGTTAATCTCAGGTGCAAAGGGGCTACAGGGCTGACAAGAGTCTAGTACAGCCTAATAGAGCCTGTTAGAGTCTAGTAAGGCATAGAACACCCTAGTTTAGCCTATTCCAGCAGGACCCAGCCCTGTATACCCTAGTACAGTCATCTAACTACCCACATACCCTATAGGCTATTCTCCCACTGGGCTGGACTTGGGTGTTGTGGAATGTGCCGGGCTGTGCTGGGCTCTGGTGGGCTATAATGGGCTCTGGTGGGCTGTGCTGGGCTCTGTTATGTTGTACAGGGCAGTACTGCACTATAGCTTAGACATTTTCATGTAAAACTATTGCCGGTGGACACAAACTCACGTAAAACTATTGCCCGTGGACACATTGGTTAATCTCAGGTGCAAAGGGGCTACAGGGCTGACAAGAGTCTAGTACAGCCTAATAGAGCCTGTTAGAGTCTAGTAAGGCATAGAACACCCTAGTTTAGCCTATTCCAGCAGGACCCAGCCCTGTATACCCTAGTACAGTCATCTAACTACCCACATACCCTATAGGCTATTCTCCCACTGGGCTGGACTTGGGTGTTGTGGAATGTGCTGGGCTCTGGTGGAATGTAATGGGCTCTGGTGGACTCTGCTGGGCTCTGTTAGGTTGTACGGGGCAGTACTGCACTATAGCCTAGACATTTTCACGTAAAACTATTGCCGGTGGACACAAACTCATGTAAAACTATTGCCCGTGGACACATTGGTTAATCTCAAGTGCAAAGGGGCTACAGGGCTGACAAGAGCCTAGTACAGCCTAATAGAGCCTGTTAGAGTCTAGTAAGGCATAGAACACCCTAGTTTAGCCTATTCCAGCCGGACCCAGCACTGTATACCCTAGTACAGTCATCTAACTACCCACATACCCTATAGGCTATTCTCCCACTGGGCTGGACTTGGGTGTTGTGGAATGTGCTGGGCTGTGCTGGGCTCTGGTGGGCTATAATGGGCTCTGTTGGGCTGTGCTGGGCTCTGTTATGTTGTACAGGGCAGTACTGCACTATAGCTTAGACATTTTCTCGTAAAACTATTGCCGGTGGACACAAACTCACGTAAAACTATTGCCCGTGGACACATGGTTAATCTCAAGTGCAAAGGGGCTACAGGGCTGAAAAGAGCCTAGTACAGCCTAATAGAGCCTGTTAGAGTCTAGTAAGGCATAGAACACCCTAGTTTAGCCTATTCCAGCCGGACCCAGCCCTGTATACCCTAGTACAGTCATCTAACTACCCACATACCCTATAGGCTATTCTCCCACTGGGCCGGACTTGGGTGTTGTGGAATGTGCTGGGCTGTGCTGGGCTCTGGTGGAATGTAATGGGCTCTGGTGGGCTGTGCTGGGCTCTGTTAGGTTGTACGGGGCAGTACTGCACTATAGCCTAGAAATGTTCATGTAAAACTATTGCCGGTGGACACAAACTCATGTAAAACTATTGCCCGTGGACACAGTGGTTAATCTCAAGTGCAAAGGGGCTACAGCGCTGACATGAGCCTAGGACAGCCTAATAGAGCCTATTAGACTCTAGTATGGCATAGAACATTCTATTCTAGCCTATTCCAGCTGGACCCAGCCCTTTATAGCCTAGTACAGTCGTATAACTACCCCCATAACCTAGGCTATTCTCCCACTGGGCTGGTCTTGGGTGTGCTGGAATTTGCTGGGCTGTGCTGGGCTCTGGTGGACTACAATGGGCTCTGGTGGGCTGTGCTGGGCTCTGTTAGGCTGTACGAGGCAGTACTGCACTATAGCCTAGACATGTTCATGTAAAACTATTGGCCGTGGACACAAACTCATGTAAAACTATTGCCCGTGTTCACAGTGGTTAATCTCAAATGCAAAGGGGCTACAGGGCTGACAAGAGCCTAGTACAGCCTAATAGAGCCTATTAGAGTCTAGTAAGGCATAGAACACCCTAGTTTAGCCTATTCCAGCCGGACCCAGCCGTGTATAGCCTAGTACAGTCATCTAACTACCCACATACCCTATAGGCTATTCTCCCACTGGGCTGGACTTGGGTGTGCTGGAATGTGCTGGGCTGTGCTGGGCTCTGGTGGGCTGTAATGGGCTCTGGTGGGCTGTGATGGGCTCTGTTAGGTTGTATGGGGCAATACTGCACTATAGCCTAGACATTTTCATGTAAAACTATTGCCGGTGGACACAAGCTCATGTAAAACTATTGCCCGTGGACACATTGGTTAATCTCAAGTGCAAAGGGGCTACAGGGCTGACAAGAGCCTAGTACAGCCTAATAGAGCCTGTTAGAGTCTAGTAAGGCATAGAACACCCTAATTTAGCCTATTCCAGCCGGACCCAGCCCTGTATAGCCTACTACAGTCATCTAACTACCCCCATACCCTATGCTATTCTCCCACTGGGCTGGACTTGGGTGTGCTGGAATGTCCTGGGCTGTGCTGGGCTCTGGTGGGCTGTAATGGGCTCTGGTGGGCTGTGCTGGGCTCTGTTAGGTTGTACGGGGCAATACTGCACTATAGCCTAAAAGTTTTCATGTAAAACTATTGCCGGTGGACACAAACTCATGTAAAACTATTGCCCGTGGACACATTGGTTAATCTCAAGTGCAAAGGGGCCACAGGGCTGACAAGAGCCTAGTAGAGCCTAATAGAGCCTGTTAGAGTCTAGTAAGGCATAGAACACCCTAGTTTAGCCTATTCCAGCCGGACCCAGCCCTGTATAGCCTAGTACAGTCATCTAACTACCCCCATACCCTATGCTATTCTCCCACTGGGCTGAACTTGGGTGTGCTGAAATGTGCTGGGCTGTGCTGGGCTCTGGTGGGCTATAATGGGCTCTGGTGGGCTGTGCTGGGCTCTGTTAGGTTGTAAGGGGCAGTACTGCACTATAGCTTAGACATTTTCATGTAAAACTATTGCCGGTGGACACAAACTCATGTAAAACTATTGCCCGTGGACACATTGGTTAATCTCAAGTGCAAAGGGGCTACAGGGCTGACAAGAGCCTAGTACAGCCTAATGGAGCCTATTAGAGTCTAGTAAGGCATAGAACACCCTAGTTTAGCCTATTCCAGCCGGACCCAGCCCTGTATAGCCTAGTACAGTCATCTAACTACCCACATACCCTATAGGCTATTCTCCCACTGGGCTGGACTTGGGTGTGCTGGAATGTCCTGGGCTGTGCTGGGCTCTGGTGGGCTGTAATGGGCTCTGGTGGGCTCTGCTGGGCTCTGTTAGGTTGTACGGGGCAATACTGCTTTATAGCCTAGACATTTTCATGTAAAACTATTGCCGGTGGACACAAACTCATGTAAAACTATTGCCCGTGGACACATTGGTTAATCTCAAGTGCAAAGGGGCTACAGGGCTGACAAGAGCCTAGTACAGCCTAATAGAGCCTGTTAGAGTCTAGTAAGGCATAGAACACCCTAGTTTAGCCTATTCCAGCTGGACCCAGCCCTGTATAGCCTAGTACAGTCATCTAACTACCCACATACCCTATAGGCTATTCTCCCACTGGGCTGGACTTGGGTGTTGTGGAATGTGCTGGGCTGTGCTGGGCTCTGGTGGAATTTAATGGGCTCTGGTGGGCTGTGCTGGGCTCTGTTAGGTTGTACGGGGCAGTACTGCACTATAGCCTAGAAATGTTATTGTAAAACTATTGCCGGTGGACACAAACTCATGTAAAACTATTGCCCGTGGACACAGTGGTTAATCTCAAGTGCAAAGGGGCTACAGCGCTGACATGAGCCTAGGACAGCCTAATAGAGCCTATTAGACTCTAGTAAGGCATAGAACATTCTATTCTAGCCTATTCCAGCTGGACCCAGCCCTTTATAGCCTAGTACAGTCGTATAACTACCCCCATAACCTAGGCTAATCTCCCACTGGGCTGGTCTTGGGTGTGCTGGAATGTGCTGGGCTGTGCTGGGCTCTGATGGACTATAATGGGCTCTGGTGGGCTGTGCTGGGCTCTGTTAGGCTGTACGAGGCAGTACTGCACTATAGCCTAGACATGTTCATGTAAAAATATTGGCTGTGGACACAAACTCATGTAAAACTATTGCCCGTGGACACATTGGTTAATCTCAAGTGCAAAGGGGCTACAGGGCTGACAAGAGCCTAGTACAGCCTAATAGAGCCTGTTAGAGTCTAGTAAGGCATAGAACACCCTAGTTTAGACTATTCCAGCCGGACCCAGCCCCGTATAGCCTAGTACAGCCAACTAACTACCCACATACCCTATAGGCTATTCTCCCACTGGGCCGGACTTGGGTGTGCTGGGCTGCTGGCCTCTGGTGGGCTGTATTGGGCTCTGGTGGGCTGTGCTGGGCTCTGTTAGGCTGTACGGGGCAGTACTGCACTATAGCCTTGACATGTTCATGTAAAACTATTGGCCGTGGACACAAACTCATGTAAAACTATTGCCCGTGGACACAGTGGTTAATTCACACAGCCACCAGCTGGCGACAATTGAGTTAATTGATTGGAATGTTAGGTGATCAGCTTGCAAACACCTCTCTGAAGATGACAGCATTGGTCTGGCTATAAATATACCTGAACATAGCTGCCTGCAATATCCAAACTGTACTCAAAGATTACACACATTATGCATGAAAATTAATGTTGTTACAAAAATACACACATTATGCATGAAAATTTATGTTGTTAGGAAAATATTAATTATTATTATTCACTGATATTTTCTGAATATTAGATCATTGTTCATTATTGAACATAAAATAAAAATAATTATTGTCCTGCCTCAAACAATGTTTTGTAGCCATTTACAAAATATAGCAGAGACTGTATTAGGAATTGAATTATTCTATTATCAAATGGTTTATTCTTATTGGCACTTCTTAAACAAATAGCTTCTCTCATACACAATTTCTTGAAGGCTGCAATACCAATAATGAAAGTAGCTATTTTACATGATAGTAATAGTAATAAAGGATAAAGAAATACAATGTGTTTCATTTTCTACCTCACTCAAATCAAAGTATTCACAGAATGCCACATCATATTTGTGCACAACGTGACCTCTGACTTTTAGATAAATTATATGAAACATATATATATATATATATATATATATATATAATATATATATAACCACTGTGTCCACGGGCAATAGTTTTACATGAGTTTGTGTCCACCGCCAATAATTTGAACATTTCTAGGCTATAGTGCAGTACTGCCCCGTACAGCCAAACAGAGCCCAGCACAGCCCACCAGAGCCCAATACAGCCCACCAGAGCCCAGCAGTTCATTACATTCCAGCACACCCAAGTCCAGCCCAGTGGGAGAATAGCCTATAGGGCAGTGTTTCCTAACCTTTTTGGTGCCAAGGTACACCTGGCATAGCCAAAAGATCCCAGGGCACACCCAGATATACGGTGTGTGTATATATATATATATATATATATATATATATATATGTGTGTGTGTGTGTGTGTGTGTGTGTGTGTGTGTGTGTGTGTGTGTGTGTGTGTGTGTGTGTGTGTGTGTGTGAGAGAGAGAGATCATAGGGCCCACTTTTTTTTTCACAATTGCCCACTACAGACGAAAACCAAAACTCTCGCCCCAAAACAGTCACCCCAGGAAATCCAATAAACGTAACCTCATTAAACTATGCCTAAAACCTAACCTTATTCCTAAACGTAACCTCAGTAAAACTAATAATATGGCTAACCCTAAACTTATTTCTAACCTTATCCTCAGTAAAAACAAATACAGTGTCAGGAATACAAGAACCGCTGGTCCGCTGCGGCAGCAACGCGGCTTGCGAGAGATTTTCTCTGTGGATTAATTAAACGCCACAAACAACACGGTTGTTGTCGACACAAACACACTGGAGCGACTTAGAAGCACTTTATAAGAAAACTAACACTTATGTTGATTTAAAGTTAGGCCTACATGTGTTTGAATGTTGACATGCGTTCATGGCAGATTATAATATGGGCATCAGCCTCTCTGTTCCTGGTACAGTGGACTTGCCCTGACACTTTTAACAAGTTTAATGTAATCATCATGGTACAGTCTGGCTTTCTTTTTACATTAGGGTATGGGGGTAGTAAGATGACTGTACTAGGTTATACAGGGCTGGGTCTGGCTGGAATAGGCTAAACTAGGGTGTTCTAGGCCTTACTAGACTCTATTAGTCTCTATTAGGCTGTACTAGGCTCTTTTCAGCCCTGTAGCCCCTTTGCACTTGAGATTAACCACTGTGTCCACGGGCAATAGTTTTACATGAGTTTGTGTCCACGGCCAATAGTTTTACATGAACATTTCTACGCTATAGTGCAGCACTGCCCCGTACAGCCTAACAGAGCCCAGCACAGCCCACCAGGGCCCAATACAGCCCACCAGAGCACAGCATTCCCCAGCACACCCAAGTCCAGCCCAGTCTAGCCTTCCCAACTGGGAATAGAAAAGGAGAGGGGGTAGTTGGATGGCTGTACTAGGCTATACAAGGCTGGATCTGGCTGGAATAGGCTAGACAAGGGTGCACCAGGCTGCAATAGGCTCCACCAGGCTCCACCAGAATCCAGGGTCTATTACTGCGCTCTTACACTATTACACATATTACACTATTACACTATTATACTATTACACTTAATGCAATATCACAATATTACACTATTACACATATTTCACTGTTACACTTTTACACCTATCACACTGATTGTGCTATTATACTATTACACTTATTACACAATTACACTATCACACTATCACACCTATTACACTTATTGTGCTATGATACTATTACACTTATTACACTATTACACTATCACAACTATTACACTATTACACCTATTGCGCTATTAAACTATTACACCTCTTACAATATTACACTTATTACACTATTACACTTATGGTGAACCAGCCATGGACCCCCTAGAAGCCCCGGTGGTCCCCAAACCACACTTTCGGAGCCAGCCATGGACCCCCTTGGAAACCCCTCAGGGACCCCCAGAGGTCCCCGAACCACATTTTGGGAACCAGCCATGGCTGCTCTATGTTGTTGCGAACTAGTCATGGATCCCCTGGAAACCCCGGGGGTCCCCAAACCACACTTTGGGAACCAGCCATGGACCCCCTTGGAAACCCCTCAGGGACCCCCAGAGGTCCCTGAACCACACTTTGGGAACCAACCATGGCAGTACAAGGCTGTTTGAAGCTCAACCAGGCTGTAGTAGGCGAGACCATGGCTCTCTGCTGCCCCCCATTGAGAAAATGTAGCCGTTACAGAGACTAGGCTTCGTGTCCACACTCCATAGCCAATATGGGAAATGGACCGTGCCGAGTCCACCGGCAGTATGTTGTCCACGGGCCATAGGATTTTCTATTGGGACTCCCTGAAATGGACACCACTTTTATTGTTATTATTATTATTAAAATGTGTAACATGGATTTTAGGCCAAATGCTACAGCAGAGGAAATGGTGAGAAATCAAATGAGTGATTGACTGTTTTAGATAATTTGCATTGCAGATATGTTGATTCTAACCAAATTACTGTATCTGAGATATTTATTTATGTCTAGGCTCCTATGCTCTTGTTTAGTGTACATGATAGGGCAGTGGTTCTCAAACAGAGGGTGTACAAATGGAACCAAATGGACCCTCACAGGTCCATTTGGTTCCATTTATACACTCTTAGAGTTAGGATTATAAAGTATAGATTGCTGTCCCAGAGGTAGAAAATGTTCAAATAGGGGTCCTTGAAATTAAAAGGTTTGAGAACCACTGTGATAGAGGATACTATGCGTTCATATTATTGTCTCCGCCAGGCCAAAAGGCATGGCGAGAGAGTATGTTTTGCACCTTGTCCGTCCGTCCGTGTGTGTGTCCGTCCGTCCGTCTGTGACCAGCTAATCTCTAGGACCGTTGGCATGATCGCAGCGAAACTGTGCACACACACCCTGGATGCCAATTCAGAACCTCTGCCCCAAATTTTTCACATGGGCCTGTTATAGCGCCACCAGGAGGCCGCTTTTTGCAAAACAATTTTTTTGACAGTACTCCTACAGATTTTGTCCAAACGTCACGTAAATCGGTACACAGTATCTCTATAAAACATTCATTAAACAAAACGGGTCTTTCAGATTAAAATTTTTCAGTATCATCAGTGTTTCCTTAATTCATGTTTTTTGTTTACACATGATTTTTTTCTATTGATATATTGCATTCACGTTCATGGGTATTTTCAGACATTTAACCACCTGTGAGGGGTTGTGAGCTTGTAGATCGGCTATTTTCAAATAGATGATGTATATAGGGTTTATAGTGGCTAGCTGATTTTTATACTATATCAAATCTGAGAATCACTGTGCTATTGTATAGTGTGATTACAGGTCAATCATAAACACTTAAGGAAAGCTGTGTGGGTGAAGCCAGGTTATTCATATCTTTTCATACATTTTCATGCAAGTAAGGGCATGGTGTGAACATGGCAAAAAAGCACTGGTAGTAGGTACTCCTGGTTTCTGCTGGGAACAGGGTTCGAGTCCCTGCAGCGCTGTGCTTAATGTTTCACCGTTGTCCTGTTGTATGTTTACATAAAATGTTAGCACTCAATTCATATATTCATAATACCTGAATGCACTTTTAATTATAGTACATCAAGCAGATAGCCCTGTGATTACATATTTAGCATATGGTTGCATTACAGTCAGTGCAACCACAATGTGATTACGTTCTTATTAATAATGCAACGTTTTTGTACTTCTATGTCATGGTGTATCAATCAGCACAGTGGATTAATATTTCAATCGATCTGGGATGTTAAAGTTGTGCAAAACTGTGGTCAATGAATTGCCTCTTCAGCTAGATTAAACGGCAGCCACTTATAACTGTTACTCCTAGAACATTAAGACGTGTTGACATGGATAACTAACCTAACCATAAACTAACCTGATCCCTCCCATTATTGACTGGAGAAACATGACGATTGCTCATTCAGTCTTCCAAATGAAAAAGCTTACAGCACCTGGTATTCCCAGGCGGTCTCCCATCCAAGTACTAACGAGGCCCGACCCTGCTTAGGTTCCGAGATCGGGCGAGATCGGGCGTGTTCAGGGTGATATGGCCGTAAGCAACAGCAGCAGCGGCCGGTAGGCATTATATAGATGACAGTGGCCCTGCTGTGTTTATTCCTTTATTCTAGTTAGGCTGGGCTGTTAAAGGTTAGAAGTGCCATTTTTCAGCAGTGACATTTTGTCAGTTAGTGCTGCATTCATGAATAGCCTATGACGTTTGCTCATTCAGTCAGTCTGCCAAATGAAAAAAAGCTTACAGCACCTGGTATTCCTAGGCGGTCTCCCATCCAAGTAATAACCAGGCCCGACCCTGCATAGCTTCCGAGTTCGGACAAGATCGGGCGTGTTCAGGGTGGTATGGCCGTAAGCAACAGCAGCAGCGGCCGGTAGGCCTTATATAGATGACAGTGGCCCTGCTGTGGAGTGTGTTTATTCCTTTACTCTACTTAGGCCGGGCTGCTAAAGGTTAGAAGTGACATTTTTCAGCAGTAACATTTTGTTAGTTAGTGCTGCATTCATGAACATGACGATTGCTCATTCAGTCTGCCAAATGAGAAAAAGCTTACAGCACCTGGTATTCCCAGGCGGTCTCCCATCCAAGTACTAACCAGGCCCGACCCTGCTTAGCTTCCGAGATCGGACGAGATCGGGCGTGTTCAGGGTGGTATGGCCGTAAGCAACAGCAGCAGCGGCCGGTAGGCGTTATATAGATGACAGTGGCCCTGCTGTGGAGTGTGTTTATTCCTTCACTCTACTTAGGCCGGGTTGCTAAAGGTTAGAAGTGACATTTTTCAGCAGTGACATTTTGTTAGTTAGTTCTGCATTCATAAACATGACGATTGCTCATTCAGTCTGCCAAATGAGAAAAAGCTTACAGCACCCGGTATTCCCAGGCGGTCTACCATCCAAGTACTAACCAGGCCCGACCCTGCTTAGCTTCCGAGATCGGACGAGTTCGGGCGTGTTCAGGGTGGTATGGCCGTAAGCAACAGCAGCAGCGGCCGGTAGGCCTTATATAGATGACAGTGGCCCTGCTGTGGAGTGTGTTTATTCCTTCACTTTCATTTGGCAGACTGAATGAGCAATCGTCATGTTTATGAATGCAGCACTAACTAACAAAATGTCACTGCCGAAAAATGTCACTTCTAACCTTTAGCAGCCCGGCTTAAGTAAGAGTTGAGTGTAACCAACATCTGAAGTGAACAGAGCTCCTGACCTCCTGGTAGTTGAGTATAGTAGCATTCTTTTGTTATTTAGCAAGCTGCTAGTAGTGGTACCCTAAGTGCTTTTCTATTAGTATTATATTATTAGCTTGTGTGGTAGTCTGTAGTTTATAGTTGTATTGTTTTTGTGCTTGAAGCAGTAGGCTATTGGCACTGTAGTAGTCGAAGTAGTTTCACCCTGTAGAGGCCACTTGATTGCCTTGTGAAGTGTGTCGTTTGGGCAGCACTCCTGGCAGACGATTAGCAATCAGTTGAAGTGGCCTTATACCACCAGCTGAAAGCGTCAGCTTTTAAGCGGCGTCCAGCAAACGAAGGCCAGGCGAACTAAGGCGACAGGCGACTTTGTCAAAGTCCGACTTCGTCAATGAACGATAAGCTGTATCATTGATTATTGACATATATAGTAGTGTGATAGATATAGTAGTATATGTTTAGTGATCTACAATGTGTTTTCTTCCTATTCCTGTCCTCTCTTCTTCCTGGTGGTCGCACAAACACTGGGTTACACCCAGATGTCGCGACACAACTAATCTCATCTATCCGACTCTTTCAACTCACGTCGAGCAAGTGGTAACGGGAGGGCTTTGGAATTGCCACTCGGCTGTGGTGGAAGGCAAATCTGCTTTCATCTCAGCCTACGCATCCTTGCTCTCCCTTAACTTCCTTGCTCTGACTGAGACCTGGATCAGACCAGAAAACACTGCTACGCCCGCGGCTCTGTCAGATGTGTACTCTTTCTCTCACACTCCCAGAGCCGTGCGGACAGGTGGTGGGGCTGGTTTGCTAATTTCCAGAAAATGGAAATACTCTCCTGTTTCACTGTCACAATTCTCTCCTACCTCATTTGAATTTCATGTGGTCACTGTTTCTCATCCAGTCAAGCTCACCATTGCAGTTGTTTATCGCCCACCGGGCCCTGCTGGTGGCTTCCTGGAGGAGCTGGACCATCTAGTCTCCCACTTCCTTGTCGATGGCTCTGGATTCATCCTTCTGGGTGACTTCAACCTCCCGACTGAGAAGCAGCTAGACCCACTACTTTCGTTTCTCGCCGCCTTTGACCTAGTTATTTCCCCATCTCCTCCTACCCATGAGGCGGGCAACCAACTGGACCTGATCTTCACCAGAGGCTGCTCTATTGCTAACCTGTCTGTCACTCCTCTTTCCAGTGAAAAGGGTAAGAAACTCTCTGATCACTACTTCATGTCCTACTCTCTCTCTCCTCTCCCCCCTCACAGCCCCTCCCTACCCACATGATTTCCTCACGTCACAATCTTCGCTCACTTTCCTCAACTGATCTTTCCTCTTCTGTTCTCACTGCTCTCCCTGCCCCTGAATCCTTTGCTCTTCTATCCCCTGATACCGCCACAGATCTTCTTTTCTCTACTCTATCCTCTTCTCTCGACCATCTCTGTCCCCTCACCACCAGGCCTGCACGCCAAACTCCACCTGCCCCCTGGTTGTCGGACTCAGTGCGGACTGAGAGACGGAGCCTGAGAGCGGCTGAGCGCAAATGGAGAAATGGCAACCTCCTGGAGGACCTTCTCACCTTCCAATCTCTCATTTCTACTTTTTCCTCCTCTCTATCAGCTGCTAAAGCTGCTTTTTTCTCCACTAAAATTCAGGCTTCTGCTTCCAACCCTAAAAAACTCTTTGAAACTTTCTCCTCTCTCCTGCAACCACCACCCCCTCCTCCCTCCTCGTCCCTCCTCCCCGACGATTTCGCCAACTTCTTTGACAAGAAGGTGAACGATATCCGATCCTCCTTCCCTCCTCCCCCGGCTGGTGCCCTGCGCACCACCCACACCCGTCTGCCTGCCACCCCCCCCTCTCTACCTTCATCTACTCCTTTTGTCTGGCTGACATCTCGGAGTGGATGTCGACAAACCACCTGAAGCTCAACCTGGACAAGACCGAGCTGATGTTCCTCCCGGGGAAGGGCTGTCCGCACCGAGACATGGCCATCACCATTGATAATGCTGTGGTGACCTCAACTCGGACTGCGAAGAATCTGGGTGTGACCCTGGACGATCAACTGACGTTCTCGGCAAACATCGCATCAGTGACAAGGTCCTGCAGATTCCTCCTCTACAACATCAGGAGGATTCGCCCCTTCCTCACGGAGAAGGCAGCCCAGGTGCTCATCCAGGCTCTCGTCATCTCCCGCCTGGACTACTGCAACTCCCTCCTTGCTGGTGCTCCGGCATCTGCAATCAGACCTCTGGAGCTTGTTCAGAAAGCTGCGGCTCGTCTGGTGTTCAACCGCCCCAAGTTCTCCCACACAACCATCCTTCTCCGTTCTCTACACTGGCTCCCCGTAGCGGCTCGCATCCAGTTCAAAACCCTGGTGCTAGCCTATAGGGCAGTGAAAGGAACAGCTCCTTCTTACCTCCGGGCTATGGTCGATGCCTACACCCCTGCCCGACCACTTCGGTCTGCCACCTCGGGGCGACTGATTGCCTCGTCACTCAAGGGTCCTTCTGGCCGATCCACACGGTCACGACTCTTTTCTGTTCTGGCCCCACAGTGGTGGAATGAACTTCCCACTGATGTTAGGACAGCAGAGTCACTGCCCATATTTCGCCGCAGGCTGAAAACCCACCTCTTCAGGAAACACTACCCTTCCTCTCTGCCTGACCTACTTGTTGTTAACTAGTTGTACGAACGCTTGTTTTCTATTGCTGTATTGTTTATTGGATCTTGTTTAGTCGATACACTTATTTGTTTTAGCTCATGCTCATTTGATTTAGCTATTTTTGTCTCATCTGTTTAAGGAAATAGGTGGCTGATATATTGCACTTTTACCTTAGCGCTAGGTATACTCTTGGTTGCTTGTTTTTGCAGAAAATGCACTAAAGACTTCTGGTGATTAGTAGTTTTCGTTCCCTACCTATGTTGAATACACTTATTGTAAGTCGCTTTGGATAAAAGCGTCTGCTAAATGACTGTAATGTAATGTAATGTAATGTAAAGTAGAGTGAAGGAATAAACACACTCCACATTAGGGCCACTGTCATCTACATAAGGCCTTCCGGCCGCTGCTGCTGTTACTTAGGGCCATACCACCCTGAACACGCCCGATCTCGTCCGATCTCGGAAGCTAAGCAGGGTCGGGCCTGGTTAGTACTTGGATGGGAGACAGCCTGGGAATACCAGGTGCTGTAAGCTTTTTCTCATTTGGCAGACTGAATGAGCAATCGTCATGTTTATGAATGCAGCCCTAACTAACAAAATGTCACTGCTGAAAAATGTCACTTCTAACCTTTAGCAGCCCGGCCTAAGTAGAGTGAAGGAATAAACACACTCCACAGCAGGGCCACTGTCATCTATATAAGGCCTACCGGCCACTGCTGCTGTTGCTTACGGCCATACCACCCTGACACACCGATTGAGTGCAGCTTGGAGAGTTTGGCCTTAGTATTGAGAGTTTTCTGGAGTGACTGAAGTCTACTTACTTTGCTTATAGTTGTTGCTTACTTGAGAACTGTAGTTTTTTTTGTAGGTGTTTTTAATCTCCCAGCAGCTTGCTGTTTGGGGGATTTGTTTTTGGTCCGTTTTGTTGTTTGATCGAGGCAACAATGGGGACGGAACAGAAGCAAGCACCAGAGGTGGGAAATGAGAAGGAGAACTAAATTAAAGGACAGTATGAGAGGACTCTAACACTTGGGGTTGAAATACAGGGGCAGGATAGTGTTACTATGATGGAAATGCTAGCAGCAGTGAAGAAAGAGTGCAGAGTTGTTGTTGGATGCAGAGTTAAAGAAGGAGGCAAATATGAAGTGACAATGAAGGACGACAAAGGAAAAACTAAACTACTGGACGGACTGAAGATCAAGAAGAGCAGGATTCTGGCAAAGGAACTGTCACGATATGAGCTTGTGGTTTCATTTTTGAATCTGCCAACACATTGAGGACGGGACGATTTTGGGAAAGCTGGCTGGATGGGGGGTGAAGCCCATATCCCCCATCAGAAGGAGGATGTGGCCTGGTACCGACATCGCAGACGGGACGAGGATCTTGAAGGTCAGATTTACGGACACTGTGACATCACTGCCATATTCGGCCCAGTTTACTACTCTGGAGGGGACCGAGTACTTCCGGGTGATTCACGATCGGCAGGTGAAGGTGTGCAGGCTGTGCATTCAGCCCGGGCACATTCTCATGGACGGTCCGGACTTCAGGTGCTATATCTGTGCGGGCCAGGGCCATTATGCACGGGAGTGCGGGCGCTGTAGAGGCTGCAAAGAGAAGAAAGAGCGGTGCACCTGCCACACTGCAGAGGAGGGGGCTTCTGAGGACTCATCACAGGACGGTGGTGGGGGAGGAGGCGAAGAGGACGAGGACAGTTCTGAGGAGGCAGAAGAGGAGACGGGAGTGCAGAATGAGGACAAGGAGGCGGAGCCTGAGGCACCGGCCCCAGAGAGTGCGGTGGATGAAGATGAGCCTGCTAGTGATGGAGGCGGGCGGGCCAGCAGCCCTCCCGCTTCCAGCACTGCTTCCAACACTGCTGGCGGGCCAGTAGCCTGCCCGCAGCGGGCGGGCCGGCCCGCTGGGCAGGACAGCAGAGCTACCAAGGGTGGGGCGGCTGCTGGGTCGGGAGAGGCCCAACCCAGCAGCGAGCCTGTGGCAGACTCAATGGAGGGACAGGAGGAGGGCCAAAGTGCGGAAGATGAAGACAACGGTGAGATGGATTGGAGGTACGGAGAGAGAGACGTCAAAGGACCGAGGGGGAGAGGGGAAAGGGGGGGTGGGGAGAGGGGGGAAGGGCTAGCACAGAAGTTGACTGCAAAGAGGAAGGCAGAAAAGGACAAGGCATGGGATGACAGGATTAAAGGACCACGAGGTAATACTTAAAATGTTTGCATAATGTCTGGTTTTATATTTTGCTTTCTTTGTTTTGCTCTCATGGCCAACTACTGTAAATGTAAACGGTTTACGGAATATGGAGAAGGTTAAAGAGTTGTTGTATACATACAGGAGTGATATTTTGTGCTTACAGGAAACCAATTGGGATGGGGTGGTGATGAAGGATGTGAGAAAGGAATGGGAGGGGGATATCTTCTATAATAATGGTGCTAGGAATGCAAGGGGCGTTGCAATAATGCTAAAAAAAAAGATAAAGTAGAGAATGTAAAGGAGGTCTATAAGGACAGCACGGGGAGGATATTGGTAATAGAATTTGAATATAGGAAGTTGGGCTTTAGGCTAATTCATATTTACGTACCTAAAGCAGACAGGAGGATTATTCTAGCAGAGTTGAGAGAGCTAGTGGTCGGGAGGTGTATTATAGTAGGGGACTTTAATATTAGGTGTAGTAGGTTAGATGTTGGTAGAGGGGTGGAGTTCAGATGGGAAAAGTCAAGGGGTATGTTAATGGATGTGATGAGAGATAAAGACTTGATAGATGTGTGGAGCTATGAGAATCCTGAGAAGAGAGAATTTACAAGAAGGCAGATGAGGGATGGGGTATTGAAACAGAGCAGGATAGATTTGGTGTTGGTCCACGGGGAGAGTATTAAATACATAGATAGAATAAGACACCAGAGGAACAGCTTTAGTGATCATGATGGGGTCAGGTTTAGCATCAAGGTGGGAAAAGACGAGATAGGGGGTGGGATGTGGATACTAAATGCAGAGTATGTTGAGGAAGAGGAGTATGAGCAGCAGATGAAGGTGTTATTTGACAGGCACAAGGAGGGGGTGGAGGAGGATACAGGCGAGGATAGTTTAGATGACAGTATAGGGGAGAGATGGGAGGTGATGAGAGACCAAATCAAATGCATTAGCATTAAGTACAGCAAGAAAAGGAAGTGGGAGAAATTGAAGGAAGAGAAGAGGTTAAGGAAGAGGTTGGAGGTGGAGTTGAGCAGGGCAGAGGATGCAGAGGGATATAGCATGGATAATTACATAAAGGTAAAGATGGAATTGGAACAGTATGAGAGAGAGAAGTGTAGAGGAGCCATATTGAGGAGTAAGGCGAGGTATGCATTGGAGGGAGAGAAATGCACTGGCTATTTTTTGGGTTTGGAGAAGAGGAGGCAGAGCAAGACATACATACATGAGATACATCTAAAGAATGGGGAGGCAACAGAGGATTATGTGGAGATATTGGAGAGAGTGCAGGAGTTCTATGGGGATTTGTATAAGAGGGGGGGAGTAGATGAGAGGAGTATAGAAAAGGTGTTAGATAGTGTAGATAGGAAACTGAGCGTGGGGGATATGACATGGTGCGATAGAGAAATAAGTGAGGATGAGGTGATAGAAGCAATAGAGGGATTGAGAACTGGAAAAAGCCCAGGGAGTGATGGGATAGTGGTGGAATGGTATAAGAGTTTTAAGCATGACGTAGCAGCAATTTTAGTGCAGGTATGTGGAGCTATGGAGAGAACAGGGGTGGTGCAGGGTAGGATGGTGGAAGGGGTTGTAGCGACAGTGTATAAGAAAAAGGGGAGTAAGCTAGATTTAGAGAATTATAGGCCAATTAGTTTACTGAATGTAGACTATACAATTCTGACTAAGGTGCTAGCAAATAGGGTGAAGGGAGTGATAGGTGAAATAGTACAACCAACACAAAGCTATAGTATACCAGGTAGGGACATATCAGATACTATAGCGACAGTTGGAAATACATTTTAGTGTGAGGTTGGATCTAGAGGAAGGGTGGAGAAAATTGTTTTTGTTTGGGCTTTTTGGAAAGAGCAAAAAAGTCAGTTTAATACATTTTGTTTTGAGTCATGCCAGACTTGCAGTGGTCTTTCGACGGAATTATGCACATTTTGAGGGCCGAAAGGTGAACGTTAAAGAATTATTCAAATCTATAATGAGAAGGGATGTGGGGTTAATTTGTAAATATGGGGGGAAAGGAGTTAAAGAGTTTTTTGTGGGTGGGAACACATTTATTCAAGAAGGAGAGGAGGGGGGCATCTTGTTTGACTGGTAAAAAGAAGGTTTTGGATGTTGTTGTTGATATTGTCCACTTGAGGGCGACAAAACCATGGGTTGATTTCTATGGTTTTTACTTGTGTTCATAATTATGCTGTTGCACAGCAATAAAAAAGTGAATGTGAACCTGTATTGAAGAATAAAATAAAAAGATAAAAATAAAAAAAAAGAACACGCCCGATCTCGTCCGATCTCGGAAGCTAAGCAGGGTCGGGCCTGATTAGTACTTGGATGGGAGACCGCCTGGGAATACCAGGTGCTGTAAGCTTTTTCTCATTTGGCAGACTGAATGAGCAATCGTCATGTTCATGAATGCAGCACTAACTAACAAAATGTCACTGCTGAAAAATGTCACTTCTAACCTTTAGCAGCCGGGCCTAAGTAGAGTGAAGGAATAAACACACTCCACAGCAGGGCCAATGTCATCTATTTAATGCCTACCGGCCGCTGTTGCTGTTGCTTACGGCCATATCCTGAACACGCGAGATCTCGTCCGATCTCGGAAGCTAAGCAGGGTCGGCCTAAGTAGAGTGAAGGAATAAACACACTCCACAGCAGGGCCACTGTCATCTATATAAGGCCTACCGACCGCTGCTGCTGTTGCTTACGGCCATAACACCCTGAACACGCCCTATCTCGGAAGCTAAGCAGGGTCGGGCCTGGTTAGTACTTGGATGGGAGACCGCCTGGGAATACCAGGTGCTGTAAGCTTATTCTCATTTGGCAGACTGAATGAGCAATCGTCATGTTTATGAATGCAGCACTAACTAACAAAATGTCACTGCTGAAAAATGTCACTTCTAACCTTTAGCAGCCGGGCCTATGTAGAGTGAAGGAATAAACACACTCCACAGCAGGGCCACTGTCATCTATATAAGGCCTACCGGCCGCTCCTGCTGTTGCTTGTGGCTATACCACCCTGAACACGCCCGATCTCGTCCGATCTCGGAAGCTAAGCAGGGTCGGGCCTGGTTAGTACTTGGATGGGAGACCGCCTGGGAATACCAGGTTCTGTAAGCTTTTTATCATTTGGCAGACTGAATGAGCAATCGTCATGTTCATGAATGCAGCACTAACTAACAAAATGTCACTGCTGAAAAATATCACTTCTAACCTTTAGCATCCCGGCCTAAGTAGAGTGAAGGAATAAACAAACTCCACAGCAGGGCCACTGTCATCTATATAAGGCCTAGCGGCCGCTGCTGCTGTTGCTTACGGCCATACCACCCTGAACACGCCCGATCTCGTCCGATCTCGGAAGCTCAGCAGGGTCGGGGCTGGTTAGTACTTGTATGGGAGACCGCCTGGGAATACCAGGTGCTGTAAGCTTTTTCTCATTTTGCAGACTGAATGAGCAATCGTCACGTTTATGAATGCAGCACTAACTAACAAAATGTCACTGCTGAAAAATGTCACTTCTAACCTTTAGCAGCCCGGCCTAAGTAGAGTGAAGGAATAAACACACTCCACAGCAGGGCCACTGTCATCTATATAAGGCCTACCGGCCGCTGCTGCTGTTGCTTACGGCCATACCACCCTGAACACGCCCATTGAGGAAGTGCAGCAGAGTGTGGCCTAGTGTTTGTATGGGAGAGCTTTTCCAGTGATATACTAGTCTTTTTGGATTTTTTACACAAGGAAACTATTGAGTCAACAGATCTCTGAACAGTGATTGCTACCCCCAGCAACGTTGCTGTCTGGGGGAACTTTAATCAGTACTTTGTCGAGACACACAATGGCACTGAACACAGCACAAGCTGGGAAAGAGAAGGTGACTACCAGAGAAAAGGACAATGTTTTTGAGAGAAAATTGACAGTTGCAGTGGAGATTGTTGGAGATGAATTCATCACAATGATGGATTTATTGAGAGGACTAAAAGAAGTATCCGGAAATGTCATTGGATGTCGGTTCAAGTCACAGAAGAAATATGAAATCACCATGAATTCTGTCAAAGGTAAAGAGAGACTTATGGAGGGTTTCAAGATAAAGAATAGCAGAATAATGGCAAGAGAATTGTCCAGTGATGAATTGGTGGTATCGTTTTTGAACCTCCCAACCTACATTGAAGATGAGATGATTTTGAATAAACTGGCAGAATGGGGGGTGAGTGCAATTTCACCCATAAAGAGAAAGCTCTGGAAGGGAACTGACATTGCGGATGGCACAAGATTTGTGAAAGTCAAATTTAATGAAAATGTACAATCTTTGCCATACTCTACTAAGTTTGACACTCTGGAGGGTGCAGAATATTTCCGCTGCATACATGACAGACAGATCAAAGTATGTCGGTTGTGCATACAGCCAGGACACATACTGAGAGAATGCCCAGAATTTAAGTGTCACAAACGTAGGCAGCAGGGACATTATGCCAGGGAATGCCCCCGTTCAGCAGACATTTGTCAACAATGCAAGGAAAGAAGAGCCTTTTGTAAATGCAATGAGGAGGGAAGTGACGACCTCTTCGCCCCCGACAATAACATGGAGGTTGAAGAGGAGGAGGATGATGAGGAGGAGGAGGATGACGACAACGACGTGGAGGAGGAGGAGAACCTGAACCAGGTGGAGACGGTACCAGCGGTGACCCAGGTGAATGCAGTTGCAGAGCAGGTGCATGACACCATCGGGAGCAGCCTTGACGACGTGGTCCTGGATGGAGTAGAGTCCGATAGGGGAAAGATTGGAAACGATGTAGGAGCGCGTGCCCAGAGGGTGCCTGCACCACGCCGAGACCATGTGAGTACCCCTGAGGGCACGGAACATCCTGGAGGCAGCACAGAGAGGAGAGATGGAGAGGCTGTTGGTGGAGCTGATGGAGAGGGCGGAGGAGGGAGCACTGGGTCGGTGGTGACTGAGACCCCCCCTGTGCAAGATGTTGACATGGGAGATGAAGACAGTACATTCACAAGTGCTCTATCTGATGAGATGAGCCAAGGAGAATGGAATGACATTATATCCATTCAGGCCAGGAGAAAAGCAGCGAGGCAGGCAAAGAAGGTGCAAAAGGAAGCCAAACGGCAGAAGACGTAAGGTATGAGAGTCTGGGGGTACATACTAACTCTCTTATGCCTCATGTTGAATGTGTCATCATTTAACACAAATGGGCTGAGGAAAATATCTAAGTTTGACCAGGTGGTGGCGCTATGTAACTCTGAAATTATATGTCTTCAAGAGACTAACTGGGATGATGAAATTATAGAGAACTTCAAAAAGCAATGGAAAGGGGTGATGTATGCCAACAATGGGAGTAAAAGGTCATGTGGTGTTGCTATTCTAGTAAAAGAGGGAAGTGTAAGTAACATCAAATACATTCCTAGTGACACAAATGGGAGAATGATTATATTGGAATTTGAGTTTAGGAAAGTTGTATTTAAGTTGATTAAACATATTTTAATCTAATATTACATTGCATATGTTTTATTTTTTATGTCATAAACATTGTAGAAAATGCCAAGAACATACGAGGAAGACAACCTGGCGCCAAATCCCCCTTGAGGAGATGAAGAAGTCAGCCGCTGAGGTCAAGGCGGGAAAGAAGTTAAGAGCTGCTGCAAGGGATAACAATATTGACAAGTCAAGCCTCCTTCAATTAAAAAAAAAACGAAAAATCGAACCCTGATTCCCCGTTACCCGTGGTCACCATGGTAAGCGCGTAGCGTACCATCGAAAGTTGATAGGGCAGACACTCGAATGACACGTCGCCGCCACGGAGGGCGGGCGATCGGTCCGAGTTTATCCAGAGTCACCAAAGCGGATGACGCGGCGCCCGAGAGTGCCGCGCCGCAAGGGTTTTGGATCTGATAAATGCACGCATCCCCGAAGGTCAGCGCCCGTTTGCATGTATTAGCTCTAGAATTACCACAGTTATCCAAGTAACTGAGGAGCGATCAAAGGAACCATAACTGATTTAATGAGCCTTTCGCAGTTTCACTGTACAAGCCGTTTGTACTTAGACATGCATGGCTCAATCTTTGATTCAGGATCAACCAGGTAGGCCTCCTGTTCCGCCGCGACAGCGCGCCCAGCTGAGGCGCGCGCCGTGAGGTTGCCGGTCCGCGGAGGCCGCCGAGGCCCACCCCGTGAGGGGCGGGCGGCGGTTGTCTCCCGGCGGCGCGTACTGCGACGGTCACCACTTCCTCCTTTGCCCCCTAGCCAGGTCGACGGCATGTTACGGGGGATCGGCACCCGTGGCCCATTGCGCAGCTGTTTGGTCGGTCGCCGGAGTACGCGACGCAAGCAGGGTTTGAGAAACGGAGTCTCCGGAGCGCGCCTTCGCGCCCCCGCAGCATACGGATCTTCTGTATGCGGGGGGGGCCTTGAAAAGGAAGGAAGCAAGCACTCATGAGACGAGTTTTCGAAGTACCAAAGTACAGGGTGCACGGCTCAGGCAGATAAAGTTCATAGAAAGGAATGCCAGCACTCACTTAAATCCATTTAGGCTCTTATTTATTTATTGCCTCAATACCCTGAAACCTTAAAGCACAGACTTCATGTCCCACCGCATTAAAATGTCTAGCAACAGGTGATTTTTCATCCTTGTTTCTAATATTACTTTTATGTTCTGAAATTCTAACTTTAAGTTCTCTTTTGGTTTTACCCACATAACAAAGGCCACAAGGGCATTTTAGCAGATAGACCACAAACTTAGTTTTACAGGTGATGATGCTGACTGCGGGGGCCCTCAGACGGGGCGTCTCGGTCTCGCTAGGACGGGGTTGGCCGCGGAGGAGTGCGGAGGACAGGCCACCGAGGCCTCTCCGCACGTGGTCCCTCCGCGCCTGGTCGGGCCCGCAGGCTGCAAGCAGCGTCTGCCGAAGCACCAGAGGTGTCGGCGGGGCCCTTGCAAGAGGCGGGCTACGAGTGCCAATCAGTCAGAGAAAGCGGTGGGTTCCATGGCCTTCGGGGCGGCCTGGTTCCCGGTGGTTCACAGTGCAGCGACTAGCGGCCCGCCGGCAGGCCCGCCATCCGGGGCGGCCTGCCTGCGTTCCGTCCCCAGCGTCCGCACACTGGTCCATATATCCGGGCAGGGAAAAATTGAGGTAATGTGAGACACTTTTTACATTTTCTCCCCTCTAGGTGAGCTAAAATTATATATCAGTAAAATGTACACATTTCCCATACATTTGGGATGTTTCCTAACAATGGAAATTATCAGAATGTATACAAGACAAAAGGCAGTGAAAATATGAAAAAAAAAAGTGGTCTGGTGTCTCACTTTACCCCAGGTCTGGGGTAAACCGAGACAAACCAGAAAAATCTATGGGGTAAAGTGAACCAGCGTGGGGTAAACTGATCCACTTTTTTTGAACAATGTTGTTGTCAAACAAGCATATAAAGCTATCTATGAAATATATGAAAACGGTTGGTCTGCAACACAATTGTATACCACTAGTGCCTATGTACACTCTGTTATCTCCTTCTCTATCATCTGTTGGTATGGTAACCTCGCCATTAAGGATAACAATTCTTTAGGAAGGATAGTGAAAACTGCCTCCAAAATCACTGGCATCCAACTGGAGAGCCTTGACCCCTTCTATAGCAGACAACTGCTCTTGAAGACCAGGTCCATTCGAGAAGATAATGCACACCCACTCGAGCCAGAGTATAGGCTGTTGCCATCTGGCCGACGTCTGAGTGCCCCTGGTATCAAAAACAATAGATACAAGCACTCATTTGTTCCTGCCTCAATTCAGGCAAACAATGTTGCCAGGGACCGATAGAGGATAATGTGACTGATGGTGATGGTGAATAAGAAACAAGCACTTTATGCAGGCACCTTATATTCTGAATTTAGCCCTTTATTTATCTTATCTCTTTGCACTTTATTGTGATGATGATGATGATGATGAAAAAGCACTTTATCTCTTTATCTCTTGCACTTTACTGTGATGATGATGATGACGATGGATCAAGCACTTTATGCCGGCACTTTATAATTCCCTTTTTATCTCTTGTGATGATGATAATGATGGTGATGAAAACAAGCACTTTATCTGATGATGATAATGATGGTGATGAAAACAAGCACTTTATCTCTTTATCTCTTGCACTTTACTGTGATGACGATGATGATTGCACTAGATGCGCCCGGATCTATGTTTTTATGCTATGGTGTTTCATGTCTGCTGTTGTCCTGTACTGTCTGTATGTTTTAAACCACTACTCTGGCTGTAAACCCAATTGCCCTTCTGGGACATTAATAAACTTGAACCTTGAACCTTGAACCTATGGCGGGCCGAACGTCTAGTGCCCACGCAGCGCCCACTTGGCAGGCCCCCCCCCCCCCCAAATAAAATAGTGTTTGGGGGTACAAAATCATGGGAAAAAAATAAATAAATAAAGGAGGTCTGCGGTCCCACAACATACAAGGACCCCCTAACTGAGAGAGAGATGAAGCAGGGACCCCCACTATATATTACATAAAATTGTGTTGCAGATTAAAGCTTTTCATAGATGTTGGATTCATATTAATGTGTATTTTCAGACATTTAACGACTTAAACCATCAATACTTAGTGAACTTTCACTCTGTACTTGGTCTGCTCTTTTTTCCCGAAAATAGCAGATCTACAAGCTTCGAGGCGTTGTGAGCTTGTAGATCGGCTATTTTCGGCTAAAGTTGTCCTTAGAATAGGGATGATAGGGTTCAAGTGGTTACGTTGTGAGCTTGTAGATCGGCTATTTTCGGCTAAAGTTGTCCTTAGAATAGGGATGCTAGGGTTCAAGTGGTTAATGTAAAAAACAATGATCCTATCACACAGAGATTTCGCGGACCCCCTGTAGCAACTCTGAGGACCCCCTAGGGGTCCCGGACCCCCTGTTGAAGACCCCTGCTTTAACGGGCTAATTAGGTAGCATTGATGACATTTACCAGACTAACGTTCATACAGGTTGTTGGTAGGATGTGTAACATAGCCGTTTCAGTCACGACAACAGCGTTAGCATTAACCGCATGATAAAGTCACGTTCGTTAGCTTAGCTACACGCTAACGGCTCATTATAGGCAGCGCTTGGCTAATAGTCATGTAACCCAACTAACGGCAACACAGTAATGGACATAAACATTCCCATACATGCTTTAGACACTATTAGCAGGCTGCATTAACAACCAGCAGCAACATAATCCAAGTTGCAGGCCACGTTAGCAGCTAATGCTGTGTGTGTACGATGAGGGCGCGCATCCGACACAGAGGCGCCCGTGCGGCTAGGCTCGTGCGCTGGGGTTGCTTGTGCGAGGCTTGTGCGCGGTTGCTCGTGCGCGCGAGCAGACACACTACCACAGCCACAGGCAGACACACGACCACATACAAATTGTCAACGGCGCATGCGCAGTTTGCCACTTGTAATATAGATATGTAGTGGGGGTCCCTGCTTCATCGCTCTCTCAGCTAAGGGGTCCTTGGCCTGAAAAAAATTGAAGACCCCTGACTAGAGATGCACGATATTGTTTTTTTGAAACCGATACCGATACCGATTATTTGCTGGGTCATATCGGCCGATACCGATCCGATACCGATATATTATATATTATATTTATATTGAGCTCATTGCTGAATTTTCTTATTTTAATTTGTTTTACTGGTGAAAGTTGATGGTAAACCCCCCCTCTCCACTAGCCCTACTGTGATGAAAAATATGTATGGAATAAATACATTAATTATATATATATATTCTTCTAAGTAACAAACTTAACTATGACATTTTTGTATGCTATAAGCCATCACAGAATTATTTGTATCTTTGTATAACACAAAACCATATGTTATGTGGCCTATGGAACTAAGATCATTGAATCTAGTTTGTTATTAGTGTTATTCATATTGTCTGTTGCCTAAATTAATTAGCCAGTCTGCTCTAAACAATAAAGCCCCCCATAGCTCTCCCAATCACAACTCCCTGGAGCCACCACACTGTGTGTGTGTGTGTGTGTGTGTGTGTGTGTGTGTGTGTGTGTGTGTGTGTGTGTGTGTGTGTGTGTGTGTGTGTGTTTGATTGATTGATGTAGTTTATTTAGAAAGACATGAGAATAGTACATGACAGTACATAACAGTACAAGTGGAAGTACAAATTCACAATACAAGGTCTACTAAACTGGAAACCCTCATTAAGCGCTAAGCTTTTTTAAGATGAGAACCCCATGCACACAAATCATGATGAAATATAAGAGGCAGGCAGATATACACACTACTATACAGAATGTCATACAGTCAGCTTTCAGGTTACTGGTATGACGAGAGAAAAATATATATATATATATACAAAAGAGGAAAATGAAGGAGGGGGGGGGGTTAGGGGGGGTAGGTTAAGCCATTTTCGAATTGCAGCCTCCTGAAGGTGTATCTTTAGGGCAGTTTTGAAAGTGAGTAGGGTTTTACACTCCTTTACTCCTTTTGGTAGGGCATTCCACATTTTTGATGAATAGCATGAGAACGAGTTCATACCCTTAGTTGAGCCAAATCTGGGTTGAACATGATTTGTGGAGCTGCCTCTGGTGTTATGATCATGGACTGCATTAACATTTTGGAAGTATTTTGACAAATACAGGGGGATCCCAATGTTGTGGTGTATCTTGAAGACCAGGCCCATAGCAAATTGCTGTACTCTGTCCTCAACCCTAAGCCATCCAATCCTAGCAAAATGAGCAGGGGTTAGATGGGTTCTGTGGTTGAGGCCAAGAAGTAGCCTTACAAGTTTGTTTTGGGATGTTTGGAGCCTTGTTTTTAAGGCCTTGGAGGTGTGTGTGTGTGTGTGTGTGTGTGTGTGTGTGTGTGTGTGTGTGTGTGTGTGTGTGTGTGTGTGTGTGTGTGTGTGTGTGTGTGTGTGTGTGTGTGTGTGTGTGTGTGTGTGTGTGTGTATCATACAGCAGCGAGTTTAGGAGGGGCAGCTTGCTTCGTACACTACACTAAGTAGGACAACAGGATGTCAAAGACAGAAACATTACCAGCTGAGAGCTAATTTGTGCTCATTCTCTGTGGTTAAATACACAAGCAGCTTGTTTGTTCTAAAGCGGCCGCTGGTTGCACTCGACTCGAGTAACGAGTGTTTGTTACGTCGATGTTAAATAACGAGGCAATGTACACATTCGTGTTGAAAATATATCCTCCGCACGCAGTATCAATACTCTAACCTAATTTAAGATGTACAAGAAACCCTCTGACTGTTCTGGGTATGAACTATGGACGTGAAGAGTTTGTTTGCTGTTAGTTTGTCTACATGTCTCTGTTCACGCAGCAGCTTAGCCTAGCCTGTTGCGCAGTGCACTGTGTGTCTGAGAGACACGGCATGTAGAGTGTGTGAAGGGGGGAGGAGCTACAGCTGACTTTCTTAAAGAGACAGAGACAGGCAGACAGACTCCTCTCTGTCATTTTATTATACAATATATACAATATCGGTGAATTTAATCGGGTTTATTTTGAGATCGGTTCGATACCGATGTGGCATTTCAGGGCCGATATCGGCCGATTCCGATACGTTACCGATTATATCGTGCATCTCTACCCCTGACCTATAGCAATGCTTGCTACCAGAATATAGAGCTATTTAACACTTATTTTAACAAAGAAATATCACTTCCACTCCCTTTAACAGATGATAGTGAAGGAAACATTATTTTTTGCTATACACCAGTGTTGGACCGGATCTGGCACAGCGCTCAGGTCCTGGACCTGGTGAGACGAAGGAGGAGTCCGGCCAGGAGACAACCCACAGAGCCTAGTCCCTCCACGTGCCAGAGCCTCCCCGAGTCCCGGCAGAGTAGTTCCGGAGAAGCGGACTGAGTGGCCCTGTCTTTCCCTATAGGACTGACCGTGGGTAACTACTGGGACGTAAGTCGGGGCTTGATCAACCCTGGCTGGGTCACCTGGGCGAGGGTGTATGTTGTATGTTGCGAGACCCCAAACACCCGATGACCCCAGGCTACAACACTGATGATACGTCCCAGTTGCATCCATGTGATGTTTTTCTTTATTGGGGAATAAGATTTCACCATTTCCTGGATTGATCCAAAGCTATGATAGAAGAAGGTACAGTCAAAGTCAAACTAGATCTGTAAGTTTGATGAAATGCACTGTGGACAAGAGCTGGGTGGATAAAAAATGTTTTCACTTTTATTTTTAGAATATAGTGTACATTTTAAAACAATATTTATATTTATAGGGAGATCTACGTTTGGAAGAGGTGGTGCGGCGCACTATTTACCGGCCACCACTTTTGCAAATGAGTTAATGTGAGAAGCTGTTACTTGTTATCAGTGTCGGCTTTCTGGCACACTGGAAATGAGTGTCCATTAACGTGTTGATAACGTTGTTACCTACAGTATTCATTATAGAGTAAATGGTTGTTGCGCAATTAAGTGCTTTTCCTGCACTGAATAACCTGCCATAGTGGGAAGCAAGGCTTATGGGAGGGGTGAGCAACAAGGGAGCTTAGAGTTAGTCCAGCAAACATGCCTTTAAAAGATGTGCATGAATGGCCTTCAACAGAGAATATTGCATTCAAGTCTTTTGACCATGAAAATATCACACAAAGCAGCTTTAACCCATTGAAACCAGAGGCCTTAAACAATAATGCTGTTTGACAATAATAGCTAAAGGGTACATCTTACATTTTTAAACCTATTCATAATTTGCCTCTTACATAAAGTACTTTGACCCACAGGGGAATGAGACTTGCACATTTTTTCTTGTCTATATTGGTCTAAAATCACCAAACTTAGTCTTTAATCAAGTTTTCACCATCTTTCTTTATAGTAAATTAGATAATAGATGTTTGCATCTCAGACTGGATTTAGTTTAATCTGGTAGACACCCCAATATATTGCTAACAAGGTGATCAACAATCAACTATATCCATATTGTATTAATAATACACAAAACATTATTATCTTGTCTTGATGTTACTGCGAGCCATGATGGACTTTTTAGTGTTTCTCTCAGGTTTCAAAAGGATTATATAACACCTTGGTCCAAACAGCGCCACCAAAAGGCCAAAACTAGATGCTAAAATAGCAAATACCTCCACTACATCTGCATATTTGCCTGGAGAGCTGATATATGCTGGAATGAAGGCTATCCACACGGCACAGAAGATCAACATGCTGAAAGTGATGAACTTGGCTTCATTGAAGTTGTCTGGAAGATTCCTTGCCATGAATGCTAAGACGAAGCTGAGGAGTGCCAATACACCAATATAACCTAGTAACACTGCAAAACCAATTGTTGATCCTACTTCACACTCATAGATTATCTTATCACTATGGTATTGTGTGTTTTTATAAGGAGTTGGTGAGGCAGACGCAAGCCAGGCTGTGCAGATTATTGCCTGGATGGAAGTAAGAGCCAGAACTGTTCCTCTCTGCTGCATAATACCGAAAAACTTCATAATGTCTGCAGCCCCAGGCTTGGAGGCCTTGAACACAGCCAACACCACCATAGTCTTTACCAGGATACAGGATACACAAAGCACAAAGCTGATCCCAAATACTGCATGCCTCAGCTGACAAGTCCATAGTCTGGGACGGCCAATGAACAGAAGTGAGCACAGGAAACACAGTTTGAGTGACAGCAAAAGTTGGAAGCTGAGTTCTGAGTTGTTGGCGCGTACCATGGGTGTGTCTCGATGATAGACGAAGATTCCCAGGACAATGGCACAGATAAGTGTGCCTAGCAATGAGATGGTTGTCAAGGAGATACCCAGGCCCTCGTGGTAGGAGAGGAACTCCATGCTCTTAGGAACACAGTGGTCACGCTGGGGACTGGACCAGAAGTCCTCTGGACAACTGGTGCATTCTGTAGAATCTAACAAAGAAGAGAAGATTAAAGGGACAGACAAGTACAGTGTAATCCAAATCCTACTGTACATAAAGAATGTGAACCTACCAGTCTCATTGCTGATCTCTCCCTCAGAGCAAGCAATGCAGTCAAAGCAGCAGACAGGTTCCCCTTTCCTTCTGGCTAGACGGGTTCCAGGGGAACAGTTCTCACTGCACACTGACCTAGAAGACTACAGAGGAAATAAATACATTTCAGTCCAAACTAAATTACATTCTCGTCATGAGCTCAACATTAATTATTTTAGAAAGCCAAAGTGACCTTGTTGGTTTCAAAGTTCCAGAAGATTCTGTCTTCATCAAGGATGAGTTTTTCCTCTCCGGAGGCTGACTTCTTGAATATACCTACATTGTGAACCTTTGTGCTTCCATCAGGGAGCCACACCCAGTTCATGATATCACAGATTGGTAAAGTATCACCATTCTCATCAAATGATACATGATCGCCAAATGATGTGGTGAAGTTGACCTTTTCCAGGTAATACACAAGCTAGAAACGGTGATGAGGAAAATTATGAAGAGCAAGAGATTTTTAATAAGCGTAATGTGTACAAGATACACATTACCCTCTGGCCGATCCACACAGTCACAAATTATTTCTGTTCTGGCCCCACAGTGGTGGAATGAACTGATGGACAGGACAGCAGAGTCACTGCCCATCTTTCGCCGCAGGCTGAAAACCCACCTCTTCAGGAAACACTACCCTTCCTCTTTGCCTGGCCTACTTGTTGTTAACTAGTTGTACGAACGCTTGTTTTATTGTTGTATTGTTTTATTGGATCTTGTTTAGTCGATACAATTATTTGTTTTAGCTCCTGCTCATTTGATTTAGCTATTTTGTCTCATCTGTTTAAGGAAATATATTGCACTTTTACCGTAGCGCTAGGTATACTCTTGGTTGCTTGTTTTTGCAGAAAATGCACTTAAAACTTCTGGTGATTAGTGGTTTTCGTTCCCTACCTATGTTGAATGCACTTATTGTAAGTCGCTTTGGATAAAAGCGTCTGCTAAATGACTGTAATGTAATGTAATGTAATGTAATGTAATGTAATACACTATAGCAGTGGTGTCCAAAGTCCGGCCAGCGGGCCATTTGCGGCCCGAGGACACATTTTATACGGCCCTTGGCTTCATTCCTAAATTGTATTATGAACGGCCCGCCTGCACCTTCAAAAAAATAAAAAGATTTATAAAAGTGAAAGTTGCATTTTCCTCCGTTGCCTCAGGATGGTTGCACCTTCTCTAGCTCTTGCTTAACCCTAAAACCGAAATAAAGTAACAATAAAACGCCCAAAATCCGCCTGAAAACCAAAAAAAAATTCCCAAAATCCGCCTATAATCGAAAAAGTTTAAGCTGGCCCTTGGGTGTTTTCATATTTTCTAATTTGGCCCCCTTTGAAAAAAGTTTGGACACCACTGCACTATAGTGACACTGACAATGACTGTTTATGTACTACTGTATGAACTACACGCTTGCAGTATTTACAACACAATTTAAACATGAACTATATTTTTTCCCAAACTTCTGTACATGATTATTGAGATAATGAGTACCGCTTTGCATGCAGGAGTAATATAAAAAAAATGTTTTGCAAAAATAGGCCTCCTGGCCGCGCTATAACAGGCCGATCTGAAAAAAATGGGGCAGAGACTCTGCTCTGGCATCCAGGGAGTGTGTGTACACAGTTTCACGTCGTGCCGGAGATTAGCTGTCCACAGACATGCGGACGGACGGACGGACGGACGGACAGATAAACAAATGAACACACACACACACACACACACACACACACACACACACACACACACACACACACACACACACACACACACACACACACACACACGAACGGACAGGGGGCAAAACATAGTCTTTACCAACCTGGTAAACATTTACTGCAGGCAATAAGTAGTATTGCCTGTAGTATTGCCTGCAGTACATAATAGCCAAAATCATCAAGATCGTGCACTTGGTGACAAGTTTTAGATTTTTGGCATGGTGTTGCATAAGGTTTTCAAAAACCCAAAAACCATCGCAAGCAAGTTGGGATCGCCCCTAGTGGTCTGTTTGCAATGATTCCAATATTAGATAGGTCAGTATATGGTTGAAAATCCAAATAATTGATAGAAAATATTTTTCCATTTGGTTTCCGCGATGGCTGCCGGTAGCTTAAAATGGCTATTAGCTGTGAGGGAATATGTAAAAACCCATACAAATTGTGCACTTGGTGACAAGCTTTTGATTTTTCAAAAACCATCGCAAGCAAGTTGGGATCGACCCCTAGTGGTCTGCTTGCAATCATTCCAATATTATCTGTCAGTATATGGTTGGAAATCCAAATAATTGATAGAAAATATTTTTCAATGGATTCTGTTACTATTGTACATATTGGAAATGGCTATGTGATCTTGTCAAGGATGATAAAGTTGTCAACCCCTTCAAAGAAATGGGTCCAGATCTCATCACCTTAGACACTGGTGAGTTCATGGACCCTGAGATCTCAAACGGCCTCAGGGAAGCTCTAAAGATTGGCAAAGCCATGTTCATGGAGCCACCAAACCCTTATCTGATGTCATTCCAAGGGCCAAATTGTTCACAATTGGCCACCTGTGGATCTGAAAAAGGGTGCTAACAAGCTGGGGTCTGCCAAGGCAAATACAGCTCTCATCAACAAGCTTTTTTGTCCCTGCAAGAGTGGATGCGGTCTGGGACACATATATAGAGGCAAGTCTCAAATCCCAAACTTGTGTCAAGCGGGGTGGTGCAGGGTGCAGAACGCGAGTCTCAGCCAAGATACCTCTGCCAAAGGGAGCCCAATGGCAGAAGTTCCTCAAAGATAGTCAAATAAAGACCAGCTGTTTCAATTCATCAGTCAGGAACTTAAGGAGAAAATAGTTAATTCACAGTACCACCTCTTCACAACAAAGGCGGCCCTTGTACTCACCATGTCAGCAAGAAGAAGCAGACACACGGATGATGCTCCATTGGCGAAAACCTTATGCCCATACCTAACACCATGTCAAAAATCAAAAGCTTGTCACCAAGTGCACGATCTTGAGGATTTTTAACGTATTCCCTCCCAGCTTTTAAGCTCCCGGCAGCCATCGCGGACACCATCTTGAAAATAATGCCTTTCCACAACTTAGATTGTCCTAGATTTTTAGTATGCTTTTTAGCGTGGCCAATAGTAGCAGAATCCATTGAAAAAACGTTTATATCAATTATTTGGGGTTCCAACCTTTTACTGACCAATCCAATATTGGAATCATTGTAAACAGACCACTAGGGGCCGGGGGCGATCCCAACTTGCTTGCGATGGTATTTGAAAAACTTATGCCCATACCTAACACCATGCCAAAAATCAAAAGCTTGTCACCAAGTGCACGATCTTGATGATTTTTTACATATTCCCTCCAAGCTTAAAGCTATTTTAAGCTCCTGGCAGCCATCGCGGACGCCATCTTGAAAATAATGCCTTTCTACAACTTATATTTTCCTAGATTTTTATTATGCTTTTTATCATGCCCAAAAGTAACAGAATCCATTGAAAAAATATTTTTTATCAATTATTTGGATTTTCAACCATATACTGACCTATGATCTCAACTTGCTTGCGATGGTTTTTGAAAACCTTATGCCCATACCTAACACCATGCCAAAAATCTAAAACGTTTTTTACGAATTCCCTCTCAGCTATATAAGAAAATGATTCATAGTTTCATCAATCTTTCATGCTTTGTACCAGTGTCATTATGTATATATTCATTATTATGAACAAAATTATTCAACTAGAAACTCTAGTAACTGATTATTAATATCACACCTGCCATGGCTGTATTGTGTGAAAACTGGCACAGCTGTGCCCCGTGAAAGGCCCTCTTCCTGGCACACATTGCAACATGTCATGGAGGGCATGGGCCACAGCATACACAGCCTTGTAAACATTATACTCTTGCCTGAGATCAAAATCCAGCAGGGTAGTGTCTGCTGTTCCCAGGTCCTCTTGTCCAGTACACACCCTTCCACCTGCATCCACCCACTCTGATGGAAGGGGTGAAAATTTACACTGAAATGTGAGCTCCCAAAACTGCCTAACCTGAAGGAAAATAATAGTAATATTCAAACAGAAATATATATTATCTTGTGAATATTTGAAAACAGATCAGATTGAAAATTCTGATTGAACACTAAATATATCTTTTGCGGACAGCCGATTGCATCAACACATAAATATCCTTTTAAAAAGCCATTAAAATATATATTTTGTATGGCTACTACCTTATGCACTTCATGTCAACCTCATGTACATAGAGTACCAGCTGGATTATGCTATACATATTTTAGATTTGTGTTGTGTTGTGATGTGTTTTTCTTTAGTTTGATTTATTTTTCTCCTCGTCTCCCTGCCCCCACTTCTTTTCTTTTACTCTTCCTGAAAACAACCAAAACGATGGAGCTTGCACAAAAACACACTTATTGACACCTGTAAACCTGTGATGTGAAAATAAAGTTGATTCTAAAAAATAAATGGTGCATTTAAATAGCGCTTTTATCCAAAGCGCTTAGATTGTACATTACATTCACCCACTCACACACACATGGCGGAGGAAACCATGCAAGGCACCAACCTGCTCATCGGGAGCAATTAGGGATTCAGCGTCTTGCTCAAGGACACTTCGACACACTCTACCCCTGAGCCACTGCCGCCCCATTCTGATTCCATCATATTATTTTATTGTCTTTATCATTGTTTTATCATTGTCTTTATCATTGTTTTATTGTCTTTATCATTGTTCCTATGCTGCTGCAAGGTCCGAGCAGGATCGTATGTACCTTTTTACACAAGATGCAACAATAAAGATCACCTTGAATGTCAAAATTATACAAATGACTCACTATGATGTTTTCATGGCTGTTGTCAAGGTCATTTTCAGGACGTATTTTCGACAAGAAGTCCTTGAGACCTGGTATCTCTCCACCGCGGACTGCAATACCCAGGGTGCCTCTCACATATGGCATGTAGTGTGGAGTCTGGAGCTTTGGCTGTTCTATAAAACTCAAATCAGCTATCAACTGCAGACCTGTCAACTTCTGCTTTACCACCTGTTGATTGTAATCAATAATAATAATACGCTCTTCTGTAAACTAATCAAGACAAATGCAATCTAATACAATTCTAACGATATAACATTTTGTTTTTTTTTAGTGTGAATGGTTTGATTATTTGATTATTGTGCAGAGAAGAAAGTGTAAAAATACACAATTAATTTGGTGATCCTAAGACTGATTAAATTGCATTATAATTTAATTGTGATTAAATTGCAAAATTGCAATGCAATGTAACCTTTTATTATATATATATATATATATATATATATATATATATATATATATATATATATATATATATATATATATATACACATACATACATACATACATACATACATACATACATAAGGATATACATATATATATAGGGATGTGTTCACTTCAATATAACTCATTTCAGATTCCTTATAATTATGCGATCCCACATTGTATGGATCCCAACCCGAACCTCGTCCATGAGTTTAATCAGATGCATCCCATATTCAAACACAATGACCACACGAGCTGTGGATGTCTTCATCATAGAGACAATCCTCTGGAGCTCAGCTGGGTCGCGGTCCCAGGGCAGAACCTCCAAGTAAGCCAGGCAACCCCAACCAGACTGGGCCAGCTCAGACTGGATGATGTGGGCTGCATCGTGGCCATAGACATCATCCGTAAACACTACTCCTACCCAAGTCCACTCGAACCGTCTCATAATCTGGAGCATAGCTCGCACCTGATTGGATAAAAATGGAAAGATAAGTGCTTAAATTACAGTATTCACATAGTGGTAAATTCTTTCTAATCTAAATCAGTGACACAACATAGATTCCACAATGAAAAGGAAATTCTCTTTTGATGCTGTTAACAGAGAGAGACCTTAGGCTCCAGCAGTAATACACAAAGACCAATTATACAACAGGTAGTTCCGACCAAGCAATCTGATTGGCTGAAATAGCTTTCTAGCCGTGCTTCAAACCAGCATCATAGCACGGGCCTAATCACATTAATAAATCACTCCGCACTGCAGTCCGCACCTGATTAGACCATATAGCGCACATCTGTGCTGTGAAGTCACGCTGTCCCACGGTAGGAAAACAAACAGACAGTAGCCTGCATAGCCTGACCCACCGCCGCCACCGGAGAACATACAGCTTTGCAAAATGGACTATGTTGTTAATTTTGACTTATTTGGTGGACTTACGGTTGAGCAATGGTTAGAAGGTTATAAATATCCTCCTGTGTTAAAGTAAAATTACTCCCATTTCGTTAACAGTCCAGTGTATGTTATACTTATCGTACGAAGGTATCGCACGGCGAAAATAGCCGATCTACAAGTTCACAACACGTTGCCATCGCGACGCGTTGTCAGCTTGTAGATCAGTTATTTTGGCCACGTGACACGGTCGTACGACGGAGCATATAGCCCACTGGAATTCATTCCAGTGCGCACTTGATAGCTCGGCTGTGTTGATGAGACGGTGCCTCAAACTCAAAGCGCTGCTACAGGGACTATTTAATGTCTCAGTGAAAAACTCTTCTCTTTACAGGGAAACGGATAATAGCGAAACACTTTTATTATGAATTGCTCCACAATATGAATACATTTGGATGTGTTTTGTTGGTAACTGTTGTATAATCGCAATATTACACTCGAGGGTGTGCTTTACCTTACATTATTGTCACTTCTGTGATGCGGACGCGGAACTCGGCTGCACCTCGTTCCTGACCGCATCACAGGCGTGCCAATAATGACGGTAAAGCATACCCTCTCGTGTAATATTGCTTAATTACACTCACTAGAAGGAGGTATTTGTCAAGTGTGTGGAACATGATGCAGTACTTAGAAGTTCACCTGGATGGTATTACTTATCATTGTTCTAAAGAAGGAAGGGTACTGGTTCCGGTCACTCAGACAGGAGCACTGGGCATAGGAACTAATCTGACAAAAAACAAAACATTATGTAATATACAACATTTGTTTTGGGACTAATGTCCTCGGCAAGCTAAGTATGTGAGTGGAGCGAGGACTGACGAGGCTGTTGTCATGTTCCACTCAACCTGTCACTCTGCTCAACTCGCTGCACCGCACACCTCGATTGTTGCCCGCTCTGCTGAACGCCACACTCACTGCTACACATAAATGCATAGATAAATAAATGAACAAATTAATGTTTGTTGCCCAACCCCAGTATACAAACACATTATATGTGTTTGTATACTGACTCAGCTTGACACAGGGTCTTACTTTTAGGTCCGGGTTGAATCAAACCTGGAACTCAGATACATTGCACTGACCTTATGAAAACCTACATTCTAAATATGCCTGCTCCGCTCACATGCTCTGCCTGCAATTAAATATGTCTGTCAAGCTTTTATATGCATTGTACATCATACCCAGTGACCCATAGTCGGCTATTAGACTAAAATTATAACTGGTCTAAAAGTGAAAGTTTGTTTTAGCTGTTATTTAAGTGTCTATATATAGACATCATTTCAACAGCTATAATGTAGACGGTCTATTTATAGAAGCTTAAAAAATTGTAATCTTTAGATCAGTTATAACCCGGTTTTAGTGTAGCCATTAGACAGCCCGAAAAATGCTCAGTGGGTGTATATCGTTGCTGTTGGGTGGAAACCTCATATGTCCAAAACTGTTACTTTTCAGTATTCAAATTCAAAAATAGCAAACATAGCCAATCTACAAGTTCAAAACGTGTCGCATTGTGATGCGCTTTGAGCTTGCAGATCGGCTATTTTTGCTACTTTTCTGTGATACTGTAGTTTGACCAAGTAGGGCATTCATAATAGAGATACAAGGTTTCTGCCCGACAGCAACGATATGATAAACCATCAAATAACATCATCATCAATAGGTGATGGTAAGGGTTCAAGTAAGCAACTTACCAGCGGCACTCTGTACAAACCTAATACACTAGACTTGGCAATAATATGTTCTGAGGAAGGATCACCCACAATTCCGAGCACTGGAGGAGAGCCAACACAGCTCTCATCCAGTTGAAACCCCTCCTCTCTCCCACTGATCAATGACAACGCTGCACGGAATCCAACTCCAGGCGTGTAACAGGTATCATAGAGAATATACCCCAGAGTCACATTGGGTAGCAAGCTGGGGTTTCTGTTGATCTCCGTAATGGCAAAAGCCATGGTTTGGGCCCATCTGAACTCATCAATGTCGAAACTAACACACAAAATGCCACCTTGTAGAATTACAGCATACAACATCAACTAATCGTGGGGTACCATACATCAAAACAAGATCCCTGTGCTCTTGCTTGCTGTTGTATGTGTGATACTCACTCATAGCAAATGGGGTCCTGTTGCTCGGAGGTGAAAGACAGATCAGGGAAGACAGAGGAGAGGTGGATATCAAACACGGCACCCAGAACCAAGTCCCCAGGCTTGTAGATTCTGTTGAGATTAAACTGTGCCTGTAACTCACAAGAAGAGGAAGATGAGGAAGACAAAGGAGAGAAGGAAGAGAACAATATCAAGTATGAAAGCAGGTGTGTGTCTAGAGAAGCCCTCATGACTGTCCTCCGGTGTCTAACAACCCCCCTCCCTTCTCTAAATCCATTGTCCAGTTTTATACACAGTGCTTTGTGCCCTGTGCCAACTTGTGCTATAGAGAGTATGCACATGCGCCACTTTTCCCCCGGGAGACGCCACCTCATCTAGACTGAGTGGCAAAACATTGAGCAGCATGGAGTGTCGGAGTTTGGAAGCGCTCGTTGTAAATCCCTCAACGGTCTTGTGTACCACCTGTTTCTAAATTGCACATAATGCAGGAGGCAGCAGGAAGTTGCGTTAGTGAAAACGAGCGCTTCCAAACTCTGACAAAAATAATTACCTGCACATCATTTATTGACAGAACGCAGCTCATATAATGTCTACTGTGGATTTTTGTTAAACAAAAACTTTGCAGATAGAAAGAGGATAATTCAAGCTGCCATGTTAGTGAGTTTAACATTGTTTAATACAATCAGATAGGACTTTTCTGTTTGGATGTATGGGCTGTCAAGGCCAGAAAGTAGTTTTTTGCCACTCAGTAGGCGCTCCCGCATAACTTCCGGGTACGATGATGTCACGCACATAGCCTCTATTACGTAATCTTTCACAACGTCAATCTGAGCAGAGGAAGGGGGCCATGTGGCCCAGAGGGCAGGAGCCTATTACCTGTTTGTGTATTGTGAGGCGGCTTCATGTACAAGTACACCCCCTGGAGTATGTCACAGGGGAACAAAAAAAACCCAGGGGGCTTGTTTCCATTGTACTCAATTCATCAGTAATACATACCATACCATACCATACCATACCATACCATACCATACCATACAATACATCAGTAATACATACAATGCAATGCAATGCAATGCAATGCAATGCAATACATTTTGGAATAATACATTTGCATATACATAACCATGTATTTGTACATCATATCTGTAAAAAGGGTAAAACACAATAAAAGCTTTGAGCTCAGTGGTCCTTTGGGTGTAGATGTGCATGTGAACCTCTGTTCTGAGCTTTGCTTATTCACATCATGTGCCAACAGCAGACTATCCCCAGGTGGATAGGTGTGTGTTTACTACTGATGACATGTGGTCCAGGGCTGATGAAACACCGGCTCAACAGGTGCAATGATGGAAGATAATTATTATTTATTTTTGTACGTCTAATGAGGGGAATGAGTCACTGGAGATCTGCTCAAAACATGCTGAAATTAATTAACAACATGAGTGCCATTCAGGGATGGGCAACAATACAGTACTACATTCTCATCAGCTTTCAATACAATACAATCTGATATTTTAGTGTCAAAGATGGTACGGTTCTTCTTGTACATATATATATATATTTTTTTCCCCTTCTTTTTTTTTTGTTGTACATAGTGTTATTTTTTTTGCTGTTTATTTTTTAATGATATTTGAACTGTGGTGCCACTATATATGCCTATGAATTGAATACCAAGGCCCTCATTGGAATCAAGTCCGCAAGGACTTTTATGAACGGACCTGTTAGACAAAGTATTTTAAATATAACTGTGCTGTTTTAATTTTTTTGTCTAATAAAATATTCAATGAATCAAAACGGTTGGAACTGAATCCATACTTAATTCACTGGTATGCTTCTTTCCTTACTAACAGAGTACAGAGAGTGAAAGCGAACAGAACCCTCTCCTCAGCATTAAAGAGGTGGTGCCATGTTTTTGCACTTTTTCTGTTTTTCATGTGTCTATGAGGTTGATAGAACTTCATTAAGCCCCCCGGTGGTGTGGGCATGAGGAGGAGGAGGGACTAGGACAGGTGGGTAGTGCTAAGGTGGTGGAGGAGGTGCTAAGGTGAGAACCAGGTATACTTAATGTGGTGGGTGTGTCTACATAAAAACAACATTTTAACACTTACTGTACACTTTTTTTTTGTTGAAAAAAATCCTTACATAATAATAATACCTTATGATCAGGTTTTAGGGTTGAAAAATATCATGGCACTCCATCTTTAACTACTAATCGTCACCTTGCTAAACTAATGGCCTAAGTAATTTTTTGGCCTATGTCAGATGTAATCCTATTTAAACCTATATATCATATAGTTTTGTTTTGGATCAGTTTTTTATTTTTCCTGAAAAACAAAAAAAAAATACTTAGGCTATTAGTTTAGCAAGGCGACGTAATGTTAGTGCTCCTCAGGGTTGTGTAAGCTCAGCTGTACTTTTCACCCTTTATACTGACAGCTGTCGTACTGAGGAATGCCTGTCTGGAGGGACAGCGAGATCCATTTGCGACCTCGATGGGGGTCGCTAAGGTTGCAACCGGGGTTGCTAAGGTCACAACCTCAACGGAAGTCGCGACCTTAGCGGCAGAGGTCGCTAAAGTCCCGACGCACATCGCCATGCCAGCCACGTCGCCAGCCTCGAAGCAGCGTCGCGACCCAGCATAGCTATTTACGACGTCCAAGTCTCGACCTTAGCCGCCGAGGTCGTTAAGGTCGCAACCTCAGAGACCTTAGCGGCCTTAGGTCCCGACGCACGTCGCCTGCCAGCTGGGTACGTGGCGCTGCTCCGACGCCCCGCTGCTCCGACAGCCGGAATCCGGGCTAAAAAAGGCTGGAAAAAGAGCATATCCACAAGACTGTAAAAGGCTGTTGTCTTGGGGCTCAATACCGCCGGCGTCCACAAGGCGGCGCCGTCCCCGGTCCCCATCGGGGGTCCATGGACCACCTCCTACCCAGGGACGGTGGCTCCCAGGGCGGGTAGAGCGGGCGAGTGTGCACCCGGCACTGTGCCGTGAGGCACTGGGCTCCCTGGCCCTTCCCCTGGGTGAAGGGGAGAGCCAGGGAGAAGGTCCGACTGGTGCCATCTCATAGGTAGTGACCATGCCCAGGAAGAGGCACCTTCCTGGGGTAGCGATGGGTTCAGCGAGGCCCAAAATCCTGGTTATCAAAAAAAAATCTAAAATGTTTATAAGTCCAGGGCTCCCTTGAGGAGGTGGGCCCCTGCCTTCCTGCCTCCGGGAATTTTCTTGCAGGTGCCTGGAAGGCCGACCTGTGCCATCGGATAGTTATGCCCAGGACAGAGGCACCTTCCTGGGGTAGCGATGGGTTCAGCGAGGCCCAAAATCATGGTTCTAAAAAAAAAAATCGAAAATGTTTCTAAGTGTCTGCATGGGCTCCAGAGGTCCCCGGGGACCCCCTGGAGGACCCCCAGCCGAAAATCTAAACTTTTTTCGGCTTGTCGATCTGCTCTTTTTTGGGCTAAAACGGCCGGTACCGACCGGGCCGTGGGTCCCCGGGGCCGGCGCCCGGCAGAGGGCTCGTTGGATCCGGGCCGGGGGTGCGCACGCGTCAGTGCCCACCCCCCTGGATGCTACCCGGGGCAACTGCGGCCGAAAAACCAGAAAAACGCTCCGGAAAGCCCAGGAGCTCAAGGGCTCCCTCCCTCTCCCATGCGTGAAATTTCGCATGGGGAAAGTGGCCACTTGTGCCATAGGGTAGATGGATTTGCTTTGGCTCGTTTCTTAGCAATGTTGCGCACAATGTTCTTGCGTATCGGTGCACTTGACTTTGATCTTGTTGTATTTCGACTGGCCGCCAACTCTAGTGCTGGACTTGTCTGCTTTGTCAGAGCCTTCTGTGCCCGTGTAGCCAGTGAAGGCGACGTCTTGGGAGGTCCGGCGGGAAGCTGGGCAGCTCTCTTCTTCTTTGGCATCGAAAGACCGATTCCAGGTTCACCCGTCGGGGTAGTGGTAGCTCGGCGCTTGAGCGTGGATGGTCCTGGCTCGACCACCTGGGCATGGAGGGCATAAATTGGATTCGTACCCCAGCAGAGTAAGTACACAGTACATTGTCTTTGTTAAATGATTGACTCACACTGTATTTGTTATTTTATTTGTTATCGCTTGTGACACATACTGTAGCCTAACATATTCACTAACGAATCAACTGTCTTTTTCTCTCATTAGGTCTCCGGATATGAATCCAATTGAGCTGGTCTGGAAGGATCTGAAGGCGTTTGTCAAAGGCGAAGCAAAACCAAGCAACAAAGAAGAACTTAGAGCTGCAATTCTGACATTTTGGGAAACAAAACTGTCTGTGGAACGCTGCAACAAGTACATTAGTCACTTGCATACTGTTTGCCGTGACGTAATCGCAAAAGGTGGACGGCCTACTGGGAAATAAATCCAGTAGTAGTAGAACAGTGTGTTTTTAATTCTAATACTGTATGCTGTAATTTGTGCATGAATAAACTTAATGAGTATCTCCGTACAGAGAGAACAAAACACAGCAGGAGAACCTAAATTATTTGATACTGTTTTTTTATGATGTCCACCATGACCCATTTTTTATGTACATGGCAAAACAGGCAAATTAAATGCATACTTTTTTAATGTAGTTGCTTGTGTGGGAGGATTTTATTCGACAAAGAAATGTAAACAGCACAATTACATTTATAATACTGTACTTTGACTTGTTCCATTGTTTCCATTGAGGTCCTTGTGTGTTTCAAAAATAAAAGTTTCAATTGCCCAATGTGTTTTGTTTATAATTATTCATTATATTTCGTTCATTATTAAACCAGTGTTCAGTCAGTATAATAATTACTAGGCCTACAATATCAATATCTTTGAATATATCTCGTTTTCAATTATATTATATGTGCACTCATTACAGTAAGGTGTTGTTTTGCCCTTATATGTAAAATACGTGTAGGCTACTAATGAGCGTTGATTATTATAGGACATTAACAAAAGAGTAGCCTACAGACACTTGATTAATGAATTTGCCATGCAAATGTAGTCCTTTCATACTTAAACAATGAGTCTATGTACACTGCATAGTTTGCATTCCATTCTAAAGTACCCCCCTACAATGCAGACGATGCATTGCATTGCACAGGTGTGTGAGCAAGACAAGGATTTAACTTCATTTAAATCAGCACAGTGTAAGTTAATGTCAGTCAGCGCCGTCAGCGCCATCTTCATAATAGATAAATACACATTCAGAACATAATAATAATATTAAAAATCTAAAAAAAATAATATCTAAAAACGTTTTTTCTTTTTTTTCCACCCTCGGGTTTCTTTCGGGTTTCGGGCCTAACATGATGGAAATAGTCGGGTTTGTGTGTGTGTGTGTGTGTGTGTGTGTGTGTGTGTGTGTGTGTGTGTGTGTGTGTGTGTGTGTGTGTGTGTGTGTGTGTGTGTGTGTGTGCACTTATGCCGTCTCTTTCTTAAACTTGATGCCTTTATTGTGCGGCAGTACAAAAATAAAAGTTTCAATTGAATGTCCTGACCAGGCGCATATCGTCATTAGGGCCAACGAGGCCATGGCCCGGTCTGTAAACCCAGCTTGTCCCTGTGTAGGGGCAATCCAGGGGGAAAAAACTAAAAATCAACATTAGCAGCCCCTCACCCTATTCTGTTGTAGCCGACCACAGAAAGTTGCCTTTGTTTTCAAGTGGGGCTCATTTGCATTCGGCCGAATTGTTAATGAGTGGCCATTAAAAACCAGTTTAGCCGTCAAACCGGTTCTGGCCCGGTTCTGGCCCGGTCAACGTTAGACTCCACCAAACGCCACTGGTCCTGACTCCTGTATAATAATTACTAGGCCTACAGTGCACTCATTACAGTAAGATGTTGTTTGACCGTATATGTAAAAATACCTTGTTTCACTGCATAAGTGCACACATACACACACACGCACGCACAGAGTATTGATTGAATACTTTATTAACAGTTGTCGAAGAACGAGAGAGAGAGAACGAGAGAGAGAGAGAGAGAGACCGCTTCTAGTAGACCATGATCATGATCATGATCATGATCATTATATATATATATATATATATATATATATATATATATATATATATAAGAATCATTATAATTATAATTATAATATACTATGTATACTTTTACAGCCCTTCCGCCAAAAAGCTGAGGAAGAGGCGAAGAGATGTGTGTGTGTGTGTGTGTGTGTGTGTGTGTGTGTGTGTGTGTGTGTGTGTGTGTGTGTGTGTGTGTGTGTGTGTGTGTGTGTGTGTGGGGGGGGGGGGGGGGGGGGTTAGGGAACTTGAGTTCCTTGGCTTATTTGGAAGTTCATGACTGGAAGAGTTTATGGAGATTCCCATCCCCCACTCACATGCAGTCGGGCAGGCCATTGTATTTTACTCTGTCTGTCTGGCTGTCTGTCTGTCTGTAGTGTGAGAACTGAAGGGTCAGAGTCAAACTGAAAACACATTTACGTTGGGAAAACTTAAACATTATTTTATAGGGACTTTTTACTAATGGTGTTCGAAACGAATATACAAATAAAACATCAAAGTTTGATTTATTTGAATTTTGAAAAAAGGTTCAGCTGTCCCAACTTCAATATGTTTTAATTTTGACTTAATTAGTTGTACTTGAATTTTAACTTAATTATAAAGAAAATACAAAACACTGCCAATATATTAAGGCAGTGTTTTGCATGGATCTTTTTAATTAGTTCCAACTTAAATCTGTTGGAAAGGGTTGAGATTGTCTAGATTCGAACCACCAATCTCCGGATCCAAAGAGAAGCTGCTAGAAGCAGGTCGCTATACCATTCACTTCAGACTGATTGATGTCATAGTCAGCTTGAGAGGGGGATGGGGTAGTTTGCAACACTTTGTGAGCTTGTAGATCGGCTATTTTCACTACTTTAATTTATCCCCGTTCAGTATGCATTGGAGTTGACATAATGACGCAAAGGACGCAAATGATCCCATAACCCCCAAACTGTAAACAATGACAGATCTCCACGGGGTCTAAGCCAGGCATTATTAATGTAAAAAAATGTACCATGTTCAGCTTCAGCAATCCCTGCTACATGGGTATTAACACATTGGGTGCCAGAGGCTTTCTAAAATAATGTACAGTCAGTGCCAGCATTTTTGAGCTTTCTGACTCATCTTTCAAGGACCACAGAATGTTCTGTGCTATTGCTATGTAAACACCAAATATCTCAAAAGAAAGATTGGAATCTCTACTTTAACCAGGAAAAAGTGAGTTGATAGCATGTTCTGTTTTTGAGATATTGGCTGTTGAATACAGCTTGATTTCACCAAAAACAGCACCTTTTCTTTAGAATCAGAGTTATGGCCATTTTAGTAAATCTATTTTTTTTCCTCTTCAGTTTTTTTTTTAAAAATAATTTGACATTTATTTTTGCCTTCAGTGACAGTAGTCATCTCAATAGTACAGTAGTTGCTTTAGAGAAAAAGAAAAAAAAACGCTTTTGAAAATACTTTTGTGGTTCGTTTTCACTCCTATGGGTAATAACAATAGAATAATGATATGGAAACATAAAGGCTCGTTGTCACTCCAATCTCTTTGAAGTGCATCTTAGTTTAGCTTATTTCAAAGTTCTCAAATAATAAATACATCAACCTTGGTTTCAGACAAGACAGCAGCAGCATAGTAATAATAGAATAATTACAGAAAACATAAGAGGTTAGTTTTCACTCCAATGTATTTCAAGTGCATCTAGTTCAGCTAATTTCAATTTCAAATCACAATAAATACTACAATAACAATAAATCAAATTTCAAAGGTTCAAGGTTGTACTTTATTGTTCTTTCTTGTGTACAGGTTGGATTCCAACCAGACGGCAGCAGCAGCATATGTAATAACAATATAATGATTGAAAACAAGTTTCATTCCAAGCAGCACACTTCACACTATATACAGCAGATAGTTTAGTGGAAAGTAATAGTGCAAAGTATTACAAAAATAGAGGTTCAAGGTTGTACCACAGTTTAGTTTAGCTTATTTCAAACTCAATTTCAAAGTTCTCAAATAATAAATAATACATCAACCTTGGTTTCAGACAAGACAGCAGCAGCATAGTAATAGAATAATTACAGAAAACATAAGAGGTTCGTTTTCACTCCAATGTATTTCAAGTGCATCTAGTTCAGCTAATTTCAATTTCAAATACTACAATAACAATAAATCAAATGTCAAAGGTTCAAGGTTGTACTTTATTGTTCTTTCTTGTGTCCAGGTTGGATTCCAACCAGACAGCAGCAGCATCATTATGTAATAACAATATAATGAATGAAAACAAGTTTCACTCCAAGCAGCACACTTCACACTATATACAGCAGATAGTTTAGTGGAAAGTAATAGTGCAAAGTATTACAAAAATAAGAGGTTCAAGGTTGTACTTCACAGTATAATACAGCACACTTCACACTATATACAGCAGATAGTTTAGTCAGCTTCATATGAAAAGTAAAACAATTAGGCATTAGGCCACACTATATACACAGCAAATAGTTTAGTGAGCTTCATATGAAAAGTAAAACAATTAGGCATTAGGCCACACTATATACACAGCAAATAGTTTAGTGAGCTTCATATGAAAAGTAAAACAATTAGGCATTAGGCCACACTATATACACAGCAAATAGTTTAGTGAGCTTCATATGAAAAGTAAAACAATTAGGCATTAGGCCACACTATATACACAGCAAATAGTTTAGTGAGCTTCATATGAAAAGTAAAACAATTAGGCATTAGGCTCAAAATAATAAGCTTCTTATGATTAGTAGAACAAATTATACAAAAGTAGGCATTAGGCCAATCAATACAAAATAATAAGCAAAAATATGCATTAGGCAACAAAAAAAAGGGCATTCTGTGATTCTACCATTTAGTGAGGTTATTTTTTCGAGTGGTACAATGTTGTACATTCAACATGCAAGGGGACTTTACAGCCTTTACACATCCACCTTGTGTCTTTTTTTGTTTTTATTCCTTTCCGGATGCAAATCCTGCATGCCCTCTGAGGGTTACTTTTGCATTTGGTTGGAGGGTATTTGACCAGTTCATGGTCGGTCACGATCCTGTTCAGCCTGCTCATGGGGTCTTCTTTTGGTGCCCTCCACCGTGGGTCGTGTACAGGTGGTGCAGGTGCCGCCCCCTCCTCCTCCTCCTCCTCTTGGGGAGGAGGGGGGGGCCCCTCCTCCCCAAAGTATCCGAGGGAGGTCCAGGATTTGATGACGTGGTAGATGAAGGACTTCAGGTTTGTACAGCTGGCAGTGCCTTTAGGATGTTTTGCCTTGAACAGGACAAAGGCATTGAACATGCTAATCTGAAACAGATAATTGACAAATTTTTTGGCCACTTGCATGTCTTCCTGACAAATAGATAGTATGCCAGATTTTGGTCCAACTTGTCGACACCATTCATATACTTGTTGTACTCGACAATGCATGTTGGCTTCTGTATTTTGACCTGCTGGCTGTGGGCCCTTTGTTGGCCCTTCTTCTTCTTCCCCCTCCTCCACTGGGAAGCAGTGGTCGTCTCATGCTGGTGGAGTGTGGTGATCATCTTCACGATGCGTTTGTCGTGCCATGCCACAACCATCACGTCGTCGGTGTGACGCATCAGGGTTGACCCAATGGGAAGCTTCGAAATGGTCAGTTCCCTGATGGCTGGTGGCTCCCCTCTGTTTGTGCGTCCATGAATAAATGGAAACCGTAACCTTTTAGGTCACCAAGGAGGTTAGTGGTGGTGGCTTGCAGGGGCACCGTCTCCCCACAGAACGGCTTCATGTTGTACATGTACCCAGTGGCCGAATCACACATTATGTAGGATTTAATGCCGTATTTGATGGGCTTAGCTGGGTTGTAAACCCTCCAAGAAAGCCGCCCACGCCAACACAGCATTCCCTCGTCTATACTAATGTTCTGGCCTGGCAGGAACATCTCTTGAAAGTTAGACAGCAAGGTGTCCAAGACTGTGCGGACTTTGCACAGCGGGTCCTCAGTGTGCATGGTCTCATTGTCATCAAAATGGAGGTTACTCAGGATGAGTTGGAACCGGTTCCTGGGCATGGTTTTGTGGAAGAAGGGAGTGGTTCGGATCTCATCAGTGAGCCAATAGTCTGCAATCTTTGGCTTCCCTATCAGTGCGGTGAGGAAAATCAGTGCCAGGAACTTCTTCAGCTCCCAACAGTCAGATCCTTCTTCCATGCGAGCCCTCTGGAAAATGGCAGGTCGCTTGGTACAAGGCGTTTTGCATAGATATTGGTCTGCTTCACGATATGAGCAAGCAGCTCATCTGTGATGAGCAGCTGCAGGAAATCAATGGGCTCTTCAGACTGCAGGTCAGCGGCCCTGCTCCGAGGACCTGGAGTCCCAGCAGTGAAAGGGATGTCCTTCGGCTGCCAAGAGTCTGCTGACTCAGACCACACAAGCTCAGGAACTGCGCCGCTACGAGGCCTGCCACCACCTAGAAATTAGAAATGCATAAGTTACCATAACATCAGGTGTCATCGCCATGCTGGCTTGTGGTGGACATTTTTGACAAAATTCTATTTTTGCAATGGACATACAATATAGACAAACACATAAAGAGCTAGCCCTAAATGACCATTACAAGTCTGTAACTCTGAGTGTGTACAAATGGAACCAAATGGACCCGTAACTCGAGTTATGGGGGTCCTTGAAAATAAAATGTTCAATACATGGTGTCATAGTAAATCAGTGTCACACATATTCTGAAGAAAACCTGGAGACTGACATTCAATAATTGGGTGGTGTTATGATCAAAATAAGAACACTATAAAATGGTGTGTAAAAACATTTGGCAAGGCAAAGTCTTGCCGTGTCCGTGTACAGACATATTGATGACCCCTGCGTAAAATACATATTTTGTCATTTGTGTGGTAAAAGAGAGCTCAATGTGACAACAGAAAACGTTCTTACCTCGTTTACGGCTGACAGGTGGCATTACAGGTGTGTCCTCCTCGTCATCCTCCTCCTCCTCCTCCTCCTCCCTCGACTGTGTGTCTGTAATCACAGTAAAATATGAAATAGTTGTAAATATGATTTACACAAAATGAAATCAACTAATTTCACCCCTGTGGACGATGGAGGATTGTACAACCCTTCTGCCAAGAGCACAAGTAATCAGAACATGGCTATACTGTCATGGTACAAGGACAAGCTGTACTATAAACAATAGCCATCAGGCCTAGGAGAGACATCTTGGCTCTACATCATGTAAACTAAAATGTATCATAGAGCAGAAAAATGAATAGAATAAGATAAACAACATAATGTACTGACAACAAGGTAACATAAGCAATCATGATAACATAATCTGATTTCGTCCACACCTTAGAATGAATCATTTTTATTCCTGTTGTAATGTCTTTACTTACCACGCTGATGATACACAGACGCAGCACCAGCATCATCCTCCAGTTCATCCTCCGTGTCGGAGCCTAAGATAAAATATACTTGGTCAATATAAGTACATCAAATCCATTTAGGCATAAACAATCTTACTATGAGATGCCTGACAGAACATATGCATTTTATTAGCTAACTAATTGTGCTTATTGGAAGTCCGTCTGGATAAGAGTGTTTATGGCTAAATAGATTTGATGTACTACACTGTCTCTGTCTCTGATTTGATGTATTACACACTATCTCTGTATTCTATGATCCTATAATAAAATGCATATGTTCTGTCAGGCATCTCATAGTAGCATACTGAGGCACTACACTGTCTCTCTGTATTCTATGATCCTATAGTTTACTGAGAAACTACACTGTCTCTGTATTCTATGATCCTATAGTTTACTGAGACACACTGTCTCTCTGTACAGAGAGACAGTGTAGTGTCTCAGTAAACTATAGGATCATAGAATACAGAGACAGTGTGTAGTACATCAAATCTATTTAGCCATAAACACTCTTATCCAGAGGGACTTCCAATAAGCACAATTAGTTAGCTAATAAAATGCATATGTTCTGTCAGGCATCTCATAGTAGCATACTGAGGCACTACACTGTCTCTCTGTATTCTATGATCCTATAGTTTACTGAGAAACTACACTGTCTCTGTATTCTATGATCCTATAGTTTACTGAGACACACTGTCTCTCTGTACAGAGAGACAGTGTAGTGTCTCAGTAAACTATAGGATCATAGAATACAGAGACAGTGTGTAGTACATCAAATCTATTTAGCCATAAACACTCTTATCCAGAGGGACTTCCAATAAGCACAATTAGTTAGCTAATAAAATGCATATGTTCTGTCAGGCATCTCATAGTAGCATACTGAGACACTACACTGTCTCTCTGTATTCTATGATCCTATAGTTTACTGAGAAACTACACTGTTTCCCTGATGGGATTCCAGGCCGGGTCCTTAAGACATGTGCAGACCAGCTGGCGGGTGTCTTCGCTGACATCTTTAACCTCTCCCTCTCCCTGGCTGTGGTCCCTGCAGGGTTCAAAATGTCAACCATTGTGCCCATTCCCAAAAAGGCCAAAGTGACATGCCTGAACGACTGGAGACCTGTTGCTCTCACCCCGATCGTCAGCAAGTGTTTCGAGAAACTGGTGAGGGAATACATCAGCTCCACGCTACCTGCCTCGCTGGATCCGTGGCAGTATGCATACCGCAAAAACAGATCCACCGACGACGCTATTGCCATGGCTCTCCACACCGTCCTCTCGCACATGAACAACAAGCTGCTGAAGGACAAATATGTACGTATGCTGTTCGTGGACTACAGCTCAGCATTCAACACCATTGTCCCAGCAATACTTGACAAAAAGCTCAGAGACCTAGGGCTACACCCAAGCATGTGCGACTGGATACATGACTTCTTGTCCAACCGACATCAGGTGGTGAGAATGGGCAGCATCACATCCGACCCCCTGACCCTCAACACCGGAGCACCCCAGGGATGCGTGCTGAGCCCTCTCCTCTACTCCCTGTACACGTATGACTGCATAGCCACACATGTCTCCAACACCATCATAAAGTACGCGGACGACACGACAGTGATAGGCCGAATCGTCAACAACGACGAGTCTGACTACAGAGAGGAGATCAAATCACTGGCACGCTGGTGCCGGGAGAACAACCTCTCTCTTAACGTCGACAAGACCAAAGAACTGATCGTGGACTTCAGGAGGCCGCGGAGAGACCATGCGCCCATCCTCATCGACGGTGCTGCAGTGGAAAGGGTCAGCGAGTTCAAGTTCCTCGGAGTACACATCGAGGAGGACCTCAAATGGGAGACGCACTCCACACACGTGAGGAAAAAGGCTCAGCAGCGACTGTACTGGCTCCGCCGCCTGAAGAAGCTCGGAGTAGGACATCGCATCCTCAGGCTGTACTACAACAGTTCTGTTGAAGGCATCCTAACAGGCTGTGTCACGGCCTGGTACGGGAACTGCACTGCCCGAGAAAAGATCAGCCTACAACGAGTAGTGCGATCGGCAGAGCGGATAATGGGAATCGAGCTCCCAGCGCTCCAGGAACTGTACAAAAAGCGGTGCGTGGTCAAAGCCAAGCGCATCATCAAGGACAAGCACCACTCAAGTCACAGACTGTTCAACCCCCTACAACGACCGCGACCGGGCAAGGGGCTCTACCGCAGTATCAAGAGTTCCACCACCAGGTTCTGGTGTAGTTTCAATCCGGCTGCTGTCAGAATGCTGAATGGGGCATAAAGCCTGAATGAGGCATAGGCCTTGTTCAGCAGCCTGACAACAGGCGGCGCAGACTTTTCTGGCTCTTCCTGAACACACCTGTGGATTATACCAGGGACAATGACTTGGACTTTAGCCCCCCCTCGGACACACCTGTGGACTACACCAGGTACAAATTACTTTTTGTTGCACTCCCTCATGGAGCTACTTGCGGATTATACTAGGGTCAGTCCACTCTAGGTGGACACGCACTGACCTTTTGCACCTTAATCCCTTGTATAACGCACTGACTTTTTTTTCCTTTTTTTTATTGTGCTCCTTTTCCTCTAAGCACCTTAACGTCCATTATCTATCATGCACAGTATAAGTATAACATGCACAGTATACAATACATTGCTGCTATGCTCAGGCACCTTAGTTTAGTTTTTTTTTAGTTTTTTATTATCTCAGGTAATTTGTAAATATGTAGATAACTTGTCTGGCCTTCTGTTGCTCTCTTGTTTTGATCTCCTTCCCACTTGCCCCCCACCCTCTTCTTCTCCCCCCCCCCCCCCCCCCTTCTTTCTATGGAAACTAACGTTGCGATGGGAACGATGTACAAAAAAGAATTTCACCCACTTTTTTACCTTGTAAACCTGTGATGTGACAATAAAACTGATTCTGATTCTGATTCTGAGACTGTCTCTCTGTACAGAGAGACAGTGTAGTGTCTCAGTAAACTATAGGATCATAGAATACAGAGACACTGTCTCTCTGTATTCTATGATCCTATAGTTTACTGAGAAACTACACTGTCTCTGTATTCTATGATCCTATAGTTTACTGAGACACTACACTGTCTCTCTGTACAGAGAGACAGTGTAGTGTCTCAGTAAACTATAGGATCATAGAATACAGAGACAGTGTGTAGTACATCAAATCTATTTAGCCATAAACACTCTTATCCAGAGGGACTTCCAATAAGCACAATTAGTTAGCTAATAAAATGCATATGTTCTGTCAGGCATCTCATAGTAGCATACTGAGACACTACACTGTCTCTCTGTATTCTCCTATAGTTTACTGAGACACACTGTCTCTCTGTACAGAGAGACAGTGTAGTGTCTCAGTAAACTATATGATCATAGAATACAGAGACAGTGTGTAGTACATCAAATCTATTTAGCCATAAACACTCTTATCCAGAGGGACTTCCAATAAGCACAATTAGCTAATAAAATGCATATGTTCTGTCAGGCATCTCATAGTAGCATACTGAGACACTACACTGTCTCTCTGTATTCTATGATCCTATAGTTTACTGAGAAACTACACTGTCTCTGTATTCTATGATCCTATAGTTTACTGAGACACTACACTGTCTCTCTGTACAGAGAGACAGTGTAGTGTCTCAGTAAAGTAAATATTTGATAGACATACGATTCACCTACATTGTAGCCTAACAACAAGCTCACAATCGCAAGTTCGCAACCATTTTACAAGCAGCTTTACAGAGAAAACAAGCCCATAGTGGCTTACAATAAGCAGACCTGGCAACAATTAGCGTAACCCAGACAAGACTTTCCGAACTTTTCTCCGTAATATCAACTAGATAACCCATCAAATACGACACAAACACGATAAAATGTATGTATTCTTACCACTGGCTGCTGGTTCCCACGCATCAGAGCCGTCATCTGAAAGGGAAGACGATGATTCCTCTTCATCGCTCCCTGAAGCAGCAGGGAGATGAACTGACAACCTCCTCCTTGCGCTCCGACGGGGAGCAGGCACAATGACCGGTTCATGGTGATCGTGGTCCTGGACCACAGACCCGGCCCCACCAGGGCCCACTGGAGGTGGAATACATGGAAGCTCTGGTGGTGGTGCTACTGTTCCACTCGTACAGGGAGCGTAGAAGTCCCGCATTGTCCTCTGCTGCTGTTGCGGCGGACCACCGGACGGTTTTCGACCGCGCCGCTTAGAGCCGTTGTTCCCTTTCTGTCCTGACATTATAACTACGCTAAACTATAAATCTATAGCTCTCACCTATAGATCTACCGTATCGCCCCTCTAAACCTACTATGTAAATACTCCTTCTCTCCTTTCTATATCTTTTCGCCACTCTAACCCACTATATCTCTCCACTTATCTCTGCTAAATCTATAACCTCCTCGCCCTTTCTAACCCAAAATAATAATAGCTCACTAGGCTTACAATACAATACAATACAATACAAATACAATATACACTCAACCTCACAATAAACTCAACACTCAACCTCACAATACAATCTCACTCTACAACTATAACTATAATCTATCTATCTATCTATCTATCTATCTATCTATCTATCTATCTATCTATCTATCTATCTATCTATCTATCTATCTATCACTCACTCTCTAAATCAAATGTATCTATCACTCTGTCAATCAATCTATCTATCTAAACTATAACACTATCACTATCACTAACTCAAACTCAAACTCAAACTCAAACTCAAACTCAAACTCACCCTCACCCTCACACTCACTTGTTCGCTCTCAGTCTGTCTGTCTCTGTCGGTCTCTCTCTCACTCGCAATGGCTCTTTACAAATAACAGTTTGGAATGCACAGGAAGACTGCGGCCCGCTGGTCCTCTTTTTAAAGCCCAAGATTTGGTCATATGACTTCCATCACGTGATTTTTGGGGTTTTCTTTCATGTAGCCGCACCAAATTCAGTGAGAGGCTGCATTAGGGATCAATGTACAGTAATCCAATGAAAAGTGGAACAACCGTATATATACGGTTTTGGCACTCGACGTCAGTTTTTGAAAAAACGTATATATACGGTTTTGGCACCCAATGTGTTAAAAATAATTTTAAAAATATAAAATATTTTTTTTTCTCTATTTCCTCAAAATGGTTAAAAATAAGGAACGCTTCACGAATTTGCGTGTCATCTTCGCGCCTAGTGGACACTGATCTTCTCTGTAAGAAAGTCCTAAAGATTCCTACTCTAAGCCACACCCTGTCTTTTGACTGACAGCTCCCTCTCGCCCAATCTGCAAGCTCCCTGGGCCTATTCCTACACTTTCCTAAAGTAAATTCCCCCCATTGGTCCAAAAAGCTGTCAATCATACAGGGAGACGCCCCCCTGGCTTCATTCCTAAACTTTCCTAAATCAAATCCCCCCCATTGGTGCTAAAAGCTGTCAATCATGCAGGGAGACGCCCCCTCTCTAGTCTGAAAAATTTTGAACGGCGGCCATTGTTGCCCACAGGACAAGTAGACAAAAAGTCAACATAAAATTAATTATAATACATTACAGAATGTACCTACAAAATTGTTATTATCCTATAAATATAAAGCTAATTTAGATAAAGGTCCGACTTTAGTTTTAATATTTTTGGGGACATATTTAGCATAGTTCTAGGTGATATTCTGTGTTATTATTCTCCTTGGTTCACTGAAGCTGCAGTGTGCCATTGCTCCAGTGTTGCCAGGTTCTGTTGGCGCTGATCCCCTTTTTTTCAGGCAATTTTTCCCTGTAAAGTTGCTTGCAAAAAATGAAAGTTGTGTTTGTCAGCTTGTACTTCGTCTATTTTCAAACACACATACATACATACATACATACATACATACATACATACATACATATAGGTTTGAAGTGCTCATGTGGCCTATAACTGCTTATTTTGGGCTTGATTACATAGACCTGCCTGCTTATTTCCCCTTGATATCTGGCAACACTGAGTCTGTCATTCAACAGTGAGGAACACATCACACAGGTAATCTACATGAATCTATCTATCTATCTATCTATCTATCTATCTATCTATCTATCTATCTATCTATCTATCTATCTATCTATCTATCTATCTATCTATCTATCTATCTATCTATCTATCTATCTAAATATGTAGCTATTTATATATCTATCTATCTATGTATCTATCTATCTATGTATCTAGCTATCTATCTATCTATGTAGCTATGTATCTATCTATCTATCTATCTATCTATCTATCTATCTATCTATCTATCTATCTATCTATGTATGTATGTATGTATGTATGTATGTATGTATGTATGTATGTATGTATGTATGTATGTATGTATGTATGTATGTATGTATGTATGTATGTATGTATGTATGTATCTATCTATCTATCTATCTATCTATCTATCTATCTATCTATCTATCTATCTATCTATCTATCTATCTATGTATGTATGTATGTATGTATGTATGTATGTATGTATGTATGTATGTATGTATGTATGTATGTATGTATGTATGTATGTATGTATGTATGTATGTATGTATGTATGTATGTATGTATGTATGTATGTATGTATGTATGTATGTATGTATGTATGTATGTATGTATGTATGTATGTATGAGCTTACCCTTAAGGCTTCACCTGAGGCAGAGAGGGTTGCCGCCCGCATCGGCAAGGGCAAGGTGTCCACGACTGTTAAGAAGCCTGAAGTGGTGGAAAAGGAGGCGAAGGATCGCATCCTTCAGGCCGGAGGAGACCCCCTGAACACCAAGCTGGTTCTCAGTGAGAGTGAGATCCAGTTTGGTATATACCGGGGTCAGACATTCAAGTGGCTGTTGAGCCAAGACTTGGGCTGGGTGATAAAGATTGTGGCGTCCCACCAGAAGGAGAGAGACAGTGGTGACACTACACACAGTCCCCTCATGGACAACAAAGATGCCCTCCAGTCGTACGCTGTGTTGTTCCGACAGGTAGCAACTTCCATCAGGGAGCGTAGGGCCCTGGAGGCCAGCGAGGGTGAATGACGAGTGTGTGGTGACTTTGCAACAGTGGAAGGGCAAAGGTGTCACCTTCAGTGTTCTTTACGAGTCCACCAACCAGGAGAGTCGAGGGTAAGTTTGAGGACCACGATGTAAACAAGCCTTAGGGCTTCATTGTGTTTTTTCACCGTGATATTTTGTCTGCTGTATATATGGAAGTGCTGATGTCCTCTTGCCTGTTATCTGTTAAGTACTGAAAGTGATGTCAAAGATGATGTGATGACGTTTGTGGACTTAGGCGCTCCTTTGTTGCTGTCATGTCTGTCAGGTATGTGCAGTTTGTGAGGACACATCCGGTCATCACGCAGGGGAGTGAGTTCCATAAACTGAAGACCTATGTGTTGGCCCGGGACCAGGAGACGGCAGCTCAAACTCCCACCCAGCAGCGCACAAGTAATGAATCTGTTTACAAAGTGTATAACCAATGTCCAACTTATTGCAGGAATGTACATGTCAAAATGTGTTTTATCCCTTTGTGTTCAAGCACGAGCAGCATCCCGTCCTCAGTGCGTAGAGGAAGAGGACAAGGAGTTGCTCGCTGCTGCTCAAGAGGTCGATGCTCTGGGTGAGTACACTTTTGCGCGCTCGTGCAAATTCACTCACTCACTCACTCACTCACTCACTCACTCACTCACTCACACACACACACACACACACACACACACACACACACACACACACACACACACACACACACACACACACACACACACACACACACACACACACACACACACACACACACACACACCCATATAGAAATATATTTTTTATAAATAACCATGTCTGTTTATATCATTTGTATTTATTAGCTGTCCATGGATAATGTCGATAGTGAATCAGGTAATATCAGTTGCGATAACAATTGGTAAGTGTGGTCCCGGGCGTTAGTTATCTGTAGCTGCATGGCTTTGCTGCTCTGGAAAATTGATGTGGCTGATTCAAACATTTCATTCAGTCATCTCTTCATCGTATCGTAATGCTCAAATAATGAATGTGCTATCATGAGCTAGGGTGCTTTGACTGTGTCTTTGTGTAGTTGTAGAACATGTAGCTGTGTTGTGAATAATCACATTTGTCTAAGAGACACACTGTCTTAAGAGTCATTGCACATGTAACCTGAACTAAAATTAATAGTTAATCGTTTTCACCCTCAGTCGCCGCTCATATCACTGTCTGTCCTCAGGCCATGCTGTGCCATTTCTCATTTCACTAACATAGGACCTAGGCTTAATGCAATTCAGCACTTTGTCATGTCGGCTTCATGATGTAATAAGGTATAACACGCTTCCTTACTTTGCTGGGGGAAAATGCGCTTCGCGTGAAAGAATGGCTTTGAGTGAGTCTGTCCTTTGCAGAAGCTAAAGCCAAGACACCAGCTGCTGCGTCGTCGTCTGCTGCCTCGTCTGCTACGGCTCCAAGAGGGCCAAGAGAGCCTCTTCCCCAGCCGCCAGCCTCCAGTGCAGAGGTGAAGTAGCCCTACATTTATTCATCACTATGCAATTGTGGATTTCCCTTTCTTTATCTTGTGTGTATTGCCGTACTGACAGTTTTCTGAAAAACTTGAAATATGTATTCAAAAATAACAAAAAATGCCTGTTGCTATATACTGAACATGGCAACAGGAACCCCAAAAGGGGTTCCCGTCCTGAAAGGTATAGTTACAAATGGGGGTTCCCGCCCAAAATGGGTTAAGTGGGAGTTTTTCGTCGCAAAATTGCTTGCTCAGACTGTCGGGTCTCTCTACATGTAAAGTCTCTTGAGACAAGTTGTTGTGATTTGACACGGGATATGGTGGGGGACACTAATAAAATTGAATTGATAACACACACATACATGATTATTCACTGCATGTTTGAAGGGAAATAATGGTGTTACAAAGCCAAACGGCATTGGTAGTAAAGTACTTCTAGCTTCTGCTGGATACAGGGTGCAATTCCCTGCAATGCCCTGCTGACTGTATCACCTGTGTCCTGTTGTATGTTCACAATTCACAATTTCACTAAACTAGAGTGTCAAGATGCTGTGTTCAGATTACAACCTTATTTTAAATAGTCACTGTTTAAGTGCAAATCCATCCAGTGGTCATTCATTTCTATTACTCGCCTGCACAGAGAACAAAAATGACACCAAGACAGTAAGCCTGCACAAACAAACCCTATTCAAATGTCACTGAGGTTATATTAATGTCACTTTGAGTTACAATACAAATAGACATTTCTGCTTTACACTTTGAAATACTAAATGAAACTGTCCCGCAGTGCACTGACGATCTAGCACCATCTAACACCCTTTAAAATGAACACAAGCATTCAGTCAGTCAGTCAGTCAGACAGACAGACAGTCACTCGCTCTGATAAGCACACAGGACAAAGTCAGCTCCAGTACTTTTTAGACATTTATCTGTGATTTCAAAATGGATCAGAGAGAAGAGCAGAACGTTGTCGACAGCATGGCTAATTTGAATGAGTCCGGGCCGTGCCCGCCTCCCCGGCGCTGAGGGCGTGTTCGAGAAAACGGAACGCACCGGCGGAATGGGAACGCAACGCCGGGGCGTTCCGATGTTCCGCGAGGACGCCCGCCACGGGCGGACCGGGCCGCGCCGGGGCGAGCCGGCCGCGTTTCCCGAGCCCGGGTGATCCCGGGCCGGGGACCGGGTCGAACATTTTTCGCCGCAGGTCCCCTGCGGGGGCATGCGGCGTGGGGGCCCAAAACCTCAAAGAACGGGCAGGGGGCTGCTCCCAGCGGCCATGCTAATCTTCTCTGTATCGTTCCAATTTTAGTATATGTGCAGCAGAAGCTGACACAGGAGCACCCTGCCTTGACCACAGATATATAGGTCTCAGTTTAGCATCTTGGATTTACACGGTTGCGGTTTTATACGCGATAAAACGCGTGTGTCAGAATATAAATGCTTGTAAAATGTCTGTGTGGAAGCACAGTTTCATGCTGGGTAACTGGGGGCCAAATCGGACAGCCTAACCCTAACCCTAACCCAGGACAAATAGGACACAAATTGGAACGATACAGAGAAGATTGGGACCCACCATAGGAGTGAGCGGAAATTGGAGCGATACAGAGAAGATCAGGCAAATAGGACAAATAGGACACAAATTGGAACGATACAGAGAAGATTGGGACCCACCATAGGAATGAGCGGAAATTGGAGCGATACAGAGAAGATCAGGCAAATAGGACAAATAGGACACAAATTGGAACGATACAGAGAAGATTGGGACCCACCATAGGAATGAGCGGAAATTGGAGCGATACAGAGAAGATCAGGCAAATAGGACAAATAGGACACAAATTGGAACGATACAGAGAAGATTGGGACCCACCATAGGAATGAGCGGAAATTGGAGCGATACAGAGAAGATCAGGCAAATAGGCCACGCCAAATCATGCTATGTCGGCTTCTGTAAAGTAGCTAAAACAACACGTAAGGGAAAGGTGTCCGTTTGGCAGGAATTTTGTGTCCTTTTGGCTAATAAGCCCAATGCCAAAAAGACAAAAAGTCAACGCAGACCGCCGCGTTGGAGATAATTCTGACTTTTTGTCCTTTTGGGTATTAGGCAAGTGCCAAAAAGACTGTCTTTTTGGCATTTTTTGCCAAAAAGACAGTCTTTTTGGCTAGTAAGTTGTGTCCATTTGGCAAAAGGTACCTGCAGTCACATCCCTTTGGGGGGCAGCAGCGAGTTTTGTAGTGCCAAAAGGCCAGTGCCAAAAGGACACTGGTGCCAAAAGGACAATGATGCCAAAAGGACACTGATGCCAAAAGGACACTGATGCCAAAAGGACACTGATGCCAAAAGGACATTGATGCCAAAAGGACACTGATGCCAAAAGGACACTAATGCCAAAAGGCCAATGATAACTGGGGTTATGTTTGTAACCTATAAGTGCCAAAAGGACACTGATGCCAAAAGGACACTAATGCCAAAAGGACAATGATAAGTGCCAAAAGGACACTGATGCTAAAAGGACACTGATGCCAAAAGGACAATGATAAGTGCCAAAAGGACACTGATGCTAAAAGGACACTGATGCCAAAAGGACATTGATGCCAAAAGGACACTGATGCCAAAAGGACACTAATGCCAAAAGGACAATGATAAGTGTCAAAAGGACACTGATGCTAAAAGGACACTAATGCCAAAAGGACAATGATAAGTGCCAAAAGGACACTGATGCTAAAAGGACACTGATGCCAAAAGGACATTGATGCCAAAAGGACACTGATGCCAAAAGGACACTAATGCCAAAAGGACAATGATAAGTGCCAAAAGGACACTGATGCTAAAAGGACACTAATGCCAAAAGGACAATGATAAGTGCCAAAAGGACACTGATGCTAAAAGGACACTAATGCCAAAAGGACAATGATAAGTGCCAAAAGGACACTGATGCTAAAAGGACACTGATGCCAAAAGGACATTGATGCCAAAAGGACACTGATGCCAAAAGGACACTAATGCCAAAAGGACAATGATAAGTGCCAAAAGGACACTGATGCTTAAAGGACACTAATGCCAAAAGGACAATGATAAGTGCCAAAAGGACACTGATGCTAAAAGGACACTGATGCCAAAAGGACATTGATGCCAAAAGGACACTGATGCCAAAAGGACACTAATAAGGAGGCACGGTGGCGCAGTCGGTAGCGCTGTCGCCTCACAGCTAGAAGGTCCTGGGTTCGATTCCCGCCGGGGACGCTGTGGGCGCTGGGGGCGTGTCTTCTCCTCCGCGTCATCAGCGCCCATACCCTAGGTGGGGTTGGCGAAAGGGCCTACTCTGTGTGGAGTTTGCATGTTCTCCCCGTGTCTCCTAGGGTAGTTAATACCCTCACAAAAACATGTAGTAATCCTGGTCGCTATACCGCCTCCCCCATGACAGCCGGGGCGCCTGATGGAGGGGAAGGGAACTGGTTGGAATAACGTGTTCCTTCCACGCGCTACGTCCAACCAGGGAAACTCCCCCCTGTCAGGTGACAAGAAGGTCAGTTGGCTCTCATGCCTGAAGGAAGCATGAGCTCGGCCCTGGCCTCCCTACTGTGGGGGACTGGTGTAGTGCTGGTGTAGGGCTGGTGTAGCGCCCAGGATCACTTAGGAAATTGGCACCGGGTGAAAAAAATGGGTTACAAAAATCGTGGGATAAAAATTTTTTGAAAAAAAAAAACAAAAAAACAAAAAAAACAAACAAAAGGACACTAATGCCAAAAGGACAATGATAAGTGCCAAAAGGACACTGATGCTAAAAGGACACTAATGCCAAAAGGACAATGATAAGTGCCAAAAGGACACTGATGCTAAAAGGACACTAATGCCAAAAGGACAATGATAAGTGCCAAAAGGACACTGATGCTAAAAGGACACTGATGCCAAAAGGACATTGATGCCAAAAGGACACTGATGCCAAAAGGACACTAATGCCAAAAGGACAATGATAAGTGCCAAAAGGACACTGATGCTAAAAGGACACTAATGCCAAAAGGACAATGATAAGTGCCAAAAGGACACTGATGCTAAAAGGACACTGATGCCAAAAGGACATTGATGCCAAAAGGACACTGATGCCAAAAGGACACTAATGCCAAAAGGACAATGATAAGTGCCAAAAGGACACTGATGCTAAAAGGACACTGATGCCAAAAGGACATTGATGCCAAAAGGACACTGATGCCAAAAGGACACTAATGCCAAAAGGACAATGATAAGTGCCAAAAGGACACTGATGCTAAAAGGACACTAATGCCAAAAGGACAATGATAAGTGCCAAAAGGACACTGATGCTAAAAGGACACTAATGCCAAAAGGACAATGATAAGTGCCAAAAGGACACTGATGCTAAAAGGACACTAATGCCAAAAGGACAATGATAAGTGCCAAAAGGACACTGATGCTAAAAGGACACTAATGCCAAAAGGACAATGATAAGTGCCAAAAGGACACTGATGCTAAAAGGACACTAATGCCAAAAGGACAATGATAAGTGCCAAAAGGACACTGATGCTAAAAGGACACTGATGCCAAAAGGACATTGATGCCAAAAGGACACTGATGCCAAAAGGACACTAATGCCAAAAGGACAATGATAAGTGCCAAAAGGACACTGATGCTAAAAGGACACTAATGCCAAAAGGACAATGATAAGTGCCAAAAGGACACTGATGCTAAAAGGACACTAATGCCAAAAGGACAATGATAAGTGCCAAAAGGACACTGATGCTAAAAGGACACTAATGCCAAAAGGACAATGATAAGTGCCAAAAGGACACTGATGCTAAAAGGACACTAATGCCAAAAGGACAATGATAAGTGCCAAAAGGACACTGATGCTAAAAGGACACTAATGCCAAAAGGACATTGATGCCAAAAGGACACTGATGCCAAAAGGACACTAATGCCAAAAGGACAATGATAAGTGCCAAAAGGACACTGATGCCAAAAGGACACTAATGCCAAAAGGACAATGATAAGTGCCAAAAGGACACTGATGCCAAAAGGACACTAATGCCAAAAGGACAATGATAAGAGCCAAAAGGACACTGATGCTAAAAGGACACTAATGCCAAAAGGACAATGATAAGTGCCAAAAGGACACTGATGCTAAAAGGACACTAATGCCAAAAGGAAAATGATAAGTGCCAAAAGGACACTGATGCCAAAAGGACACTAATGCCAAAAGGACAATGATAAGTGCCAAAAGGACACTGATGCCAAAAGGACACTAATGCCAAAAGGACAATGATAAGAGCCAAAAGGACACTGATGCTAAAAGGACACTAATGCCAAAAGGACAATGATAAGTGCCAAAAGGACACTGATGCTAAAAGGACACTAATGCCAAAAGGACAATGATAAGTGCCAAAAGGACACTGATGCTAAAAGGACACTAATGCCAAAAGGACAATGATAAGTGCCAAAAGGACACTGATGCTAAAAGGACACTAATGCCAAAAGGACAATGATAAGTGCCAAAAGGACACTGATGCTAAAAGGACACTAATGCCAAAAGGACAATGATAAGTGCCAAAAGGACACTGATGCTAAAAGGACACTAATGCCAAAAGGACAATGATAAGTGCCAAAAGGACACTGATGCTAAAAGGACACTAATGCCAAAAGGACAATGATAAGTGCCAAAAGGACACTGATGCTAAAAGGACACTAATGCCAAAAGGACAATGATAAGTGCCAAAAGGACACTGATGCTAAAAGGACACTAATGCCAAAAGGACAATGATAAGTGCCAAAAGGACACTGATGCTAAAAGGACACTGATGCCAAAAGGACATTGATGCCAAAAGGACACTGATGCCAAAAGGACACTAATGCCAAAAGGACAATGATAAGTGCCAAAAGGACACTGATGCTAAAAGGACACTAATGCCAAAAGGACAATGATAAGTGCCAAAAGGACACTGATGCTAAAAGGACACTGATGCCAAAAGGACATTGATGCCAAAAGGACACTGATGCCAAAAGGACACTAATGCCAAAAGGACAATGATAAGTGCCAAAAGGACACTGATGCTAAAAGGACACTAATGCCAAAAGGACAATGATAAGTGCCAAAAGGACACTGATGCTAAAAGGACACTGATGCCAAAAGGACATTGATGCCAAAAGGACACTAATGCCAAAAGGCCAATGATAACTGGGGTTTAGTTTTTAACCTATAAGTGCCAAAAGGACACTGATGCCAAAAGGACACTGATGCCAAAAGGACAATGATAACTTTTTTTTTTTCCCTAAGGAAAGCATCCTTAAAAAAAAGAAAAGAAAAAAAAGTGAAATATCGGACACTTTGGAGAAGCACCAGGGGGCGCTACAGCGTAGAAAGCTCAGGTGGGCTGCGGAACACGGAACCAGGCATGACTTTGGTTACACCTGGCAGAGTGCTGTCCTCTTAAGGGGCCTCGGTTTGGCGTGGGGGGCCCCGCAAAACTGCATCTTCTGCAGTTTCGACTTAGAAGAATTCAGGGATATAAATGGATTTGTACCCCCCTGTCCCCGGGCAGAAATTGGCTTATACTCCCCTGTCCCCGGGCAACTAGCGCCCGCGGCTGTGGGTCCAGACTCCGGGGGGGGTGCTTAAGAGTGGGTCCCCGGGTTCGGATGGAGAGCCAGGTAGAGGACTTAGCTGGGCTCTGGCTGGGCACCCCGGTGGGGGCCGGAGGCTCCCCGGGGCCGCGTGGAGAGCCGGGCAAAACCCCATCTTTCGCCGTTTTGACTTCTGGACATAGTCATTTTCACAGATTTTGACTTCTGGACATAGTCATTTGGAGAGATTTTTCCACAATCCAAGCCATAGAGGCTGCACTGATCAATCGATCGATCGATTGATCGGTTTGATCGGTCGAACACTTAACCCCGCCCCCCGGGCCCTCCCCTACCTGCTCTGTGGGCGTGGCCTATCGCTTCGGGGGGTGTGGTTTGAAGCCGGGGGCGTGGCCTATCGGTGAGGAGGGAGTGGTTTGGAGCTGTGGGCGTGTCCTATCACCCGGGGGGGGGGGGGGGGGGGGTGGTTTGGAGCTGTGGGCGTGGCCTGTCGGCTTGGGGGCGTGGCCTATCACCTTGGATTGTGGTTTAAAGCCGTGTGCTTGTCCTCTATCGGCGAGGGGGGTGTGGTTTGAAGCTGGGGGCGTGGCCTATCGCCATGGGGGCGTGTTTTGCAGCTTTGGGCGTGGCTTATCGGCCTGGGGGCGTGGCCTATCACCTTGGACTGGGGTTTTAAGCCGTGTGCTTGTCCTCTCTCGGCGAGGGGGGTGTGGTTTGAAGCTGGGGGCGTGGCCTATCACCATGGGGGCGTGTTTTGGAGCCGTGGGCGTGGCTTATCAGCCTAGGGGCGTGGCCTATCACCTTGGATTGTGGTTTTAAGCCGTGTGCTTGTCCTCTCTCGGCGAGGGGGGTGTGGTTTGAAGCTGGGGCCGTGGCCTATCACCATGGGGCGTGTTTTGGAGCTGTGGGCGTGGCTTATCGGCCTGGGGGCGTGGCCTATCACCTTGGATTGTGGTTTAAAGCCGTGTGCTTGTCCTCTCTCGGCGAGTGGGGTGTGGTTTGAAGCTGGGGGCGTGGCCTATCACCATGGGGGCGTGTTGTGGAGCTGTGGGCGGGGCTTATCGGCCTGGGGGCGTGGCCTATACCTTGGATTGTGGTTTAAAGCCGTATGCTTGTCCTCTATCGGCGAGGGGGGTGTGGTTTGAAGCTGGGGGCGTGGCCTATCACCTCGGGGGCCACTTGGGGGGACTTTGAAGCATTAAAAAATGTCGAAAAATAATTAAAAAAAATCTAAAATATTTTTTTTTTCTCTATTTCCTCAAAATAGTTAAAAATGAGGAACGCTTCACGAATTTGCGTGTCATCCTTGCGCGAGCGGAAATTGGAGCGATACAGAGAAGATCAGGCAAATAGGACAAATAGGACACAAATTGGAACGATACAGAGAAGATTGGGACCCACCATAGGAATGAGCAGAAATTGGAGCGATACAGAGAAGATCAGGCAAATAGGACAAATAGGACACAAATTGGAACGATACAGAGAAGATTGGGACCCACCATAGGAATGAGCGGAAATTGGAGCGATACAGAGAAGATCAGGCAAATAGGCCACGCCAAATCATGCTATGTCGGCTTCTGTAAAGTAGCTAAAACAACACGTAAGGGAAAGGTGTCCGTTTGGCAGGAATTTTGTGTCCTTTTGGCTAATAAGCCCAATGCCAAAAAGACAAAAAGTCAACGCAGACCGCCGCGTTGGAGATAATTCTGACTTTTTGTCCTTTTGGGTATTAGGCAAGTGCCAAAAAGACTGTCTTTTTGGCATTTTTTGCCAAAAAGACAGTCTTTTTGGCTAGTAAGTTGTGTCCATTTGGCAAAAGGTACCTGCAGTCACATCCCTTTGGGGGGCAGCAGCGAGTTTTGTAGTGCCAAAAGGCCAGTGCCAAAAGGACACTGGTGCCAAAAGGACAATGATGCCAAAAGGACACTGATGCCAAAAGGACACTGATGCCAAAAGGACACTGATGCCAAAAGGACATTGATGCCAAAAGGACACTGATGCCAAAAGGACACTAATGCCAAAAGGCCAATGATAACTGGGGTTATGTTTGTAACCTATAAGTGCCAAAAGGACACTGATGCCAAAAGGACACTAATGCCAAAAGGACAATGATAAGTGCCAAAAGGACACTGATGCTAAAAGGACACTGATGCCAAAAGGACAATGATAAGTGCCAAAAGGACACTGATGCTAAAAGGACACTGATGCCAAAAGGACATTGATGCCAAAAGGACACTGATGCCAAAAGGACACTAATGCCAAAAGGACAATGATAAGTGCCAAAAGGACACTGATGCTAAAAGGACACTAATGCCAAAAGGACAATGATAAGTGCCAAAAGGACACTGATGCTAAAAGGACACTGATGCCAAAAGGACATTGATGCCAAAAGGACACTGATGCCAAAAGGACACTAATGCCAAAAGGACAATGATAAGTGCCAAAAGGACACTGATGCTAAAAGGACACTAATGCCAAAAGGACAATGATAAGTGCCAAAAGGACACTGATGCTAAAAGGACACTAATGCCAAAAGGACAATGATAAGTGCCAAAAGGACACTGATGCCAAAAGGACAATGATAAGTGCCAAAAGGACACTGATGCTAAAAGGACACTGATGCCAAAAGGACATTGATGCCAAAAGGACACTGATGCCAAAAGGACACTAATGCCAAAAGGACAATGATAAGTGCCAAAAGGACACTGATGCTAAAAGGACACTAATGCCAAAAGGACAATGATAAGTGCCAAAAGGACACTGATGCTAAAATGACACTAATGCCAAAAGGACAATGATAAGTGCCAAAAGGACACTGATGCCAAAAGGACACTAATGCCAAAAGGACAATGATAAGTGCCAAAAGGACACTGATGCCAAAAGGACACTAATGCCAAAAGGACAATGATAAGTGCCAAAAGGACACTGATGCTAAAAGGACAATGATAAGTGCCAAAAGGACACTGATGCTAAAAGGACACTGATGCTAAAAGGACACTAATGCCAAAAGGACAATGATAAGTGCCAAAAGGACACTGATGCTAAAAGGACACTAATGCCAAAAGGACAATGATAAGTGCCAAAAGGACACTGATGCTAAAAGGACACTAATGCCAAAAGGACAATGATAAGTGCCAAAAGGACACTGATGCTAAAAGGACACTAATGCCAAAAGGACAATGATAAGTGCCAAAAGGACACTGATGCTAAAAGGACACTAATGCCAAAAGGACAATGATAAGTGCCAAAAGGACACTGATGCTAAAAGGACACTAATGCCAAAAGGACAATGATAAGTGCCAAAAGGACACTGATGCTAAAAGGACACTAATGCCAAAAGGACAATGATAAGTGCCAAAAGGACACTGATGCTAAAAGGACACTGATGCCAAAAGGACATTGATGCCAAAAGGACACTGATGCCAAAAGGACACTAATGCCAAAAGGACAATGATAAGAGCCAAAAGGACACTGATGCTAAAAGGACACTAATGCCAAAAGGACAATGATAAGTGCCAAAAGGACACTGATGCTAAAAGGACACTAATGCCAAAAGGACAATGATAAGTGCCAAAAGGACACTGATGCTAAAAGGACACTAATGCCAAAAGGACAATGATAAGTGCCAAAAGGACACTGATGCTAAAAGGACACTAATGCCAAAAGGACAATGATAAGTGCCAAAAGGACACTGATGCTAAAAGGACACTAATGCCAAAAGGACAATGATAAGTGCCAAAAGGACACTGATGCTAAAAGGACACTAATGCCAAAAGGACAATGATAAGTGCCAAAAGGACACTGATGCTAAAAGGACACTAATGCCAAAAGGACAATGATAAGTGCCAAAAGGACACTGATGCTAAAAGGACACTAATGCCAAAAGGACAATGATAAGTGCCAAAAGGACACTGATGCTAAAAGGACACTAATGCCAAAAGGACAATGATAAGTGCCAAAAGGACACTGATGCTAAAAGGACACTGATGCCAAAAGGACATTGATGCCAAAAGGACACTGATGCCAAAAGGACACTAATGCCAAAAGGACAATGATAAGTGCCAAAAGGACACTGATGCTAAAAGGACACTAATGCCAAAAGGACAATGATAAGTGCCAAAAGGACACTGATGCTAAAAGGACACTGATGCCAAAAGGACATTGATGCCAAAAGGACACTGATGCCAAAAGGACACTAATGCCAAAAGGACAATGATAAGTGCCAAAAGGACACTGATGCTAAAAGGACACTAATGCCAAAAGGACAATGATAAGTGCCAAAAGGACACTGATGCTAAAAGGACACTGATGCCAAAAGGACATTGATGCCAAAAGGACACTAATGCCAAAAGGCCAATGATAACTGGGGTTTAGTTTTTAACCTATAAGTGCCAAAAGGACACTGATGCCAAAAGGACACTGATGCCAAAAGGACAATGATAACTTTTTTTTTTTCCCTAAGGAAAGCATCCTTAAAAAAAAGAAAAGAAAAAAAAGTGAAATATCGGACACTTTGGAGAAGCACCAGGGGGCGCTACAGCGTAGAAAGCTCAGGTGGGCTGCGGAACACGGAACCAGGCATGACTTTGGTTACACCTGGCAGAGTGCTGTCCTCTTAAGGGGCCTCGGTTTGGCGTGGGGGGCCCCGCAAAACTGCATCTTCTGCAGTTTCGACTTAGAAGAATTCAGGGATATAAATGGATTTGTACCCCCCTGTCCCCGGGCAGAAATTGGCTTATACTCCCCTGTCCCCGGGCAACTAGCGCCCGCGGCTGTGGGTCCAGACTCCGGGGGGGGTGCTTAAGAGTGGGTCCCCGGGTTCGGATGGAGAGCCAGGTAGAGGACTTAGCTGGGCTCTGGCTGGGCACCCCGGTGGGGGCCGGAGGCTCCCCGGGGCCGCGTGGAGAGCCGGGCAAAACCCCATCTTTCGCCGTTTTGACTTCTGGACATAGTCATTTTCACAGATTTTGACTTCTGGACATAGTCATTTGGAGAGATTTTTCCACAATCCAAGCCATAGAGGCTGCACTGATCAATCGATCGATCGATTGATCGGTTTGATCGGTCGAACACTTAACCCCGCCCCCCGGGCCCTCCCCTACCTGCTCTGTGGGCGTGGCCTATCGCTTCGGGGGGTGTGGTTTGAAGCCGGGGGCGTGGCCTATCGGTGAGGAGGGAGTGGTTTGGAGCTGTGGGCGTGTCCTATCACCCGGGGGGGGGGGGGGGGGGGTGGTTTGGAGCTGTGGGCGTGGCCTGTCGGCTTGGGGGCGTGGCCTATCACCTTGGATTGTGGTTTAAAGCCGTGTGCTTGTCCTCTATCGGCGAGGGGGGTGTGGTTTGAAGCTGGGGGCGTGGCCTATCGCCATGGGGGCGTGTTTTGCAGCTTTGGGCGTGGCTTATCGGCCTGGGGGCGTGGCCTATCACCTTGGACTGGGGTTTTAAGCCGTGTGCTTGTCCTCTCTCGGCGAGGGGTGTGTGGTTTGAAGCTGGGGGCGTGGCCTATCACCTTGGGGGCGTGTTTTGGAGCCGTGGGCGTGGCTTATCAGCCTGGGGGCGTGGCCTATCACCTTGGATTGTGGTTTTAAGCCGTGTGCTTGTCCTCTCTCGGCGAGGGGGGTGTGGTTTGAAGCTGGGGCCGTGGCCTATCACCATGGGGCGTGTTTTGGAGCTGTGGGCGTGGCTTATCGGCCTGGGGGCGTGGCCTATCACCTTGGATTGTGGTTTAAAGCCGTGTGCTTGTCCTCTCTCGGCGAGTGGGGTGTGGTTTGAAGCTGGGGGCGTGGCCTATCACCATGGGGGCGTGTTGTGGAGCTGTGGGCGGGGCTTATCGGCCTGGGGGCGTGGCCTATACCTTGGATTGTGGTTTAAAGCCGTATGCTTGTCCTCTATCGGCGAGGGGGGTGTGGTTTGAAGCTGGGGGCGTGGCCTATCACCTCGGGGGCCACTTGGGGGGACTTTGAAGCATTAAAAAATGTCGAAAAATAATTAAAACAAATCTAAAATATTTTTTTTTTCTCTATTTCCTCAAAATAGTTAAAAATGAGGAACGCTTCACGAATTTGCGTGTCATCCTTGCGCGAGCGGAAATTGGAGCGATACAGAGAAGATCAGGCAAATAGGACAAATAGGACACAAATTGGAACGATACAGAGAAGATTGGGACCCACCATAGGAATGAGCAGAAATTGGAGCGATACAGAGAAGATCAGGCAAATAGGACAAATAGGACACAAATTGGAACGATACAGAGAAGATTGGGACCCACCATAGGAATGAGCGGAAATTGGAGCGATACAGAGAAGATCAGGCAAATAGGCCACGCCAAATCATGCTATGTCGGCTTCTGTAAAGTAGCTAAAACAACACGTAAGGGAAAGGTGTCCGTTTGGCAGGAATTTTGTGTCCTTTTGGCTAATAAGCCCAATGCCAAAAAGACAAAAAGTCAACGCAGACCGCCGCGTTGGAGATAATTCTGACTTTTTGTCCTTTTGGGTATTAGGCAAGTGCCAAAAAGACTGTCTTTTTGGCATTTTTTGCCAAAAAGACAGTCTTTTTGGCTAGTAAGTTGTGTCCATTTGGCAAAAGGTACCTGCAGTCACATCCCTTTGGGGGGCAGCAGCGAGTTTTGTAGTGCCAAAAGGCCAGTGCCAAAAGGACACTGGTGCCAAAAGGACAATGATGCCAAAAGGACACTGATGCCAAAAGGACACTGATGCCAAAAGGACACTGATGCCAAAAGGACATTGATGCCAAAAGGACACTGATGCCAAAAGGACACTAATGCCAAAAGGCCAATGATAACTGGGGTTATGTTTGTAACCTATAAGTGCCAAAAGGACACTGATGCCAAAAGGACACTAATGCCAAAAGGACAATGATAAGTGCCAAAAGGACACTGATGCTAAAAGGACACTGATGCCAAAAGGACAATGATAAGTGCCAAAAGGACACTGATGCTAAAAGGACACTGATGCCAAAAGGACATTGATGCCAAAAGGACACTGATGCCAAAAGGACACTAATGCCAAAAGGACAATGATAAGTGCCAAAAGGACACTGATGCTAAAAGGACACTAATGCCAAAAGGACAATGATAAGTGCCAAAAGGACACTGATGCTAAAAGGACACTGATGCCAAAAGGACATTGATGCCAAAAGGACACTGATGCCAAAAGGACACTAATGCCAAAAGGACAATGATAAGTGCCAAAAGGACACTGATGCTAAAAGGACACTAATGCCAAAAGGACAATGATAAGTGCCAAAAGGACACTGATGCTAAAAGGACACTAATGCCAAAAGGACAATGATAAGTGCCAAAAGGACACTGATGCCAAAAGGACAATGATAAGTGCCAAAAGGACACTGATGCTAAAAGGACACTGATGCCAAAAGGACATTGATGCCAAAAGGACACTGATGCCAAAAGGACACTAATGCCAAAAGGACAATGATAAGTGCCAAAAGGACACTGATGCTAAAAGGACACTAATGCCAAAAGGACAATGATAAGTGCCAAAAGGACACTGATGCTAAAAGGACACTAATGCCAAAAGGACAATGATAAGTGCCAAAAGGACACTGATGCCAAAAGGACACTAATGCCAAAAGGACAATGATAAGTGCCAAAAGGACACTGATGCCAAAAGGACACTAATGCCAAAAGGACAATGATAAGTGCCAAAAGGACACTGATGCTAAAAGGACAATGATAAGTGCCAAAAGGACACTGATGCTAAAAGGACACTGATGCTAAAAGGACACTAATGCCAAAAGGACAATGATAAGTGCCAAAAGGACACTGATGCTAAAAGGACACTAATGCCAAAAGGACAATGATAAGTGCCAAAAGGACACTGATGCTAAAAGGACACTAATGCCAAAAGGACAATGATAAGTGCCAAAAGGACACTGATGCTAAAAGGACACTAATGCCAAAAGGACAATGATAAGTGCCAAAGGGACACTGATGCTAAAAGGACACTAATGCCAAAAGGACAATGATAAGTGCCAAAAGGACACTGATGCTAAAAGGACACTAATGCCAAAAGGACAATGATAAGTGCCAAAAGGACACTGATGCTAAAAGGACACTAATGCCAAAAGGACAATGATAAGTGCCAAAAGGACACTGATGCTAAAAGGACACTGATGCCAAAAGGACATTGATGCCAAAAGGACACTGATGCCAAAAGGACACTAATGCCAAAAGGACAATGATAAGTGCCAAAAGGACACTGATGCTAAAAGGACACTAATGCCAAAAGGACACTGATGCCAAAAGGACACTGATGCCAAAAGGACATTGATGCCAAAAGGACACTGATGCTAAAAGGACACTAATGCCAAAAGGCCAATGATAACTGGGGTTATGTTTGTAACCTATAAGTGCCAAAAGGACACTGATGCCAAAAGGACACTAATGCCAAAAGGACAATGATAAGTGCCAAAAGGACACTGATGCCAAAAGGACATTGATGCCAAAAGGACACTGATGCCAAAAGGACACTAATGCCAAAAGGCCAATGATAACTGGGGTTTAGTTTTTAACCTATAAGTGCCAAAAGGACACTGATGCCAAAAGGACACTGATGCCAAAAGGACAATGATAACTTTTTTTTTTTCCCTAAGGAAAGCATCCTTAAAAAAAAAAAAGAAAAAAAAGTGAAATATCGGACACTTTGGAGAAGCACCAGGGGGCGCTACAGCGTAGAAAGCTCAGGTGGGCTGCGGAACACGGAACCAGGCATGACTTTGGTTACACCTGGCAGAGTGCTGTCCTCTTAAGGGGCCTCGGTTTGGCGTGGGGGGCCCCGCAAAACTGCATCTTCTGCAGTTTCGACTTAGAAGAATTCAGGGATATAAATGGATTTGTACCCCCCTGTCCCCGGGCAGAAATTGGCTTATACTCCCCTGTCCCCGGGCAACTAGCGCCCGCGGCTGTGGGTCCAGACTCCGGGGGGGGTGCTTAAGAGTGGGTCCCCGGGTTCGGATGGAGAGCCAGGTAGAGGACTTAGCTGGGCTCTGGCTGGGCACCCCGGTGGGGGCCGGAGGCTCCCCGGGGCCGCGTGGAGAGCCGGGCAAAACCCCATCTTTCGCCGTTTTGACTTCTGGACATAGTCATTTTCACAGATTTTGACTTCTGGACATAGTCATTTGGAGAGATTTTTCCACAATCCAAGCCATAGAGGCTGCACTGATCAATCGATCGATCGATTGATCGGTTTGATCGGTCGAACACTTAACCCCGCCCCCCGGGCCCTCCCCTACCTGCTCTGTGGGCGTGGCCTATCGCTTCGGGGGGTGTGGTTTGAAGCCGGGGGCGTGGCCTATCGGTGAGGAGGGAGTGGTTTGGAGCTGTGGGCGTGTCCTATCACCCGGGGGGGGGGGGGGGGGGGGGGTGGTTTGGAGCTGTGGGCGTGGCCTGTCGGCTTGGGGGCGTGGCCTATCACCTTGGATTGTGGTTTAAAGCCGTGTGCTTGTCCTCTATCGGCGAGGGGGGTGTGGTTTGAAGCTGGGGGCGTGGCCTATCGCCATGGGGGCGTGTTTTGCAGCTTTGGGCGTGGCTTATCGGCCTGGGGGCGTGGCCTATCACCTTGGACTGGGGTTTTAAGCCGTGTGCTTGTCCTCTCTCGGCGAGGGGGGTGTGGTTTGAAGCTGGGGGCGTGGCCTATCACCATGGGGGCGTGTTTTGGAGCCGTGGGCGTGGCTTATCAGCCTGGGGGCGTGGCCTATCACCTTGGATTGTGGTTTTAAGCCGTGTGCTTGTCCTCTCTCGGCGAGGGGGGTGTGGTTTGAAGCTGGGGCCGTGGCCTATCACCATGGGGCGTGTTTTGGAGCTGTGGGCGTGGCTTATCGGCCTGGGGGCGTGGCCTATCACCTTGGATTGTGGTTTAAAGCCGTGTGCTTGTCCTCTCTCGGCGAGCGGGGTGTGGTTTGAAGCTGGGGGCGTGGCCTATCACCATGGGGGCGTGTTGTGGAGCTGTGGGCGGGGCTTATCGGCCTGGGGGCGTGGCCTATACCTTGGATTGTGGTTTAAAGCCGTATGCTTGTCCTCTATCGGCGAGGGGGGTGTGGTTTGAAGCTGGGGGCGTGGCCTATCACCTCGGGGGCCACTTGGGGGGACTTTGAAGCATTAAAAAATGTCGAAAAATAATTAAAAAAAATCTAAAATATTTTTTTTTTCTCTATTTCCTCAAAATAGTTAAAAATGAGGAACGCTTCACGAATTTGCGTGTCATCCTTGCGCGAGCGGAAATTGGAGCGATACAGAGAAGATCAGGCAAATAGGACAAATAGGACACAAATTGGAACGATACAGAGAAGATTGGGACCCACCATAGGAATGAGCAGAAATTGGAGCGATACAGAGAAGATCAGGCAAATAGGACAAATAGGACACAAATTGGAACGATACAGAGAAGATTGGGACCCACCATAGGAATGAGCGGAAATTGGAGCGATACAGAGAAGATCAGGCAAATAGGCCACGCCAAATCATGCTATGTCGGCTTCTGTAAAGTAGCTAAAACAACACGTAAGGGAAAGGTGTCCGTTTGGCAGGAATTTTGTGTCCTTTTGGCTAATAAGCCCAATGCCAAAAAGACAAAAAGTCAACGCAGACCGCCGCGTTGGAGATAATTCTGACTTTTTGTCCTTTTGGGTATTAGGCAAGTGCCAAAAAGACTGTCTTTTTGGCATTTTTTGCCAAAAAGACAGTCTTTTTGGCTAGTAAGTTGTGTCCATTTGGCAAAAGGTACCTGCAGTCACATCCCTTTGGGGGGCAGCAGCGAGTTTTGTAGTGCCAAAAGGCCAGTGCCAAAAGGACACTGGTGCCAAAAGGACAATGATGCCAAAAGGACACTGATGCCAAAAGGACACTGATGCCAAAAGGACACTGATGCCAAAAGGACATTGATGCCAAAAGGACACTGATGCCAAAAGGACACTAATGCCAAAAGGCCAATGATAACTGGGGTTATGTTTGTAACCTATAAGTGCCAAAAGGACACTGATGCCAAAAGGACACTAATGCCAAAAGGACAATGATAAGTGCCAAAAGGACACTGATGCTAAAAGGACACTGATGCCAAAAGGACAATGATAAGTGCCAAAAGGACACTGATGCTAAAAGGACACTGATGCCAAAAGGACATTGATGCCAAAAGGACACTGATGCCAAAAGGACACTAATGCCAAAAGGACAATGATAAGTGCCAAAAGGACACTGATGCTAAAAGGACACTAATGCCAAAAGGACAATGATAAGTGCCAAAAGGACACTGATGCTAAAAGGACACTGATGCCAAAAGGACATTGATGCCAAAAGGACACTGATGCCAAAAGGACACTAATGCCAAAAGGACAATGATAAGTGCCAAAAGGACACTGATGCTAAAAGGACACTAATGCCAAAAGGACAATGATAAGTGCCAAAAGGACACTGATGCTAAAAGGACACTAATGCCAAAAGGACAATGATAAGTGCCAAAAGGACACTGATGCCAAAAGGACAATGATAAGTGCCAAAAGGACACTGATGCTAAAAGGACACTGATGCCAAAAGGACATTGATGCCAAAAGGACACTGATGCCAAAAGGACACTAATGCCAAAAGGACAATGATAAGTGCCAAAAGGACACTGATGCTAAAAGGACACTAATGCCAAAAGGACAATGATAAGTGCCAAAAGGACACTGATGCTAAAAGGACACTAATGCCAAAAGGACAATGATAAGTGCCAAAAGGACACTGATGCCAAAAGGACACTAATGCCAAAAGGACAATGATAAGTGCCAAAAGGACACTGATGCCAAAAGGACACTAATGCCAAAAGGACAATGATAAGTGCCAAAAGGACACTGATGCTAAAAGGACAATGATAAGTGCCAAAAGGACACTGATGCTAAAAGGACACTGATGCTAAAAGGACACTAATGCCAAAAGGACAATGATAAGTGCCAAAAGGACACTGATGCTAAAAGGACACTAATGCCAAAAGGACAATGATAAGTGCCAAAAGGACACTGATGCTAAAAGGACACTAATGCCAAAAGGACAATGATAAGTGCCAAAAGGACACTGATGCTAAAAGGACACTAATGCCAAAAGGACAATGATAAGTGCCAAAAGGACACTGATGCTAAAAGGACACTAATGCCAAAAGGACAATGATAAGTGCCAAAAGGACACTGATGCTAAAAGGACACTAATGCCAAAAGGACAATGATAAGTGCCAAAAGGACACTGATGCTAAAAGGACACTAATGCCAAAAGGACAATGATAAGTGCCAAAAGGACACTGATGCTAAAAGGACACTGATGCCAAAAGGACATTGATGCCAAAAGGACACTGATGCCAAAAGGACACTAATGCCAAAAGGACAATGATAAGTGCCAAAAGGACACTGATGCTAAAAGGACACTAATGCCAAAAGGACACTGATGCCAAAAGGACACTGATGCCAAAAGGACATTGATGCCAAAAGGACACTGATGCTAAAAGGACACTAATGCCAAAAGGCCAATGATAACTGGGGTTATGTTTGTAACCTATAAGTGCCAAAAGGACACTGATGCCAAAAGGACACTAATGCCAAAAGGACAATGATAAGTGCCAAAAGGACACTGATGCCAAAAGGACATTGATGCCAAAAGGACACTGATGCCAAAAGGACACTAATGCCAAAAGGCCAATGATAACTGGGGTTTAGTTTTTAACCTATAAGTGCCAAAAGGACACTGATGCCAAAAGGACACTGATGCCAAAAGGACAATGATAACTTTTTTTTTTTCCCTAAGGAAAGCATCCTTAAAAAAAAAAAAAGAAAAAAAAGTGAAATATCGGACACTTTGGAGAAGCACCAGGGGGCGCTACAGCGTAGAAAGCTCAGGTGGGCTGCGGAACACGGAACCAGGCATGACTTTGGTTACACCTGGCAGAGTGCTGTCCTCTTAAGGGGCCTCGGTTTGGCGTGGGGGGCCCCGCAAAACTGCATCTTCTGCAGTTTCGACTTAGAAGAATTCAGGGATATAAATGGATTTGTACCCCCCTGTCCCCGGGCAGAAATTGGCTTATACTCCCCTGTCCCCGGGCAACTAGCGCCCGCGGCTGTGGGTCCAGACTCCGGGGGGGGTGCTTAAGAGTGGGTCCCCGGGTTCGGATGGAGAGCCAGGTAGAGGACTTAGCTGGGCTCTGGCTGGGCACCCCGGTGGGGGCCGGAGGCTCCCCGGGGCCGCGTGGAGAGCCGGGCAAAACCCCATCTTTCGCCGTTTTGACTTCTGGACATAGTCATTTTCACAGATTTTGACTTCTGGACATAGTCATTTGGAGAGATTTTTCCACAATCCAAGCCATAGAGGCTGCACTGATCAATCGATCGATCGATTGATCGGTTTGATCGGTCGAACACTTAACCCCGCCCCCCGGGCCCTCCCCTACCTGCTCTGTGGGCGTGGCCTATCGCTTCGGGGGGTGTGGTTTGAAGCCGGGGGCGTGGCCTATCGGTGAGGAGGGAGTGGTTTGGAGCTGTGGGCGTGTCCTATCACCCGGGGGGGGGGGGGGGGGGGGGGTGGTTTGGAGCTGTGGGCGTGGCCTGTCGGCTTGGGGGCGTGGCCTATCACCTTGGATTGTGGTTTAAAGCCGTGTGCTTGTCCTCTATCGGCGAGGGGGGTGTGGTTTGAAGCTGGGGGCGTGGCCTATCGCCATGGGGGCGTGTTTTGCAGCTTTGGGCGTGGCTTATCGGCCTGGGGGCGTGGCCTATCACCTTGGACTGGGGTTTTAAGCCGTGTGCTTGTCCTCTCTCGGCGAGGGGGGTGTGGTTTGAAGCTGGGGGCGTGGCCTATCACCATGGGGGCGTGTTTTGGAGCCGTGGGCGTGGCTTATCAGCCTGGGGGCGTGGCCTATCACCTTGGATTGTGGTTTTAAGCCGTGTGCTTGTCCTCTCTCGGCGAGGGGGGTGTGGTTTGAAGCTGGGGCCGTGGCCTATCACCATGGGGCGTGTTTTGGAGCTGTGGGCGTGGCTTATCGGCCTGGGGGCGTGGCCTATCACCTTGGATTGTGGTTTAAAGCCGTGTGCTTGTCCTCTCTCGGCGAGCGGGGTGTGGTTTGAAGCTGGGGGCGTGGCCTATCACCATGGGGGCGTGTTGTGGAGCTGTGGGCGGGGCTTATCGGCCTGGGGGCGTGGCCTATACCTTGGATTGTGGTTTAAAGCCGTATGCTTGTCCTCTATCGGCGAGGGGGGTGTGGTTTGAAGCTGGGGGCGTGGCCTATCACCTCGGGGGCCACTTGGGGGGACTTTGAAGCATTAAAAAATGTCGAAAAATAATTAAAAAAAATCTAAAATATTTTTTTTTTCTCTATTTCCTCAAAATAGTTAAAAATGAGGAACGCTTCACGAATTTGCGTGTCATCCTTGCGCGAGCGGAAATTGGAGCGATACAGAGAAGATCAGGCAAATAGGACAAATAGGACACAAATTGGAACGATACAGAGAAGATTGGGACCCACCATAGGAATGAGCAGAAATTGGAGCGATACAGAGAAGATCAGGCAAATAGGACAAATAGGACACAAATTGGAACGATACAGAGAAGATTGGGACCCACCATAGGAATGAGCGGAAATTGGAGCGATACAGAGAAGATCAGGCAAATAGGCCACGCCAAATCATGCTATGTCGGCTTCTGTAAAGTAGCTAAAACAACACGTAAGGGAAAGGTGTCCGTTTGGCAGGAATTTTGTGTCCTTTTGGCTAATAAGCCCAATGCCAAAAAGACAAAAAGTCAACGCAGACCGCCGCGTTGGAGATAATTCTGACTTTTTGTCCTTTTGGGTATTAGGCAAGTGCCAAAAAGACTGTCTTTTTGGCATTTTTTGCCAAAAAGACAGTCTTTTTGGCTAGTAAGTTGTGTCCATTTGGCAAAAGGTACCTGCAGTCACATCCCTTTGGGGGGCAGCAGCGAGTTTTGTAGTGCCAAAAGGCCAGTGCCAAAAGGACACTGGTGCCAAAAGGACAATGATGCCAAAAGGACACTGATGCCAAAAGGACACTGATGCCAAAAGGACACTGATGCCAAAAGGACATTGATGCCAAAAGGACACTGATGCCAAAAGGACACTAATGCCAAAAGGCCAATGATAACTGGGGTTATGTTTGTAACCTATAAGTGCCAAAAGGACACTGATGCCAAAAGGACACTAATGCCAAAAGGACAATGATAAGTGCCAAAAGGACACTGATGCTAAAAGGACACTGATGCCAAAAGGACAATGATAAGTGCCAAAAGGACACTGATGCTAAAAGGACACTGATGCCAAAAGGACATTGATGCCAAAAGGACACTGATGCCAAAAGGACACTAATGCCAAAAGGACAATGATAAGTGCCAAAAGGACACTGATGCTAAAAGGACACTAATGCCAAAAGGACAATGATAAGTGCCAAAAGGACACTGATGCTAAAAGGACACTGATGCCAAAAGGACATTGATGCCAAAAGGACACTGATGCCAAAAGGACACTAATGCCAAAAGGACAATGATAAGTGCCAAAAGGACACTGATGCTAAAAGGACACTAATGCCAAAAGGACAATGATAAGTGCCAAAAGGACACTGATGCTAAAAGGACACTAATGCCAAAAGGACAATGATAAGTGCCAAAAGGACACTGATGCCAAAAGGACAATGATAAGTGCCAAAAGGACACTGATGCTAAAAGGACACTGATGCCAAAAGGACATTGATGCCAAAAGGACACTGATGCCAAAAGGACACTAATGCCAAAAGGACAATGATAAGTGCCAAAAGGACACTGATGCTAAAAGGACACTAATGCCAAAAGGACAATGATAAGTGCCAAAAGGACACTGATGCTAAAAGGACACTAATGCCAAAAGGACAATGATAAGTGCCAAAAGGACACTGATGCCAAAAGGACACTAATGCCAAAAGGACAATGATAAGTGCCAAAAGGACACTGATGCCAAAAGGACACTAATGCCAAAAGGACAATGATAAGTGCCAAAAGGACACTGATGCTAAAAGGACACTAATGCCAAAAGGACAATGATAAGTGCCAAAAGGACACTGATGCTAAAAGGACACTGATGCTAAAAGGACACTAATGCCAAAAGGACAATGATAAGTGCCAAAAGGACACTGATGCTAAAAGGACACTAATGCCAAAAGGACAATGATAAGTGCCAAAAGGACACTGATGCTAAAAGGACACTAATGCCAAAAGGACAATGATAAGTGCCAAAAGGACACTGATGCTAAAAGGACACTAATGCCAAAAGGACAATGATAAGTGCCAAAAGGACACTGATGCTAAAAGGACACTAATGCCAAAAGGACAATGATAAGTGCCAAAAGGACACTGATGCTAAAAGGACACTAATGCCAAAAGGACAATGATAAGTGCCAAAAGGACACTGATGCTAAAAGGACACTAATGCCAAAAGGACAATGATAAGTGCCAAAAGGACACTGATGCTAAAAGGACACTGATGCCAAAAGGACATTGATGCCAAAAGGACACTGATGCCAAAAGGACACTAATGCCAAAAGGACAATGATAAGTGCCAAAAGGACACTGATGCTAAAAGGACACTAATGCCAAAAGGACACTGATGCCAAAAGGACACTGATGCCAAAAGGACATTGATGCCAAAAGGACACTGATGCTAAAAGGACACTAATGCCAAAAGGCCAATGATAACTGGGGTTATGTTTGTAACCTATAAGTGCCAAAAGGACACTGATGCCAAAAGGACACTAATGCCAAAAGGACAATGATAAGTGCCAAAAGGACACTGATGCCAAAAGGACATTGATGCCAAAAGGACACTGATGCCAAAAGGACACTAATGCCAAAAGGCCAATGATAACTGGGGTTTAGTTTTTAACCTATAAGTGCCAAAAGGACACTGATGCCAAAAGGACACTGATGCCAAAAGGACAATGATAACTTTTTTTTTTTCCCTAAGGAAAGCATCCTTAAAAAAAAAAAAAGAAAAAAAAGTGAAATATCGGACACTTTGGAGAAGCACCAGGGGGCGCTACAGCGTAGAAAGCTCAGGTGGGCTGCGGAACACGGAACCAGGCATGACTTTGGTTACACCTGGCAGAGTGCTGTCCTCTTAAGGGGCCTCGGTTTGGCGTGGGGGGCCCCGCAAAACTGCATCTTCTGCAGTTTCGACTTAGAAGAATTCAGGGATATAAATGGATTTGTACCCCCCTGTCCCCGGGCAGAAATTGGCTTATACTCCCCTGTCCCCGGGCAACTAGCGCCCGCGGCTGTGGGTCCAGACTCCGGGGGGGGTGCTTAAGAGTGGGTCCCCGGGTTCGGATGGAGAGCCAGGTAGAGGACTTAGCTGGGCTCTGGCTGGGCACCCCGGTGGGGGCCGGAGGCTCCCCGGGGCCGCGTGGAGAGCCGGGCAAAACCCCATCTTTCGCCGTTTTGACTTCTGGACATAGTCATTTTCACAGATTTTGACTTCTGGACATAGTCATTTGGAGAGATTTTTCCACAATCCAAGCCATAGAGGCTGCACTGATCGATCGATCGATCGATTGATCGGTTTGATCGGTCGAACACTTAACCCCGCCCCCCGGGCCCTCCCCTACCCGCTCTGTGGGCGTGGCCTATCGCTTCGGGGGGTGTGGTTTGAAGCCGGGGGCGTGGCCTATCGGTGAGGAGGGAGTGGTTTGGAGCTGTGGGCGTGTCCTATCACCCGGGGGGGGGGGTGGTTTGGAGCTGTGGGCGTGGCCTGTCGGCTTGGGGGCGTGGCCTATCACCTTGGATTGTGGTTTAAAGCCGTGTGCTTGTCCTCTATCGGCGAGGGGGGTGTGGTTTGAAGCTGGGGGCGTGGCCTATCGCCATGGGGGCGTGTTTTGCAGCTGTGGGCGTGGCTTATCGGCCTGGGGGCGTGGCCTATCACCTTGGACTGGGGTTTTAAGCCGTGTGCTTGTCCTCTCTCGGCGAGGGGGGTGTGGTTTGAAGCTGGGGGCATGGCCTATCACCATGGGGGCGTGTTTTGGAGCCGTGGGCGTGGCTTATCAGCCTGGGGGCGTGGCCTATCACCTTGGATTGTGGTTTTAAGCCGTGTGCTTGTCCTCTCTCGGCGAGGGGGGTGTGGTTTGAAGCTGGGGGCGTGGCCTATCACCATGGGGCGTGTTTTGGAGCTGTGGGCGTGGCTTATCGGCCTGGGGGCGTGGCCTATCACCTTGGATTGTGGTTTAAAGCCGTGTGCTTGTCCTCTCTCGGCGAGCGGGGTGTGGTTTGAAGCTGGGGGCGTGGCCTATCACCATGGGGGCGTGTTGTGGAGCTGTGGGCGGGGCTTATCGGCCTGGGGGCGTGGCCTATACCTTGGATTGTGGTTTAAAGCCGTATGCTTGTCCTCTATCGGCGAGGGGGGTGTGGTTTGAAGCTGGGGGCGTGGCCTATCACCATGGGGGCGTGGTTTGGAGCTGTGGGCGTGGCCTATCACCTCGGGGGCCACTTGGGGGGACTTTGAAGCATTAAAAAATGTCGAAAAATAATTAAAAAAAATCTAAAATTTTTTTTTTTTCTCTATTTCCTCAAAATAGTTAAAAATGAGGAACGCTTCACGAATTTGCGTGTCATCCTTGCGCGAGCGGAAATTGGAGCGATACAGAGAAGATCAGGCAAATAGGACAAATAGGACACAAATTGGAACGATACAGAGAAGATTGGGACCCACCATAGGAATGAGCAGAAATTGGAGCGATACAGAGAAGATCAGGCAAATAGGACAAATAGGACACAAATTGGAACGATACAGAGAAGATTGGGACCCACCATAGGAATGAGCGGAAATTGGAGCGATACAGAGAAGATCAGGCAAATAGGCCACGCCAAATCATGCTATGTCGGCTTCTGTAAAGTAGCTAAAACAACACGTAAGGGAAAGGTGTCCGTTTGGCAGGAATTTTGTGTCCTTTTGGCTAATAAGCCCAATGCCAAAAAGACAAAAAGTCAACGCAGACCGCCGCGTTGGAGATAATTCTGACTTTTTGTCCTTTTGGGTATTAGGCAAGTGCCAAAAAGACTGTCTTTTTGGCATTTTTTGCCAAAAAGACAGTCTTTTTGGCTAGTAAGTTGTGTCCATTTGGCAAAAGGTACCTGCAGTCACATCCCTTTGGGGGGCAGCAGCGAGTTTTGTAGTGCCAAAAGGCCAGTGCCAAAAGGACACTGGTGCCAAAAGGACAATGATGCCAAAAGGACACTGATGCCAAAAGGACACTGATGCCAAAAGGACACTGATGCCAAAAGGACATTGATGCCAAAAGGACACTGATGCCAAAAGGACACTAATGCCAAAAGGCCAATGATAACTGGGGTTATGTTTGTAACCTATAAGTGCCAAAAGGACACTGATGCCAAAAGGACACTAATGCCAAAAGGACAATGATAAGTGCCAAAAGGACACTGATGCTAAAAGGACACTGATGCCAAAAGGACAATGATAAGTGCCAAAAGGACACTGATGCTAAAAGGACACTGATGCCAAAAGGACATTGATGCCAAAAGGACACTGATGCCAAAAGGACACTAATGCCAAAAGGACAATGATAAGTGCCAAAAGGACACTGATGCTAAAAGGACACTAATGCCAAAAGGACAATGATAAGTGCCAAAAGGACACTGATGCTAAAAGGACACTGATGCCAAAAGGACATTGATGCCAAAAGGACACTGATGCCAAAAGGACACTAATGCCAAAAGGACAATGATAAGTGCCAAAAGGACACTGATGCTAAAAGGACACTAATGCCAAAAGGACAATGATAAGTGCCAAAAGGACACTGATGCTAAAAGGACACTAATGCCAAAAGGACAATGATAAGTGCCAAAAGGACACTGATGCCAAAAGGACAATGATAAGTGCCAAAAGGACACTGATGCTAAAAGGACACTGATGCCAAAAGGACATTGATGCTAAAAGGACACTGATGCCAAAAGGACATTGATGCCAAAAGGACACTGATGCCAAAAGGACACTAATGCCAAAAGGACAATGATAAGTGCCAAAAGGACACTGATGCTAAAAGGACACTAATGCCAAAAGGACAATGATAAGTGCCAAAAGGACACTGATGCTAAAAGGACACTAATGCCAAAAGGACAATGATAAGTGCCAAAAGGACACTGATGCTAAAAGGACACTAATGCCAAAAGGACAATGATAAGTGCCAAAAGGACACTGATGCTAAAAGGACACTAATGCCAAAAGGACAATGATAAGTGCCAAAAGGACACTGATGCTAAAAGGACACTAATGCCAAAAGGATACTGATGCCAAAAGGACATTGATGCCAAAAGGACACTGATGCCAAAAGGACACTAATGCCAAAAGGACAATGATAAGTGCCAAAAGGACACTGATGCCAAAAGGACACTAATGCCAAAAGGACAATGATAAGTGCCAAAAGGACACTGATGCCAAAAGGACACTAATGCCAAAAGGACAATGATAAGTGCCAAAAGGACACTGATGCTAAAAGGACACTAATGCCAAAAGGACAATGATAAGTGCCAAAAGGACACTGATGCTAAAAGGACACTGATGCTAAAAGGACACTAATGCCAAAAGGACAATGATAAGTGCCAAAAGGACACTGATGCTAAAAGGACACTAATGCCAAAAGGACAATGATAAGTGCCAAAAGGACACTGATGCTAAAAGGACACTAATGCCAAAAGGACAATGATAAGTGCCAAAAGGACACTGATGCTAAAAGGACACTAATGCCAAAAGGACAATGATAAGTGCCAAAAGGACACTGATGCTAAAAGGACACTAATGCCAAAAGGACAATGATAAGTGCCAAAAGGACACTGATGCTAAAAGGACACTAATGCCAAAAGGACAATGATAAGTGCCAAAAGGACACTGATGCTAAAAGGACACTAATGCCAAAAGGACAATGATAAGTGCCAAAAGGACACTGATGCTAAAAGGACACTGATGCCAAAAGGACATTGATGCCAAAAGGACACTGATGCCAAAAGGACACTAATGCCAAAAGGACAATGATAAGTGCCAAAAGGACACTGATGCTAAAAGGACACTAATGCCAAAAGGACACTGATGCCAAAAGGACACTGATGCCAAAAGGACACTGATGCCAAAAGGACATTGATGCCAAAAGGACACTGATGCTAAAAGGACACTAATGCCAAAAGGCCAATGATAACTGGGGTTATGTTTGTAACCTATAAGTGCCAAAAGGACACTGATGCCAAAAGGACACTAATGCCAAAAGGACAATGATAAGTGCCAAAAGGACACTGATGCTAAAAGGACACTGATGCCAAAAGGACAATGATAAGTGCCAAAAGGACACTGATGCTAAAAGGACACTGATGCCAAAAGGACATTGATGCCAAAAGGACACTGATGCCAAAAGGACACTAATGCCAAAAGGACAATGATAAGTGCCAAAAGGACACTGATGCTAAAAGGACACTAATGCCAAAAGGACAATGATAAGTGCCAAAAGGACACTGATGCTAAAAGGACACTGATGCCAAAAGGACATTGATGCCAAAAGGACACTGATGCCAAAAGGACACTAATGCCAAAAGGACAATGATAAGTGCCAAAAGGACACTGATGCTAAAAGGACACTAATGCCAAAAGGACAATGATAAGTGCCAAAAGGACACTGATGCTAAAAGGACACTAATGCCAAAAGGACAATGATAAGTGCCAAAAGGACACTGATGCTAAAAGGACACTAATGCCAAAAGGACAATGATAAGTGCCAAAAGGACACTGATGCTAAAAGGACACTAATGCCAAAAGGACAATGATAAGTGCCAAAAGGACACTGATGCTAAAAGGATACTGATGCCAAAAGGACATTGATGCCAAAAGGACACTGATGCCAAAAGGACACTAATGCCAAAAGGACAATGATAAGTGCCAAAAGGACACTGATGCCAAAAGGACACTAATGCCAAAATGACAATGATAAGTGCCAAAAGGACACTGATGCCAAAAGGACACTAATGCCAAAAGGACAATGATAAGTGCCAAAAGGACACTGATGCTAAAAGGACACTAATGCCAAAAGGACAATGATAAGTGCCAAAAGGACACTGATGCTAAAAGGACACTAATGCCAAAAGGACAATGATAAGTGCCAAAAGGACACTGATGCTAAAAGGACACTAATGCCAAAAGGACAATGATAAGTGCCAAAAGGACACTGATGCTAAAAGGACACTAATGCCAAAAGGACAATGATAAGTGCCAAAAGGACACTGATGCTAAAAGGACACTAATGCCAAAAGGACAATGATAAGTGCCAAAAGGACGACACTGATGCTAAAAGGACACTAATGCCAAAAGGACAATGATAAGTGCCAAAAGGACACTGATGCTAAAAGGACACTGATGCCAAAAGGACATTGATGCCAAAAGGACACTGATGCCAAAAGGACACTAATGCCAAAAGGACAATGATAAGTGCCAAAAGGACACTGATGCTAAAAGGACACTAATGCCAAAAGGACAATGATAAGTGCCAAAAGGACACTGATGCTAAAAGGACACTGATGCCAAAAGGACATTGATGCCAAAAGGACACTGATGCCAAAAGGACACTAATGCCAAAAGGACACTGATGCTAAAAGGACACTAATGCCAAAAGGACAATGATAAGTGCCAAAAGGACACTGATGCTAAAAGGACACTGATGCCAAAAGGACATTGATGCCAAAAGGACACTGATGCCAAAAGGACACTAATGCCAAAAGGCCAATGATAACTGGGGTTATGTTTTTAACCTATAAGTGCCAAAAGGACACTGATGCCAAAAGGACACTGATGCCAAAAGGACAATGATAACTTTTTTTTTTTCCCTAAGGAAAGCATCCTTAAAAAAAAAAAAAAAAAAAAAGTGAAATATCGGACACTTTGGAGAAGCACGGAACACGGAACCAGGCATGACTTTGGTTACACCTGGCTGAGTGCTGTCCTCTTAAGGGGCCTCGGTTTGGCGTGGGGGGCCCCGCAAAACTGCATCTTCTGCAGTTTCGACTTAGAAGAATTCAGGGATATAAATGGATTTGTACCCCCCTGTCCCCGGGCCGAAATTGGCTTATACTCCCCTGTCCCCGGGCAACTAGCGCCCGCGGCTGTGGGTCCAGACTCCGGGGGGGGGTGCTTAAGAGTGGGTCCCCGGGTTCGGATGGAGAGCCAGGTAGAGGACTTAGCTGGGCTCTGGCTGGGCACCCCGGTGGGGGCCGGAGGCTCCCCGGGGCCGCGTGGAGAGCCGGGCAAAACCCCATCTTTCGCCGTTTTGACTTCTGGACATAGTCATTTTCACAGATTTTGACTTCTGGACATAGTCATTTGGAGAGATTTTTCCACAATCCAAGCCATAGAGGCTGCACTGATCGATCGATCGATCGATTGATCGGTTTGATCGGTCGAACACTTAACCCCGCCCCCCGGGCCCTCCCCTACCCGCTCTGTGGGCGTGGCCTATCGCTTCGGGGGGTGTGGTTTGAAGCCGGGGGCGTGGCCTATCGGTGAGGAGGGAGTGGTTTGGAGCTGTGGGCGTGTCCTATCACCCGGGGGGGGGGGGGGGTGGTTTGGAGCTGTGGGCGTGGCCTGTCGGCTTGGGGGCGTGGCCTATCACCTTGGATTGTGGTTTAAAGCCGTGTGCTTGTCCTCTATCGGCGAGGGGGGTGTGGTTTGAAGCTGGGGGCGTGGCCTATCGCCATGGGGGCATGTTTTGCAGCTGTGGGCGTGGCTTATCGGCCTGGGGGCGTGGCCTATCACCTTGGACTGGGGTTTTAAGCCGTGTGCTTGTCCTCTCTCGGCGAGGGGGGTGTGGTTTGAAGCTGGGGGCGTGGCCTATCACCATGGGGGCGTGTTTTGGAGCCGTGGGCGTGGCTTATCAGCCTGGGGGCGTGGCCTATCACCTTGGATTGTGGTTTTAAGCCGTGTGCTTGTCCTCTCTCGGCGAGGGGGGTGTGGTTTGAAGCTGGGGGCGTGGCCTATCACCATGGGGCGTGTTTTGGAGCTGTGGGCGTGGCTTATCGGCCTGGGGGCGTGGCCTATCACCTTGGATTGTGGTTTAAAGCCGTGTGCTTGTCCTCTCTCGGCGAGCGGGGTGTGGTTTGAAGCTGGGGGCGTGGCCTATCACCATGGGGGCGTGTTGTGGAGTTGTGGGCGGGGCTTATCGGCCTGGGGGCGTGGCCTATCACCTTGGATTGTGGTTTAAAGCCGTGTGCTTGTCCTCTATCGGCGAGGGGGGTGTGGTTTGAAGCTGGGGGCGTGGCCTATCACCATGGGGGCGTGGTTTGGAGCTGTGGGCGTGGCCTATCACCTCGGGGGCCACTTGGGGGGACTTTGAAGCATTAAAAAATGTCGAAAAATAATTTTAAAAAATCTAAAATATTTTTTTTTTCTCTATTTCCTCAAAATAGTTAAAAATGAGGAACGCTTCACGAATTTGCGTGTCATCCTTGCGCGAGCGGAAATTGGAGCAATACAGAGAAGATCAGGCAAATAGGACAAATAGGACACAAATTGGAACGATACAGAGAAGATTGGGACCCACCATAGGAATGAGCGGAAATTGGAGCGATACAGAGAAGATCAGGCAAATAGGACAAATAGGACACAAATTGGAACGATACAGAGAAGATTGGGACCCACCATAGGAATGAGCGGAAATTGGAGCGATACAGAGAAGATCAGGCAAATAGGCCACGCCAAATCATGCTATGTCGGCTTCTGTAAAGTAGCTAAAACAACACGTAAGGGAAAGGTGTCCGTTTGGCAGGAATTTTGTGTCCTTTTGGCTAATAAGCCCAATGCCAAAAAGACAAAAAGTCAACGCAGACCGCCGCGTTGGAGATAATTCTGACTTTTTGTCCTTTTGGGTATTAGGCAAGTGCCAAAAAGACTGTCTTTTTGGCATTTTTTGCCAAAAAGACAGTCTTTTTGGCTAGTAAGTTGTGTCCATTTGGCAAAAGGTACCTGCAGTCACATCCCTTTGGGGGGCAGCAGCGAGTTTTGTAGTGCCAAAAGGCCAGTGCCAAAAGGACACTGGTGCCAAAAGGACAATGATGCCAAAAGGACACTGATGCCAAAAGGACACTGATGCCAAAAGGACACTGATGCCAAAAGGACATTGATGCCAAAAGGACACTGATGCCAAAAGGACACTAATGCCAAAAGGCCAATGATAACTGGGGTTATGTTTGTAACCTATAAGTGCCAAAAGGACACTGATGCCAAAAGGACACTAATGCCAAAAGGACAATGATAAGTGCCAAAAAGGACACTGATGCTAAAAGGACACTGATGCCAAAAGGACAATGATAAGTGCCAAAAGGACACTGATGCTAAAAGGACACTGATGCCAAAAGGACATTGATGCCAAAAGGACACTGATGCCAAAAGGACACTAATGCCAAAAGGACAATGATAAGTGCCAAAAGGACACTGATGCTAAAAGGACACTAATGCCAAAAGGACAATGATAAGTGCCAAAAGGACACTGATGCTAAAAGGACACTGATGCCAAAAGGACATTGATGCCAAAAGGACACTGATGCCAAAAGGACACTAATGCCAAAAGGACAATGATAAGTGCCAAAAGGACACTGATGCTAAAAGGACACTAATGCCAAAAGGACAATGATAAGTGCCAAAAGGACACTGATGCTAAAAGGACACTAATGCCAAAAGGACAATGATAAGTGCCAAAAGGACACTGATGCTAAAAGGACACTAATGCCAAAAGGACAATGATAAGTGCCAAAAGGACACTGATGCTAAAAGGACACTAATGCCAAAAGGACAATGATAAGTGCCAAAAGGACACTGATGCTAAAAGGACACTAATGCCAAAAGGACAATGATAAGTGCCAAAAGGACACTGATGCTAAAAGGACACTGATGCCAAAAGGACATAGATGCCAAAAGGACACTGATGCCAAAAGGACACTAATGCCAAAAGGACAATGATAAGTGCCAAAAGGACGACACTGATGCTAAAAGGACACTAATGCCAAAAGGACAATGATAAGTGCCAAAAGGACACTGATGCTAAAAGGACACTGATGCCAAAAGGACATTGATGCCAAAAGGACACTGATGCCAAAAGGACACTAATGCCAAAAGGACAATGATAAGTGCCAAAAGGACACTGATGCTAAAAGGACACTAATGCCAAAAGGACAATGATAAGTGCCAAAAGGACACTGATGCTAAAAGGACACTGATGCCAAAAGGACATTGATGCCAAAAGGACACTGATGCCAAAAGGACACTAATGCCAAAAGGACACTGATGCTAAAAGGACACTAATGCCAAAAGGACAATGATAAGTGCCAAAAGGACACTGATGCTAAAAGGACACTGATGCCAAAAGGACATTGATGCCAAAAGGACACTGATGCCAAAAGGACACTAATGCCAAAAGGCCAATGATAACTGGGGTTATGTTTTTAACCTATAAGTGCCAAAAGGACACTGATGCCAAAAGGACACTGATGCCAAAAGGACAATGATAACTTTTTTTTTTTCCCTAAGGAAAGCATCCTTAAAAAAAAAAAAAAAAAAAAAAGTGAAATATCGGACACTTTGGAGAAGCACGGAACACGGAACCAGGCATGACTTTGGTTACACCTGGCTGAGTGCTGTCCTCTTAAGGGGCCTCGGTTTGGCGTGGGGGGCCCCGCAAAACTGCATCTTCTGCAGTTTCGACTTAGAAGAATTCAGGGATATAAATGGATTTGTACCCCCCTGTCCCCGGGCCGAAATTGGCTTATACTCCCCTGTCCCCGGGCAACTAGCGCCCGCGGCTGTGGGTCCAGACTCCGGGGGGGGGTGCTTAAGAGTGGGTCCCCGGGTTCGGATGGAGAGCCAGGTAGAGGACTTAGCTGGGCTCTGGCTGGGCACCCCGGTGGGGGCCGGAGGCTCCCCGGGGCCGCGTGGAGAGCCGGGCAAAACCCCATCTTTCGCCGTTTTGACTTCTGGACATAGTCATTTTCACAGATTTTGACTTCTGGACATAGTCATTTGGAGAGATTTTTCCACAATCCAAGCCATAGAGGCTGCACTGATCGATCGATCGATCGATTGATCGGTTTGATCGGTCGAACACTTAACCCCGCCCCCCGGGCCCTCCCCTACCCGCTCTGTGGGCGTGGCCTATCGCTTCGGGGGGTGTGGTTTGAAGCCGGGGGCGTGGCCTATCGGTGAGGAGGGAGTGGTTTGGAGCTGTGGGCGTGTCCTATCACCCGGGGGGGGGGGGGGGGTGGTTTGGAGCTGTGGGCGTGGCCTGTCGGCTTGGGGGCGTGGCCTATCACCTTGGATTGTGGTTTAAAGCCGTGTGCTTGTCCTCTATCGGCGAGGGGGGTGTGGTTTGAAGCTGGGGGCGTGGCCTATCGCCATGGGGGCATGTTTTGCAGCTGTGGGCGTGGCTTATCGGCCTGGGGGCGTGGCCTATCACCTTGGACTGGGGTTTTAAGCCGTGTGCTTGTCCTCTCTCGGCGAGGGGGGTGTGGTTTGAAGCTGGGGGCGTGGCCTATCACCATGGGGCGTGTTTTGGAGCTGTGGGCGTGGCTTATCGGCCTGGGGGCGTGGCCTATCACCTTGGATTGTGGTTTAAAGCCGTGTGCTTGTCCTCTCTCGGCGAGCGGGGTGTGGTTTGAAGCTGGGGGCGTGGCCTATCACCATGGGGGCGTGTTGTGGAGTTGTGGGCGGGGCTTATCGGCCTGGGGGCGTGGCCTATCACCTTGGATTGTGGTTTAAAGCCGTGTGCTTGTCCTCTATCGGCGAGGGGGGTGTGGTTTGAAGCTGGGGGCGTGGCCTATCACCATGGGGGCGTGGTTTGGAGCTGTGGGCGTGGCCTATCACCTCGGGGGCCACTTGGGGGGACTTTGAAGCATTAAAAAATGTCGAAAAATAATTTTAAAAAATCTAAAATATTTTTTTTTTCTCTATTTCCTCAAAATAGTTAAAAATGAGGAACGCTTCACGAATTTGCGTGTCATCCTTGCGCGAGCGGAAATTGGAGCAATACAGAGAAGATCAGGCAAATAGGACAAATAGGACACAAATTGGAACGATACAGAGAAGATTGGGACCCACCATAGGAATGAGCGGAAATTGGAGCGATACAGAGAAGATCAGGCAAATAGGACAAATAGGACACAAATTGGAACGATACAGAGAAGATTGGGACCCACCATAGGAATGAGCGGAAATTGGAGCGATACAGAGAAGATCAGGCAAATAGGCCACGCCAAATCATGCTATGTCGGCTTCTGTAAAGTAGCTAAAACAACACGTAAGGGAAAGGTGTCCGTTTGGCAGGAATTTTGTGTCCTTTTGGCTAATAAGCCCAATGCCAAAAAGACAAAAAGTCAACGCAGACCGCCGCGTTGGAGATAATTCTGACTTTTTGTCCTTTTGGGTATTAGGCAAGTGCCAAAAAGACTGTCTTTTTGGCATTTTTTGCCAAAAAGACAGTCTTTTTGGCTAGTAAGTTGTGTCCATTTGGCAAAAGGTACCTGCAGTCACATCCCTTTGGGGGGCAGCAGCGAGTTTTGTAGTGCCAAAAGGCCAGTGCCAAAAGGACACTGGTGCCAAAAGGACAATGATGCCAAAAGGACACTGATGCCAAAAGGACACTGATGCCAAAAGGACACTGATGCCAAAAGGACATTGATGCCAAAAGGACACTGATGCCAAAAGGACACTAATGCCAAAAGGCCAATGATAACTGGGGTTATGTTTGTAACCTATAAGTGCCAAAAGGACACTGATGCCAAAAGGACACTAATGCCAAAAGGACAATGATAAGTGCCAAAAAGGACACTGATGCTAAAAGGACACTGATGCCAAAAGGACAATGATAAGTGCCAAAAGGACACTGATGCTAAAAGGACACTGATGCCAAAAGGACATTGATGCCAAAAGGACACTGATGCCAAAAGGACACTAATGCCAAAAGGACAATGATAAGTGCCAAAAGGACACTGATGCTAAAAGGACACTAATGCCAAAAGGACAATGATAAGTGCCAAAAGGACACTGATGCTAAAAGGACACTGATGCCAAAAGGACATTGATGCCAAAAGGACACTGATGCCAAAAGGACACTAATGCCAAAAGGACAATGATAAGTGCCAAAAGGACACTGATGCTAAAAGGACACTAATGCCAAAAGGACAATGATAAGTGCCAAAAGGACACTGATGCTAAAAGGACACTAATGCCAAAAGGACAATGATAAGTGCCAAAAGGACACTGATGCTAAAAGGACACTAATGCCAAAAGGACAATGATAAGTGCCAAAAGGACACTGATGCTAAAAGGACACTAATGCCAAAAGGACAATGATAAGTGCCAAAAGGACACTGATGCTAAAAGGACACTAATGCCAAAAGGACAATGATAAGTGCCAAAAGGACACTGATGCTAAAAGGACACTGATGCCAAAAGGACATTGATGCCAAAAGGACACTGATGCCAAAAGGACACTAATGCCAAAAGGACAATGATAAGTGCCAAAAGGACACTGATGCCAAAAGGACACTAATGCCAAAAGGACAATTATAAGTGCCAAAAGGACACTGATGCCAAAAGGACACTAATGCCAAAAGGACAATGATAAGTGCCAAAAGGACACTGATGCTAAAAGGACACTAATGCCAAAAGGACAATGATAAGTGCCAAAAGGACACTGATGCTAAAAGGACACTAATGCCAAAAGGACAATGATAAGTGCCAAAAGGACACTGATGCTAAAAGGACACTAATGCCAAAAGGACAATGATAAGTGCCAAAAGGACACTGATGCTAAAAGGACACTAATGCCAAAAGGACAATGATAAGTGCCAAAAGGACACTGATGCTAAAAGGACACTAATGCCAAAAGGACAATGATAAGTGCCAAAAGGACACTGATGCTAAAAGGACACTGATGCCAAAAGGACATAGATGCCAAAAGGACACTGATGCCAAAAGGACACTAATGCCAAAAGGACAATGATAAGTGCCAAAAGGACACTGATGCTAAAATGACACTAATGCCAAAAGGACAATGATAAGTGCCAAAAGGACACTGATGCTAAAAGGACACTGATGCCAAAAGGACATTGATGCCAAAAGGACACTGATGCCAAAAGGACACTAATGCCAAAAGGACAATGATAAGTGCCAAAAGGACACTGATGCTAAAAGGACACTAATGCCAAAAGGACAATGATAAGTGCCAAAAGGACACTGATGCTAAAAGGACACTGATGCCAAAAGGACATTGATGCCAAAAGGACACTGATGCCAAAAGGACACTAATGCCAAAAGGCCAATGATAACTGGGGTTATGTTTTTAACCTATAAGTGCCAAAAGGACACTGATGCCAAAAGGACACTGATGCCAAAAGGACAATGATAACTTTTTTTTTTCCCTAAGGAAAGCATCCTTAAAAAAAAAAAAAAAAAAAAAGTGAAATATCGGACACTTTGGAGAAGCACCAGGGGGCGCTACAGCGTAGAAAGCTCAGGTGGGCTGCGGAACACGGAACCAGGCATGACTTTGGTTACACCTGGCAGAGTGCTGTCCTCTTAAGGGGCCTCGGTTTGGCGTGGGGGGCCCCGCAAAACTGCATCTTCTGCAGTTTCGACTTAGAAGAATTCAGGGATATGAATGGATTTGTACCCCCCTGTCCCCGGGCCGAAATTGGCTTATACTCCCCTGTCCCCGGGCAACTAGCGCCCGCGGCTGTGGGTCCAGACTCCGGGGGGGGTGCTTAAGAGTGGGTCCCCGGGTTCGGATGGAGAGCCAGGTAGAGGACTTAGCTGGGCTCTGGCTGGGCACCCCGGTGGGGGCCGGAGGCTCCCCGGGGCCGCGTGGAGAGCCGGGCAAAACCCCATCTTTCGCCGTTTTGACTTCTGGACATAGTCATTTTCACAGATTTTGACTTCTGGACATAGTCATTTGGAGAGATTTTTCCACAATCCAAGCCATAGAGGCTGCACTGATCGATCGATCGATCGATTGATCGGTTTGATCGGTCGAACACTTAACCCCGCCCCCCGGGCCCTGCCCTACCCGCTCTGTGGGCGTGGCCTATCGCTTCGGGGGTTGTGGTTTGAAGCCGGGGGCGTGGCCTATCGGTGAGGAGGGAGTGGTTTGGAGCTGTGGGCGTGTCCTATCACCCGGGGGGGGGGGTGGTTTGGAGCTGTGGGCGTGGCCTGTCGGCTTGGGGGCGTGGCCTATCACCTTGGATTGTGGTTTAAAGCCGTGTGCTTGTCCTCTATCGGCGAGGGGGGTGTGGTTTGAAGCTGGGGGCGTGGCCTATCGCCATGGGGGCGTGTTTTGCAGCTGTGGGCGTGGCTTATCGGCCTGGGGGCGTGGCCTATCACCTTGGACTGGGGTTTTAAGCCGTGTGCTTGTCCTCTCTCGGCGAGGGGGGTGTGGTTTGAAGCTGGGGGCGTGGCCTATCACCATGGGGGCGTGTTGTGGAGCCGTGGGCGTGGCTTATCGGCCTGGGGGCGTGGCCTATCACCTTGGATTGGGGTTTTAAGCCGTGTGCTTGTCCTCTCTCGGCGAGGGGGGTGTGGTTTGAAGCTGGGGGCGTGGCCTATCACCATGGGGGGCGTGTTTTGGAGCCGTGGGCGTGGCTTATCAGCCTGGGGGCGTGGCCTATCACCTTGGATTGTGGTTTTAAGCCGTGTGCTTGTCCTCTCTCGGCGAGGGGGGTGTGGTTTGAAGCTGGGGGCGTGGCCTATCACCATGGGGCGTGTTTTGGAGCTGTGGGCGTGGCTTATCGGCCTGGGAGCGTGGCCTATCACCTTGGATTGTGGTTTAAAGCCGTGTGCTTGTCCTCTCTCGGCGAGCGGGGTGTGGTTTGAAGCTGGGGGCGTGGCCTATCACCATGGGGGCGTGTTGTGGAGCTGTGGGCGGGGCTTATCGGCCTGGGGGCTTTGCCTATCACCTTGGATTGTGGTTTAAAGCCGTGTGCTTGTCCTCTATCGGCGAGGGGGGTGTGGTTTCCGCGAGCGGAAATTGGAGCGATACAGAGAAGATCAGGCAAATAGGACAACTAGGACACAAATTGGAACGATACAGAGAAGATTGGGACCCACCATAGGAATGAGCGGAAATTGGAGCGATACAGAGAAGATCAGGCAAATAGGACAAATAGGACACAAATTGGAACGATACAGAGAAGATTGGGACCCACCATAGGAATGAGCGGAAATTGGAGCGATACAGAGAAGATCAGGCAAATAGGCCACGCCAAATCATGCTATGTCGGCTTCTGTAAAGTAGCTAAAACAACACGTAAGGGAAAGGTGTCCGTTTGGCAGGAATTTTGTGTCCTTTTGGCTAATAAGCCCAATGCCAAAAAGACAAAAAGTCAACGCAGACCGCCGCGTTGGAGATAATTCTGACTTTTTGTCCTTTTGGGTATTAGGCAAGTGCCAAAAAGACTGTCTTTTTGGCATTTTTTGCCAAAAAGACAGTCTTTTTGGCTAGTAAGTTGTGTCCATTTGGCAAAAGGTACCTGCAGTCACATCCCTTTGGGGGGCAGCAGCGAGTTTTGTAGTGCCAAAAGGCCAGTGCCAAAAGGACACTGGTGCCAAAAGGACAATGATGCCAAAAGGACACTGATGCCAAAAGGACACTGATGCCAAAAGGACACTGATGCCAAAAGGACATTGATGCCAAAAGGACACTGATGCCAAAAGGACACTGATGCCAAAAGGCCAATGATAACTGGGGTTATGTTTGTAACCTATAAGTGCCAAAAGGACACTGATGCCAAAAGGACACTAATGCCAAAAGGACAATGATAAGTGCCAAAAGGACACTGATGCTAAAAGGACACTGATGCAAAAAGGACAATGATAAGTGCCAAAAGGACACTGATGCTAAAAGGACACTGATGCCAAAAGGACATTGATGCCAAAAGGACACTGATGCCAAAAGGACACTAATGCCAAAAGGACAATGATAAGTGCCAAAAGGACACTGATGCTAAAAGGACACTAATGCCAAAAGGACAATGATAAGTGCCAAAAGGACACTGATGCTAAAAGGACACTGATGCCAAAAGGACATTGATGCCAAAAGGACACTGATGCCAAAAGGACACTAATGCCAAAAGGACAATGATAAGTGCCAAAAGGACACTGATGCTAAAAGGACACTAATGCCAAAAGGACAATGATAAGTGCCAAAAGGACACTGATGCTAAAAGGACACTAATGCCAAAAGGACAATGATAAGTGCCAAAAGGACACTGATGCTAAAAGGACACTAATGCCAAAAGGACAATGATAAGTGCCAAAAGGACACTGATGCTAAAAGGACACTAATGCCAAAAGGACAATGATAAGTGCCAAAAGGACACGGATGCTAAAAGGACACTAATGCCAAAAGGACAATGATAAGTGCCAAAAGGACACTGATGCTAAAAGGACACTGATGCCAAAAGGACATTGATGCCAAAAGGACACTGATGCCAAAAGGACACTAATGCCAAAAGGACAATGATAAGTGCCAAAAGGACACTGATGCCAAAAGGACACTAATGCCAAAAGGACAATGATAAGTGCCAAAAGGACACTGATGCCAAAAGGACACTAATGCCAAAAGGACAATGATAAGTGCCAAAAGGACACTGATGCTAAAAGGACACTAATGCCAAAAGGACAATGATAAGTGCCAAAAGGACACTGATGCTAAAAGGACACTAATGCCAAAAGGACAATGATAAGTGCCAAAAGGACACTGATGCTAAAAGGACACTAATGCCAAAAGGACAATGATAAGTGCCAAAAGGACACTGATGCTAAAAGGACACTAATGCCAAAAGGACAATGATAAGTGCCAAAAGGACACTGATGCTAAAAGGACACTAATGCCAAAAGGACAATGATAAGTGCCAAAAGGACACTGATGCTAAAAGGACACTAATGCCAAAAGGACAATGATAAGTGCCAAAAGGACACTGATGCTAAAAGGACACTAATGCCAAAAGGACAATGATAAGTGCCAAAAGGACACTGATGCTAAAAGGACACTGATGCCAAAAGGACATTGATGCCAAAAGGACACTGATGCCAAAAGGACACTAATGCCAAAAGGACAATGATAAGTGCCAAAAGGACACTGATGCTAAAATGACACTAATGCCAAAAGGACAATGATAAGTGCCAAAAGGACACTGATGCTAAAAGGACACTGATGCCAAAAGGACATTGATGCCAAAAGGACACTGATGCCAAAAGGACACTAATGCCAAAAGGACAATGATAAGTGCCAAAAGGACACTGATGCTAAAAGGACACTAATGCCAAAAGGACAATGATAAGTGCCAAAAGGACACTGATGCTAAAAGGACACTAATGCCAAAAGGACAATGATAAGTGCCAAAAGGACACTGATGCTAAAAGGACACTGATGCCAAATGGACATTGATGCCAAAAGGACACTGATGCCAAAAGGACACTAATGCCAAAAGGACAATGATAAGTGCCAAAAGGACACTGATGCTAAAAGGACACTAATGCCAAAAGGACAATGATAAGTGCCAAAAGGACACTGATGCTAAAATGACACTAATGCCAAAAGGACAATGATAAGTGCCAAAAGGACACTGATGCTAAAAGGACACTGATGCCAAAAGGACATTGATGCCAAAAGGACACTGATGCCAAAAGGACACTAATGCCAAAAGGACAATGATAAGTGCCAAAAGGACACTGATGCTAAAAGGACACTAATGCCAAAAGGACAATGATAAGTGCCAAAAGGACACTGATGCTAAAAGGACACTGATGCCAAAAGGACATTGATGCCAAAAGGACACTGATGCCAAAAGGACACTAATGCCAAAAGGCCAATGATAACTGGGGTTATGTTTTTAACCTATAAGTGCCAAAAGGACACTGATGCCAAAAGGACACTGATGCCAAAAGGACAATGATAACTTTTTTTTTTCCCTAAGGAAAGCATCCTTAAAAAAAAAAAAAAAAAAAAAGTGAAATATCGGACACTTTGGAGAAGCACCAGGGGGCGCTACAGCGTAGAAAGCTCAGGTGGGCTGCGGAACACGGAACCAGGCATGACTTTGGTTACACCTGGCAGAGTGCTGTCCTCTTAAGGGGCCTCGGTTTGGCGTGGGGGGCCCCGCAAAACTGCATCTTCTGCAGTTTCGACTTAGAAGAATTCAGGGATATAAATGGATTTGTACCCCCCTGTCCCCGGGCCGAAATTGGCTTATACTCCCCTGTCCCCGGGCAACTAGCGCCCGCGGCTGTGGGTCCAGACTCCGGGGGGGGTGCTTAAGAGTGGGTCCCCGGGTTCGGATGGAGAGCCAGGTAGAGGACTTAGCTGGGCTCTGGCTGGGCACCCCGGTGGGGGCCGGAGGCTCCCCGGGGCCGTGTGGAGAGCCGGGCAAAACCCCATCTTTCGCCGTTTTGACTTCTGGACATAGTCATTTTCACAGATTTTGACTTCTGGACATAGTCATTTGGAGAGATTTTTCCACAATCCAAGCCATAGAGGCTGCACTGATCGATCGATCGATCGATTGATCGGTTTGATCGGTCGAACACTTAATCCCGCCCCCCGGGCCCTCCCCTACCCGCTCTGTGGGCGTGGCCTATCGCTTCGGGGGTTGTGGTTTGAAGCCGGGGGCGTGGCCTATCGGTGAGGAGGGAGTGGTTTGGAGCTGTGGGCGTGTCCTATCACCCGGGGGGGGGGGGGGGGTGGTTTGGAGCTGTGGGCGTGGCCTGTCGGCTTGGGGGCGTGGCCTATCACCTTGGATTGTGGTTTAAAGCCGTGTGCTTGTCCTCTATCGGCGAGGGGGGTGTGGTTTGAAGCTGGGGGCGTGGCCTATCGCCATGGGGGCGTGTTTTGCAGCTGTGGGCGTGGCTTATCGGCCTGGTGGCGTGGCCTATCACCTTGGACTGGGGTTTTAAGCCGTGTGCTTGTCCTCTCTCGGCGAGGGGGGTGTGGTTTGAAGCTGGGGGCGTGGCCTATCACCATGGGGGCGTGTTGTGGAGCCGTGGGCGTGGCTTATCGGCCTGGGGGCGTGGCCTATCACCTTGGATTGGGGTTTTAAGCCGTGTGCTTGTCCTCTCTCGGCGAGGGGTGTGTGGTTTGAAGCTGGGGGCGTGGCCTATCACCATGGGGGCGTGTTTTGGAGCCGTGGGCGTGACTTATCAGCCTGGGGGCGTGGCCTATCACCTTGGATTGTGGTTTTAAGCCGTGTGCTTGTCCTCTCTCGGCGAGGGGGGTGTGGTTTGAAGCTGGGGGCGTGGCCTATCACCATGGGGCGTGTTTTGGAGCTGTGGGCGTGGCTTATCGGCCTGGGGGCGTGGCCTATCACCTTGGATTGTGGTTTAAAGCCGTGTGCTTGTCCTCTCTCGGCGAGCGGGGTGTGGTTTGAAGCTGGGGGCGTGGCCTATCACCATGGGGGCGTGTTGTGGAGCTGTGGGCGGGGCTTATCGGCCTGGGGGCGTGGCCTATCACCTTGGATTGTGGTTTAAAGCCGTGTGCTTGTCCTCTATCGGCGAGGGGGGTGTGGTTTGAAGCTGGGGGCGTGGCCTATCACCATGGGGGCGTGGTTTGGAGCTGTGGGCGTGGCCTATCACCTCGGGGGCCACTTGGGGGGACTTTGAAGCATTAAAAAATGTCGAAAAATAATTAAAAAAAATCTAAAATATTTTTTTTTTCTCTATTTCCTCAAAATAGTTAAAAATGAGGAACGCTTCACGAATTTGCGTGTCATCCTTGCGCGAGCGGAAATTGGAGCGATACAGAGAAGATCAGGCAAATAGGACAAATAGGACACAAATTGGAACGATACAGAGAAGATTGGGACCCACCATAGGAATGAGCGGAAATTGGAGCGATACAGAGAAGATCAGGCAAATAGGACAAATAGGACACAAATTGGAACGATACAGAGAAGATTGGGACCCACCATAGGAATGAGCGGAAATTGGAGCGATACAGAGAAGATCAGGCAAATAGGCCACGCCAAATCATGCTATGTCGGCTTCTGTAAAGTAGCTAAAACAACACGTAAGGGAAAGGTGTCCGTTTGGCAGGAATTTTGTGTCCAAAAGGACAATGATAAGTGCCAAAAGGACACTGATGCCAAAAGGACACTAATGCCAAAAGGACAATGATAAGTGCCAAAAGGACACTGATGCTAAAAGGACACTAATGCCAAAAGGACAATGATAAGTGCCAATAGGACACTGATGCTAAAAGGACACTAATGCCAAAAGGACAATGATAAGTGCCAAAAGGACACTGATGCTAAAAGGACACTAATGCCAAAAGGACAATGATAAGTGAAAAAAGGACACTGATGCTAAAAGGACACTAATGCCAAAAGGACAATGATAAGTGCCAAAAGGACACTGCTAAAAGGACACTGATGCCAAAAGGACATTGATGCCAAAAGGACACTGATGCCAAAAGGACACTAATGCCAAAAGGACAATGATAAGTGCCAAAAGGACACTGATGCTAAAAGGACACTAATGCCAAAAGGACAATGATAAGTGCCAAAAGGACACTGATGCTAAAAGGACACTGATGCCAAAAGGACATTGATGCCAAAAGGACAATGATAAGTGCCAAAAGGACACTAATGCCAAAAGGACAATGATAAGTGCCAAAAGGACACTGATGCTAAAAGGACACTAATGCCAAAAGGACAATGATAAGTGCCAAAAGGACACTGATGCTAAAAGGACACTGATGCCAAAAGGACATTGATGCCAAAAGGACACTGATGCCAAAAGGACACTAATGCCAAAAGGCCAATGATAACTGGGGTTATGTTTGGAACCTATAAGTGCCAAAAGGACACTGATGCCAAAAGGACACTGATGCCAAAAGGACAATGATAACTTTTTTTTTTCCCTAAGGAAAGCATCCTTAAAAAAAAAAAAAGTGAAATATCGGACACTTTGGAGAAGCACCAGGGGGCGCTACAGCGTAGAAAGCTCAGGTGGGCTGCGGAACACGGAACCAGGCATGACTTTGGTTACACCTGGCAGAGTGCTGTCCTCTTAAGGGGCCTCGGTTTGGCGTGGGGGGCCCCGCAAAACTGCATCTTCTGCAGTTTCGACTTAGAAGAATTCAGGGATATAAATGGATTTGTACCCCCCTGTCCCCGGGCCGAAATTGGCTTATACTCCCCTGTCCCCGGGCAACTAGCGCCCGCGGCTGTGGGTCCAGACTCCGGGGGGGGGTGCTTAAGAGTGGGTCCCCGGGTTCGGATGGAGAGCCAGGTAGAGGACTTAGCTGGGCTCTGGCTGGGCACCCCGGTGGGGGCCGGAGGCTCCCCGGGGCCGCGTGGAGAGCCGGGCAAAACCCCATCTTTCGCCGTTTTGACTTCTGGACATAGTCATTTTCACAGATTTTGACTTCTGGACATAGTCATTTGGAGAGATTTTTCCACAATCCAAGCCATAGAGGCTGCACTGATCGATCGATCGATCAATTGATCGGTTTGATCGGTCGAACACTTAACCCCGCCCCCCGGGCCCTCCCCTACCCGCTCTGTGGGCGTGGCCTATCGCTTCGGGGGGTGTGGTTTGAAGCCGGGGGCGTGGCCTATCGGTGAGGAGGGAGTGGTTTGGAGCTGTGGGCGTGTCCTATCACCCGGGGGGGGGGGTGGTTTGGAGCTGTGGGCGTGGCCTGTCGGCTTGGGGGCGTGGCCTATCACCTTGGATTGTGGTTTAAAGCCGTGTGCTTGGGTGTGTGGTTTGAAGCTGGGGGCGTGGCCTATCGCCATGGGGGCATGGTTTGGAGCGGGGGGCGTGGTTTACAGCAGTGGGACTCAAAAATAGCAGATCTACAAGCTCGTAGAGCATAGCTCTACGAGCTTGTAGATCTGATATCGGCTGGGGTTGGGCGTGGCCTATCGCCCTGGGGGGTGGGGTCTGAAGCTGTGGGCGGGGCTTATTGGCTTGGGGGCGTGGTTTCAAGCCGGGGGCGTGGCCTTTCCCCTTGGATTGGGGTTTTAAGCTGTGTGCTTGTCCTCTATCGGCGAGGGGGCTGTGGTTTGAAGCTGGGGGCGTGGCCTATCGCCATGGGGGCGTGGTTTGGAGCGGGGTGCGGGGCCTGTCGGCTTGGGGGCGTGGCCTTCCCCTTGGATTGGGGTCTTAAGCCGTGTGCTTGTCCTCTATCGGCGAGGGGTGTGTGGTTTGAAGCTGGGGGCGTGGCCTATCGCCATGGGGGCGTGGTTTGGAGCTGGGGGCGTGGCTTGTTGGCTTGGGGGCGTGGTATACAGCAGTGGGACTCAAAAATAGCAGATCTACAAGCTCGTAGAGCATAGCTCTACGAGCATTCATACAAAACTGAGCTATGACTGGCTCAAAATGGCATTTTTGGGCTGAGATAAGCACTTTGGTCACATTTTCCTGTAACTTGTTCCCAGTACATTTTAAGTGGCTGCTGACTTTGTGAGGTCTGTAAAAGTGGGTTTTAGGAGCCCAACACAAAATACATGAGCCCTAATGCCTTCCTTCAGACAAAACTGACACCCACTTTCTTAAAAAAATCTTGGGTCAAAATAACATTTTTAGACTGAGATAAGCACTTTGGTGACATTTTCCTGTAACTTGTTCCCAGTACATTCTAAGTGGCTGCTGACTTTGTGAGGTCTCTAAAAGTGGGTTTTAGGAGCCCAACACAAAATACATTAGCCCTAATGCCTTCCTTCAGACAAAACTGACACCCACTTTCTTTAAAAAATCGTGGTTCAAAATAGCATTTTTGGGCTGAGATAAGCACTTTGGTGACATTTTCCTGTAACTTGTTCCCAGTACATTTTAAGTGGCTGCTGACTTTGTGAGGTCTGTAAAATTGGGTTTTAGGAGCCCAACACAAAATACATGAGCCCTAATGCCTTCCTTCAGACAAAACTGACACCCACTTTCTTTAAAAAATCGTGGCTCAAAATAGCATTTTTGGGCTGAGATAAGCACTTTGGTGACATTTTCCTGTAACTTGTTCCCAGTACATTTTAAGTGGCTGCTGACTTTGTGAGGTCTGTAAAAGTGGGTTTTAGGAGCCCAACACAAAATACATGAGCCCTAATGCCTTCCTTCAGACAAAACTGACACCCACTTTCTTTAAAAAATCGTGGCTCAAAATAGCATTTTTGGGCTGAGATAAGCACTTTGGTGACATTTTCCCCTACAGGCTGGTATTATAATATGTGACTCTCTACCTCCCCCTACAGGCTGGTATTATAATAGGTTACTCTCTACCTCCCCTACAGGCTGGTATTATAATATGTGACTCTCTACCTCCCCCTACAGGCTGGTACTATAATATGTTACTCTCTACCTCCCCCTACAGGCTGGTATTATAATATGTTACTCTCTACCTCCCCCTACAGGCTGGTATTATAATATGTTACTCTCTACCTCCCCCTACAGGCTGGTATTATAATATGTTACTCTCTACCTCCCTCTACAGGCTGGTATTATAATATGTTACTCTCTACCTCCCCCTACAGGCTGGTATTATAATATGTTACTCTCTACCTCCCCCTACAGGCTGGTATTATAATATGTTACTCTCTACCTCCCCCTACAGGCTGGTATTATAATATGTTACTCTCTACCTCCCCTACAGGCTGGTATTATAATATGTGACTCTCTACCTCCCCCTACAGGCTGGTATTATAATATGTTACTCTCTACCTCCCCCTACAGGCTGGTATTATAATATGTGACTCTCTACCTCCCCCTATAGGCTGGTATTATAATATGTGACTCTCTACCTCCCCCTACAGGCTGGTATTATAATATGTGACTCTCTACCTCCCCCTACAGGCTGGTATTATAATATGTTACTCTCTACCTCCCCCTACAGGTTGGTATTATAATATGTGACTCTCTACCTCCCCCTACAGGCTGGTATTATAATATGTTACTCTCTACCTCCCCCTACAGGCTGGTATAATAATATGTTACTCTCTACCAATCGATTGATCAATCGGTCGAACAATTAACCCCGGCCCCTCCCCCAGCCACTATGTGGGCGTGGCCTATCACCAAGGGGGTGTGGTTTGGAGCTATGGGCGTGGCCTATCGCCAAGGGGGTGTGGTTTAAGACTAGGGGCGTAGCCTATCGACATGGGGGCGTGGTTTGGAGCTGGGGGCGTGGCCTGTCGGCTTGGGGCGAGGGGCTGTGGTTTGAAGCTGGGGGCGTGGCCTATCGCCATCGGGGCGTGGTTTGGAGCGGGGGGCGTGGCCTGTCGGCTTGGGGGCGTGGTTTACAGCAGTGGGACTCAAAAATAGCAGATCTACAAGCTCGTAGATCATAGCTCTACGAGCTTGTAGATCTGATATCGGCTGGGGTTGGGCGTGGCCTATCACCCCGGGGGGTGGGGTCTGAAGCTGTGGGCGGGGCCTGTCGGCTTGGAGGCGTGGTTTGAAGCTGGGGGCGTGGCTTATCGGCTTGGGGGCGTGGTTTACAGCAGTGGGACTCAAAAATAGCGGATCTACAAGCTCGTAGATCATAGCTCTACGAGCTTGTAGATCTGATATCGGCTGGGGGTGGGCGTGGCCTATCACCCCGGGGGATGGGGTCTGAAGCTCTGGGCGGGGCCTATTGGCTTGGGGGCGTGGTTTCAAGCTGGGGGCGTGGCCTTTCCCGTTGGATTGGGGTCTTAAGCCGTGTGCTTGTCCTCTATCGGCGAGGGGTGTGTGGTTTGAAGCTGGGGGCGTGGCCTATCGCCATGGGGGCATGGTTTGGAGCGGGGGGCGTGGCCTGTCGGCTTGGGGGCGTGGTTTACAGCAGTGGGACTCAAAAATAGCAGATCTACAAGCTCGTAGAGCATAGCTCTACGAGCTTGTAGATCTGATATCGGCTGGGGTTGGGCGTGGCCTATCGCCCTGGGGGGTGGGGTCTGAAGCTGTGGGCGGGGCTTATTGGCTTGGGGGCGTGGTTTCAAGCCGGGGGCGTGGCCTTTCCCCTTGGATTGGGGTTTTAAGCTGTGTGCTTGTCCTCTATCGGCGAGGGGGCTGTGGTTTGAAGCTGGGGGCGTGGCCTATCGCCATGGGGGCGTGGTTTGGAGTGGGGGGCGGGGCCTGTCGGCTTGGGGGCGTGGCCTTTCCCCTTGGATTGGGGTCTTAAGCCGTGTGCTTGTCCTCTATCGGCGAGGGGTGTGTGGTTTGAAGCTGGGGGCGTGGCCTATCGCCATGGGGGCGTGGTTTGGAGCTGGGGGGCGTGGCTTGTTGGCTTGGGGGCGTGGTATACAGCAGTGGGACTCAAAAATAGCAGATCTACAAGCTCGTAGAGCATAGCTCTACGAGCTTGTAGATCTGATATCGGCTGGGGTTGGGCATGGCCTATCACCCCGGGGGGTGGGGTATGAAGCTGTGGGCGGGGGCCTGTCGGCTTGGAGGCGTGGTTTGAAGCTGGGGGCGTGGCTTATCGGCTTGGGGGCGTGGTTTACAGCAGTGGGACTCAGTAATAGCAGATCTACAAGCTCGTAGATCATAGCTCTACGAGCTTGTAGATCTGATATCGGCTGGGGGTGGGCGTGGCCTATCACCCCGGGGGGTGGGGTCTGAAGCTGTGGGCGGGGCCTATTGGCTTGGGGGCGTGGTTTCAAGCCGGGGGCGTGGCCTTTCCCCTTGGATTGGGGTTTTAAGCTGTGTGCTTGTCCTCTATCGGCGAGGGGGCTGTGGTTTGAAGCTGGGGGCGTGGCCTATCGCCATGGGGGCGTGGTTTGGAGCGGGGGGCGGGGCCTGTCGGCTTGGGGGCGTGGCCTTTCCCCTTGGATTGGGGTCTTAAGCCGTGTGCTTGTCCTCTATCGGCGAGGGGTGTGTGGTTTGAAGCTGGGGGCGTGGCCTATCGCCATGGGGATGTGGTTTGGAGCTGGGGGCGTGGCTTGTTGGCTTGGGGTCGTGGTATACAGCAGTGGGACTCAAAAATAGCAGATCTACAAGCTCGTAGAGCTATGCTCTACGAGCTTGTAGATCTGCTATTTTTTCGCCCCCAAGCCAATAGGCCCCGCCCACAGCTTCAGACCCCACCCCCCGGGGTGATAGGCCACGCCCACCCCCAGCCGATATCAGATCTACAAGCTCGTAGAGCTATGATCTACGAGCTTGTAGATCTGCTATTTTTGAGTCCCACTGCTGTAAAACACGCCCCCACGCCGATAAGCCACGCCCCCAGCTTCAAACCACGCCCCCAAGCCAATAGGCCCCGCCCACAGCTTCAGACCCCACCCCCCGGGGTGATAGGCCACGCCCACCCCCAGCCGATATCAGATCTACAAGTTCGTAGAGCTATGATCTACGAGCTTGTAGATCTGCTATTTTTGAGTCCCACTGCTGTAAACCACGCCCCCAAGCCGACAGGCCACGCCCCCCGCTCCAAACCACGCCCCGATGGCGATAGGCCACGCCCCCAGCTTCAAACCACAGCCCCTCGCCCCAAGCCGACAGGCCACGTCCCCAGCACCAAACCACGCCCCCATGGCGATAGGCCACACCCCTAGCCTTAAACCACACCCCCCCTTGGCGATAGGCCACGCCCATAGCTCCAAACCACACCCCCTTGGTGATAGGCCAAGCCCACAGCTCCAAACCACTCCCCCCTCACCAATAGGCCACACCCCCGGCTCGAAACCACACCCCCAAGGTGATATGCCACGCCCACATAGTGGCTGGGGGAGGGGCCGGGGTTAATTGTTCGACCGATTGATCAATCGATTGGTAGAGATTAACATATTATTATACCATCCTGTAGGGGGAGGTAGAGAGTAACATATTATAATACCAGCCTTTAGGGGGAGGTAGAGAGTAACATAGTATAATACCAGCCTGTAGGGGGAGGTAGAGAGTAACATATTATAATACCAGCATGTAGGGGGAGGTATAGAGTAACATATTATAATACCAGCCTGTAGGGGGAGGTAGAGAGTAACATATTATAATACCAGCCTGTAGGGGGAGGTAGAGAGTCACATATTATAATACCAGCCTGTAGGGGGAGGTAGAGAGTAACATATTATAATACCAGCCTGTAGAGGGAGGTAGAGAGTCACATTTTATAATACCAGCCTGTAGGGGGAGGTAGAGAGTAACATATTATAATACCAGCCTGTAGGGGGAGGTAGAGAGTAACATAGTATAATACCAGTCTCTAGGGGGAGGTAAAGAGTAACATATTATAATACCAGCCTCTAGGGGGAGGTAGAGAGTAACATATATAATTATACCAGCCTGTAGGGGGAGTTAGAGAGTAACATAGTATAATACCAGTCTGTAGGGGGAGGTAGAGAGTAAGATATTATAATACCAGCCTGTAGAGGGAGGTAGAGAGTAACATATTATAATACCAGCCTGTAGGGGGAGGTAGAGAGTAACATAGTATAATACCAGTCTGTAGGGGGAGGTAGAGAGTAACATATTATAATACCAGCCTGTAGAGGGAGGTAGAGAGTAACATATTATAATACCAGCCTGTAGGGGGAGGTAGAGAGTAACATATTATAATACCAGCCTGTAGGGGGAGGTAGAGAGTCACATATTATAATACCAACCTGTAGGGAGAGGTAGAGAGTAACATATTATAATACCAGCCTGTAGGGGGAGGTAGAGAGTAACATAGTATAATACGAGTCTCTAGGGGGAGGTAGAGAGTAACATATTATAATACCAGCCTCTAGGGGGAGGTAGAGAGTAACATATTATACCAGCCTGTAGGGGGAGGTAGAGAGTAACATAGTATAATACCAGTCTGTAGGGGGAGGTAGAGAGTAAGATATTATAATACCAGCCTGTAGAGGGAGGTAGAGAGTAACATATTATAATACCAGCCTGTAGGGGGAGGTAGAGTGTAATATAGTATAATACCAGTCTGTAGGGGGAGGTAGAGAGTAACATATTATAATACCAGCCTGTAGAGGGAGGTAGAGAGTAACATATTATAATACCAGCCTGTAGGGGGAGGTAGAGAGTAATTATTATAATACCAGCCTGTAGGGGGAGGTAGAGAGTCACATATTATAATACCAGCCTGTAGGGGGAGGTAGAGAGTCACATATTATAATACCAGCCTGTAGGGGGAGGTAGAGAGTCACATATTATAATACCAGCCTGTAGGGGTAGGTAGAGAGTAACATATTATAATACCAGCCTGTAGGGGGAGGTAGAGAGTAACATATTATAATACCAGCCTGTAGGGGGAGGTAGAGAGTAACATATTATAATACCAGCCTGTAGGGGGAGGTAGAGAGTCAAATATTATAATACCAGCCTGTAGGGGGAGGTAGAGAGTAACATATTATAATACCAGCCTGTAGGGGGAGGTAGAGAGTAACATATTATAATACCAGCCTGTAGGGGGAGGTAGAGAGTCACATATTATAATACGTATTTTTAAGAAAGTGGGTGTCAGTTTTGTCTGAAGGAAGGCATTAGGGCTCATGTATTTTGTGTTGGGCTCCTAAAACCCACTTTTAGAGACCTCACAAAGTCAGCAGCCACTTAGAATGTACTGGGAACAAGTTACAGGAAAGTGTCACAAAAGTGCTTATCTCAGCCTAAAAATGCTATTTTGACATTTTCCTGTAACTTGTTCCCAGTACATTCTAAGTGGCTGCTGACTTTGTGAGGTCTCTAAAAGTGGGTTTTAGGAGCCCAACACAAAATACATGAGCCCCAATGCCTTCCTTCATACAAAACTGACACCCACTTTCCTTAAAAAATCGTGGCTCAAAATGGCATTTTTGGGCTGAGATAAGCACTTTGGTGACATTTTCCTGTAACTTGTTCCCAGTACATTCTAAGTGGCTGCTGACTTTGTGAGGTCTCTAAAAGTGGGTTTTAGGAGCCCAACACAAAATACATGAGCCCTAATGCCTTCCTTCAGACAGAACTGACACCCACTTTCTTTAAAAAATCGTGGTTCAAAATAGCATTTTTGGGCTGAGATAAGCACTTTGGTGACATTTTCCTGTAACTTGTTCCCAGTACATTTTAAGTGGCTGCTGACTTTGTGAGGTCTGTAAAATTGGGTTTTAGGAGCCCGACACAAAATACATGAGCCCTAATGCCTTCTTTCAGACAAAACTGACTTCCACTTTCTTAAAAAAATCTTGGGTCAAAATAGCATTATTAGACTGAGATAAGCACTTTGGTGACATTTTCCTGTAACTTGTTCCCAGTACATTCTAAGTGGCTGCTGACTTTGTGAGGTCTCTAAAAGTGGGTTTTAGGAGCCCAACACAAAATACATGAGCCCCAATGCCTTCCTTCATACAAAACTGACACCCACTTTCCTTAAAAAATCGTGGCTCAAAATGGCATTTTTGGGCTGAGATAAGCACTTTGGTGACATTTTCCTGTAACTTGTTCCCAGTACATTCTAAGTGGCTGCTGACTTTGTGAGGTCTCTAAAAGTGGGTTTTAGGAGCCCAACACAAAATACATGAGCCCTAATGCCTTCCTTCAGACAGAACTGACACCCACTTTCTTTAAAAAATCGTGGTTCAAAATAGCATTTTTGGGCTGAGATAAGCACTTTGGTGACATTTTCCTGTAACTTGTTCCCAGTACATTTTAAGTGGCTGCTGACTTTGTGAGGTCTGTAAAATTGGGTTTTAGGAGCCCAACACAAAATACATGAGCCCTAATGCCTTCTTTCAGACAAAACTGACTTCCACTTTCTTAAAAAAATCTTGGGTCAAAATAGCATTATTAGACTGAGATAAGCACTTTGGTGACATTTTCCTGTAACTTGTTCCCAGTACATTCTAAGTGGCTGCTGACTTTGTGAGGTCTCTAAAAGTGGGTTTTAGGAGCCCAACACAAAATACATGAGCCCCAATGCCTTCCTTCATACAAAACTGACACCCACTTTCCTTAAAGAATCGTGGCTCAAAATGGCATTTTTGGGCTGAGATAAGCACTTTGGTGACATTTTCCTGTAACTTGTTCCCAGTACATTCTAAGTGGCTGCTGACTTTGTGAGGTCTCTAAAAGTGGGTTTTAGGAGCCCAACACAAAATACATGAGCCCCAATGCCTTCCTTCATACAAAACTGACACCCACTTTCCTTAAAAAATCGTGGCTCAAAATGGCATTTTTGGGCTGAGATAAGCACTTTGGTGACATTTTCCTGTAACTTGTTCCCAGTACATTCTAAGTGGCTGCTGACTTTGTGAGGTCTCTAAAAGTGGGTTTTAGGAGCCCAACACAAAATACATGAGCCCTAATGCCTTCCTTCAGACAGAACTGACACCCACTTTCTTTAAAAAATCGTGGTTCAAAATAGCATTTTTGGGCTGAGATAAGCACTTTGGTGACATTTTCCTGTAACTTGTTCCCAGTACATTTTAAGTGGCTGCTGACTTTGTGAGGTCTGTAAAATTGGGTTTTAGGAGCCCGACACAAAATACATGAGCCCTAATGCCTTCTTTCAGACAAAACTGACTTCCACTTTCTTAAAAAAATCTTGGGTCAAAATAGCATTATTAGACTGAGATAAGCACTTTGGTGACATTTTCCTGTAACTTGTTCCCAGTACATTCTAAGTGGCTGCTGACTTTGTGAGGTCTCTAAAAGTGGGTTTTAGGAGCCCAACACAAAATACATGAGCCCCAATGCCTTCCTTCATACAAAACTGACACCCACTTTCCTTAAAAAATCGTGGCTCAAAATGGCATTTTTGGGCTGAGATAAGCACTTTGGTGACATTTTCCTGTAACTTGTTCCCAGTACATTCTAAGTGGCTGCTGACTTTGTGAGGTCTCTAAAAGTGGGTTTTAGGAGCCCAACACAAAATACATGAGCCCTAATGCCTTCCTTCAGACAGAACTGACACCCACTTTCTTTAAAAAATCGTGGTTCAAAATAGCATTTTTGGGCTGAGATAAGCACTTTGGTGACATTTTCCTGTAACTTGTTCCCAGTACATTTTAAGTGGCTGCTGACTTTGTGAGGTCTGTAAAATTGGGTTTTAGGAGCCCAACACAAAATACATGAGCCCTAATGCCTTCTTTCAGACAAAACTGACTTCCACTTTCTTAAAAAAATCTTGGGTCAAAATAGCATTATTAGACTGAGATAAGCACTTTGGTGACATTTTCCTGTAACTTGTTCCCAGTACATTCTAAGTGGCTGCTGACTTTGTGAGGTCTCTAAAAGTGGGTTTTAGGAGCCCAACACAAAATACATGAGCCCCAATGCCTTCCTTCATACAAAACTGACACCCACTTTCCTTAAAAAATCGTGGCTCAAAATGGCATTTTTGGGCTGAGATAAGCACTTTGGTGACATTTTCCTGTAACTTGTTCCCAGTACATTCTAAGTGGCTGCTGACTTTGTGAGGTCTCTAAAAGTGGGTTTTAGGAGCCCAACACAAAATACATGAGCCCTAATGCCTTCCTTCAGACAGAACTGACACCCACTTTCTTTAAAAAATTGTGGTTCAAAATAGCATTTTTGGGCTGAGATAAGCACTTTGGTGACATTTTCCTGTAACTTGTTCCCAGTACATTTTAAGTGGCTGCTGACTTTGTGAGGTCTGTAAAATTGGGTTTTAGGAGCCCAACACAAAATACATGAGCCCTAATGCCTTCTTTCAGACAAAACTGACTTCCACTTTCTTAAAAAAATCTTGGGTCAAAATAGCATTATTAGACTGAGATAAGCACTTTGGTGACATTTTCCTGTAACTTGTTCCCAGTACATTCTAAGTGGCTGCTGACTTTGTGAGGTCTCTAAAAGTGGGTTTTAGGAGCCCAACACAAAATACATGAGCCCCAATGCCTTCCTTCATACAAAACTGACACCCACTTTCCTTAAAAAATCGTGGCTCAAAATGGCATTTTTGGGCTGAGATAAGCACTTTGGTGACATTTTCCTGTAACTTGTTCCCAGTACATTCTAAGTGGCTGCTGACTTTGTGAGGTCTCTAAAAGTGGGTTTTAGGAGCCCAACACAAAATACATGAGCCCTAATGCCTTCCTTCAGACAGAACTGACACCCACTTTCTTTAAAAAATCGTGGTTCAAAATAGCATTTTTGGGCTGAGATAAGCACTTTGGTGACATTTTCCTGTAACTTGTTCCCAGTACATTTTAAGTGGCTGCTGACTTTGTGAGGTCTGTAAAATTGGGTTTTAGGAGCCCAACACAAAATACATGAGCCCTAATGCCTTCTTTCAGACAAAACTGACTTCCACTTTCTTAAAAAAATCTTGGGTCAAAATAGCATTATTAGACTGAGATAAGCACTTTGGTGACATTTTCCTGTAACTTGTTCCCAGTACATTCTAAGTGGCTGCTGACTTTGTGAGGTCTCTAAAAGTGGGTTTTAGGAGCCCAACACAAAATACATGAGCCCTAATGCCTTCTTTCAGACAAAACTGACACCCACTTTCTTTAAAAAATCTTGGGTCAAAATAGCATTATTAGACTGAGATAAGCACTTTGGTGACATTTTCCTGTAACTTGTTCCCAGTACATTCTAAGTGGCTGCTGACTTTGTGAGGTCTCTAAAAGTGGGTTTTAGGAGCCCAACACAAAATACATGAGCCCCAATGCCTTCCTTCAGACAAAACTGACACCCACTTTCTTTAAAAAATCGTGGCTCAAAATAGCATTTTTGGGCTGAGATAAGCACTTTGGTGACATTTTCCCCTACAGGCTGGTATTATAATATGTGACTCTCTACCTCCCCCTACAGGCTGGTATTATAATAGGTTACTCTCTACCTCCCCTACAGGCTGGTTTTATAATATGTGACTCTCTACCTCCCCCTACAGGCTGGTACTATAATATGTTACTCTCTACCTCCCCCTACAGGCTGGTATTATAATAGGTTACTCTCTACCTCCCCTACAGGCTGGTATTATAATATGTGACTCTCTACCTCCCCCTACAGGCTGGTACTATAATATGTTACTCTCTACCTCCCCCTACAGGCTGGTATTATAATATGTTACTCTCTACCTCCCCCTACAGGCTGGTATTATAATATGTTACTCTCTACCTCCCCCTACAGGCTGGTATTATAATATGTTACTCTCTACCTCCCTCTACAGGCTGGTATTATAATATGTTACTCTCTACCTCCCCCTACAGGCTGGTATTATAATATGTTACTCTCTACCTCCCCCTACAGGCTGGTATTATAATATGTTACTCTCTACCTCCCCTACAGGCTGGTATTATAATATGTGACTCTCTACCTCCCCCTACAGGCTGGTATTATAATATGTTACTCTCTACCTCCCCCTACAGGCTGGTATTATAATATGTGACTCTCTACCTCCCCCTACAGGCTGGTACTATAATATGTTACTCTCTACCTCCCCCTACAGGCTGGTATTATAATATGTTACTCTCTACCTCCCCCTACAGGCTGGTATTATAATATGTTACTCTCTACCTCCCCCTACAGGCTGGTATTATAATATGTTACTCTCTACCTCCCCCTACAGGCTGGTATTATAATATGTTACTCTCTACCTCCCCCTACAGGCTGGTATTATAATATGTTACTCTCTACCTCCTCCTACAGGCTGGTATTATAATATGTTACTCTCTACCTCCCCTACAGGCTGGTATTATAATATGTGACTCTCTACCTCCCCCTACAGGCTGGTATTATAATATGTTACTCTCTACCTCCCCCTACAGGCTGGTATTATAATATGTGACTCTCTACCTCCCCCTACAGGCTGGTATTATAATATGTGACTCTCTACCTCCCCCTACAGGCTGGTATTATAATATGTGACTCTCTACCTCCCCCTACAGGCTGGTATTATAATATGTTACTCTCTACCTCCCCCTACAGGTTGGTATTATAATATGTGACTCTCTACCTCCCCCTACAGGCTGGTATTATAATATGTTACTCTCTACCTCCCCCTACAGGCTGGTATTATAATATGTTACTCTCTACCTCCCTCTACAGGCTGGTATTATAATATCTTACTCTCTACCTCCCCCTACAGACTGGTATTATACTATGTTACTCTTTACCTCCCCCTACAGGCTGGTATAATAATATGTTACTCTCTACCTCCCCCTAGAGGCTGGTATTATAATATGTTACTCTCTACCTCCCCCTAGAGACTGGTATTATACTATGTTACTCTCTACCTCCCCCTACATGCTGGTATTATAATATGTTACTCTCTACCTCCCCCTACAGGTTGGTATTATAATATTTGACTCTCTACCTCCCCCTACAGGCTGGTATTATAATATGTTACTCTCTACCTCCCCCTACAGGCTGGTATAATAATATGTTACTCTCTACCAATCGATTGATCAATCGGTCGAACAATTAACCCCGGCCCCTCCCCCAGCCACTATGTGGGCGTGGCCTATCACCTTGGGGGTGTGGTTTCGAGCCGGGGGTGTGGCCTATTGGTGAGGGGGAAGTGGTTTGGGGCTGTGGGCTTGGCCTATCACCAAGGGGGTGTGGTTTGGAGCTATGGGCGTGGCCTATCGCCAAGGGGGTGTGGTTTAAGGCTAGGGGCGTAGCCTATCGACATGGGGGCGTGGTTTGGAGCTTGGGGCGTGGCCTGTCGGCTTGGGGAGAGGGGCTGTGGTTTGAAGCTGGGGGCGTGGCCTATCGCCATCGGGGCGTGGTTTGGAGCGGGGGGCGTGGCCTGTCGGCTTGGGGGCGTGGTTTACAGCAGTGGGACTCTACGAGCTTGTAGATCTGATATCGGCTGGGGGTGGGCGTGGCCTATCACCCCGGGGGATGGGGTCTGAAGCTCTGGGCGGGGCCTATTGGCTTGGGGGCGTGGTTTCAAGCTGGGGGCGTGGCCTTTCCCGTTGGATTGGGGTCTTAAGCCGTGTGCTTGTCCTCTATCGGCGAGGGGTGTGTGGTTTGAAGCTGGGGGCGTGGCCTATCGCCATGGGGGCATGGTTTGGAGCGGGGGGCGTGGCCTGTCGGCTTGGGGGCGTGGTTTACAGCAGTGGGACTCAAAAATAGCGGATCTACAAGCTCGTAGATCATAGCTCTACGAGCTTGTAGATCTGATATCGGCTGGGGGTGGGCGTGGCCTATCACCCCGGGGGGTGGGGTCTGAAGCTGTGGGCGGGGCCTATTGGCTTGGGGGCGTGGTTTCCAGCCGGGGGCGTGGCCTTTCCCCTTGGATTGGGGTCTTAAGCCGTGTGCTTGTCCTCTATCGGCGAGGGGTGTGTGGTTTGAAGCTGGGGGCGTGGCCTATCGCCATGGGGGCGTGGTTTGGAGCTGGGGGCGTGGCTTGTTGGCTTGGGGGCGTGGTATACAGCAGTGGGACTCAAAAATAGCAGATCTACAAGCTCGTAGAGCATAGTTCTACGAGCTTGTAGATCTGATATCGGCTGGGGTTGGGCGTGGCCTATCACCCCGGGGGGTGGGGTATGAAGCTGTGGGCGGGGGCCTGTCGGCTTGGAGGCGTGGTTTGAAGCTGGGGGCGTGGCTTATCGGCTTGGGGGCGTGGTTTACAGCAGTGGGACTCAGTAATAGCAGATCTACAAGCTCGTAGATCATAGCTCTACGAGCTTGTAGATCTGATATCGGCTGGGGGTGGGCGTGGCCTATCACCCCGGGGGGTGGGGTCTGAAGCTGTGGGCGGGGCCTATTGGCTTGGGGGCGTGGTTTCAAGCCGGGGGCGTGGCCTTTCCCCTTGGATTGGGGTTTTAAGCTGTGTGCTTGTCCTCTATCGGCGAGGGGGCTGTGGTTTGAAGCTGGGGGCGTGGCCTATCGCCATGGGGGCATGGTTTGGAGCGGGGGGCGGGGCCTGTCGGCTTGGGGGCGTGGCCTTTCCCCTTGGATTGGGGTCTTAAGCCGTGTGCTTGTCCTCTATCGGCGAGGGGTGTGTGGTTTGAAGCTGGGGGCGTGGCCTATCGCCATGGGGATGTGGTTTGGAGCTGGGGGCGTGGCTTGTTGGCTTGGGGTCGTGGTATACAGCAGTGGGACTCAAAAATAGCAGATCTACAAGCTCGTAGAGCTATGCTCTACGAGCTTGTAGATCTGCTATTTTTTCGCCCCCAAGCCAATAGGCCCCGCCCACAGCTTCAGACCCCACCCCCCGGGGTGATAGGCCACGCCCACCCCCAGCCGATATCAGATCTACAAGCTCGTAGAGCTATGATCTACGAGCTTGTAGATCTGCTATTTTTGAGTCCCACTGCTGTAAAACACGCCCCCACGCCGATAAGCCACGCCCCCAGCTTCAAACCACGCCCCCAAGACAATAGGCCCCGCCCACAGCTTCAGACCCCACCCCCCGGGGTGATAGGCCACGCCCACCCCCAGCCGATATCAGATCTACAAGTTCGTAGAGCTATGATCTACGAGCTTGTAGATCTGCTATTTTTGAGTCCCACTGCTGTAAACCACGCCCCCAAGCCGACAGGCCACGCCCCCCGCTCCAAACCACGCCCCGATGGCGATAGGCCACGCCCCCAGCTTCAAACCACAGCCCCTCGCCCCAAGCCGACAGGCCACGTCCCCAGCACCAAACCACGTCCCCATGGCGATAGGCCACACCCCTAGCCTTAAACCACACCCCCCCTTGGCGATAGGCCACGCCCATAGCTCCAAACCACACCCCCTTGGTGATAGGCCAAGCCCACAGCTCCAAACCACTCCCCCCTCACCAATAGGCCACACCCCCGGCTCGAAACCACACCCCCAAGGTGATATGCCACGCCCACATAGTGGCTGGGGGAGGGGCCGGGGTTAATTGTTCGACCGATTGATCAATCGATTGGTAGAGATTAACATATTATTATACCATCCTGTAGGGGGAGGTAGAGAGTAACATATTATAATACCAGCCTTTAGGGGGAGGTAGAGAGTAACATAGTATAATACCAGCCTGTAGGGGGAGGTAGAGAGTAACATATTATAATACCAGCATGTAGGGGGAGGTATAGAGTAACATATTATAATACCAGCCTGTAGGGGGAGGTAGAGAGTAACATATTATAATACCAGCCTGTAGGGGGAGGTAGAGAGTCACATATTATAATACCAGCCTGTAGGGGGAGGTAGAGAGTAACATATTATAATACCAGCCTGTAGAGGGAGGTAGAGAGTCACATATTATAATACCAGCCTGTAGGGGGAGGTAGAGAGTAACATATTATAATACCAGCCTGTAGGGGGAGGTAGAGAGTAACATAGTATAATACCAGTCTCTAGGGGGAGGTAAAGAGTAACATATTATAATACCAGCCTCTAGGGGGAGGTAGAGAGTAACATATATAATTATACCAGCCTGTAGGGGGAGTTAGAGAGTAACATAGTATAATACCAGTCTGTAGGGGGAGGTAGAGAGTAAGATATTATAATACCAGCCTGTAGAGGGAGGTAGAGAGTAACATATTATAATACCAGCCTGTAGGGGGAGGTAGAGAGTAACATATTATAATACCAGCCTGTAGAGGGAGGTAGAGAGTAACATATTATAATACCAGCCTGTAGGGGGAGGTAGAGAGTAACATATTATAATACCAGCCTGTAGGGGGAGGTAGAGAGTAACATAGTATAATACGAGTCTCTAGGGGGAGGTAGAGAGTAACATATTATAATACCAGCCTCTAGGGGGAGGTAGAGAGTAACATATTATACCAGCCTGTAGGGGGAGGTAGAGAGTAACATAGTATAATACCAGTCTGTAGGGGGAGGTAGATATTAAGATATTATAATACCAGCCTGTAGAGGGAGGTAGAGAGTAACATATTATAATACCAGCCTGTAGGGGGAGGTAGAGAGTAATATAGTATAATACCAGTCTGTAGGGGGAGGTAGAGAGTAACATATTATAATACCAGCCTGTAGAGGGAGGTAGAGAGTAACATATTATAATACCAGCCTGTAGGGGGAGGTAGAGAGTAATTATTATAATACCAGCCTGTAGGGGGAGGTAGAGAGTCACATATTATAATACCAGCCTGTAGGGGGAGGTAGAGAGTCACATATTATAATACCAGCCTGTAGGGGGAGGTAGAGAGTCACATATTATAATACCAGCCTGTAGGGGGAGGTAGAGAGTAACATATTATAATACCAGCCTGTAGGGGGAGGTAGAGAGTCACATATTATAATACCAGCCTGTAGGGGTAGGTAGAGAGTAACATATTATAATACCAGCCTGTAGGGGGAGGTAGAGAGTAACATATTATAATACCAGCCTGTAAGGGGAGGTAGAGAGTAACATATTATAATACCAGCCTGTAGGGGGAGGTAGAGAGTCAAATATTATAATACCAGCCTGTAGGGGGAGGTAGAGAGTAACATATTATAATACCAGCCTTTAGGGGGAGGTAGAGAGTAACATATTATAATACCAGCCTGTAGGGGGAGGTAGAGAGTCACATATTATAATACGTATTTTTAAGAAAGTGGGTGTCAGTTTTGTCTGAAGGAAGGCATTAGGGCTCATGTATTTTGTGTTGGGCTCCTAAAACCCACTTTTAGAGACCTCACAAAGTCAGCAGCCACTTAGAATGTACTGGGAACAAGTTACAGGAAAGTGTCACAAAAGTGCTTATCTCAGCCTAAAAATGCTATTTTGAAATGTTCCTGTAACTTGTTCCCAGTACATTCTAAGTGGCTGCTGACTTTGTGAGGTCTCTAAAAGTGGGTTTTAGGAGCCCAACACAAAATACATGAGCCCCAATGCCTTCCTTCATACAAAACTGACACCCACTTTCCTTAAAAAATCGTGGCTCAAAATGGCATTTTTGGGCTGAGATAAGCACTTTGGTGACATTTTCCTCTAACTTGTTCCCAGTACATTTTAAGTGGCTGCTGACTTTGTGAGGTCTGTAAAATTGGGTTTTAGGAGCCCAACACAAAATACATGAGCCCTAATGCCTTCTTTCAGACAAAACTGACTTCCACTTTCTTAAAAAAATCTTGGGTCAAAATAGCATTATTAGACTGAGATAAGCACTTTGGTGACATTTTCCTGTAACTTGTTCCCAGTACATTCTAAGTGGCTGCTGACTTTGTGAGGTCTCTAAAAGTGGGTTTTAGGAGCCCAACACAAAATACATGAGCCCCAATGCCTTCCTTCATACAAAACTGACACCCACTTTCCTTAAAAAATCGTGGCTCAAAATGGCATTTTTGGGCTGAGATAAGCACTTTGGTGACATTTTCCTGTAACTTGTTCCCAGTACATTCTAAGTGGCTGCTGACTTTGTGAGGTCTCTAAAAGTGGGTTTTAGGAGCCCAACACAAAATACATGAGCCCTAATGCCTTCCTTCAGACAGAACTGACACCCACTTTCTTTAAAAAATCGTGGTTCAAAATAGCATTTTTGGGCTGAGATAAGCACTTTGGTGACATTTTCCTGTAACTTGTTCCCAGTACATTTTAAGTGGCTGCTGACTTTGTGAGGTCTGTAAAATTGGGTTTTAGGAGCCCAACACAAAATACATGAGCCCTAATGCCTTCTTTCAGACAAAACTGACTTCCACTTTCTTAAAAAAATCTTGGGTCAAAATAGCATTATTAGACTGAGATAAGCACTTTGGTGACATTTTCCTGTAACTTGTTCCCAGTACATTCTAAGTGGCTGCTGACTTTGTGAGGTCTCTAAAAGTGGGTTTTAGGAGCCCAACACAAAATACATGAGCCCCAATGCCTTCCTTCATACAAAACTGACACCCACTTTCCTTAAAAAATCGTGGCTCAAAATGGCATTTTTGGGCTGAGATAAGCACTTTGGTGACATTTTCCTGTAACTTGTTCCCAGTACATTCTAAGTGGCTGCTGACTTTGTGAGGTCTCTAAAAGTGGGTTTTAGGAGCCCAACACAAAATACATGAGCCCTAATGCCTTCCTTCAGACAGAACTGACACCCACTTTCTTTAAAAAATCGTGGTTCAAAATAGCATTTTTGGGCTGAGATAAGCACTTTGGTGACATTTTCCTGTAACTTCTTCCCAGTACATTTTAAGTGGCTGCTGACTTTGTGAGGTCTGTAAAATTGGGTTTTAGGAGCCCAACACAAAATACATGAGCCCTAATGCCTTCTTTCAGACAAAACTGACTTCCACTTTCTTAAAAAAATCTTGGGTCAAAATAGCATTATTAGACTGAGATAAGCACTTTGGTGACATTTTCCTGTAACTTGTTCCCAGTACATTCTAAGTGGCTGCTGACTTTGTGAGGTCTCTAAAAGTGGGTTTTAGGAGCCCAACACAAAATACATGAGCCCCAATGCCTTCCTTCATACAAAACTGACACCCACTTTCCTTAAAAAATCGTGGCTCAAAATGGCATTTTTGGGCTGAGATAAGCACTTTGGTGACATTTTCCTGTAACTTGTTCCCAGTACATTCTAAGTGGCTGCTGACTTTGTGAGGTCTCTAAAAGTGGGTTTTAGGAGCCCAACACAAAATACATGAGCCCTAATGCCTTCCTTCAGACAGAACTGACACCCACTTTCTTTAAAAAATCGTGGTTCAAAATAGCATTTTTGGGCTGAGATAAGCACTTTGGTGACATTTTCCTGTAACTTGTTCCCAGTACATTTTAAGTGGCTGCTGACTTTGTGAGGTCTGTAAAATTGGGTTTTAGGAGCCCAACACAAAATACATGAGCCCTAATGCCTTCTTTCAGACAAAACTGACTTCCACTTTCTTAAAAAAATCTTGGGTCAAAATAGCATTATTAGACTGAGATAAGCACTTTGGTGACATTTTCCTGTAACTTGTTCCCAGTACATTCTAAGTGGCTGCTGACTTTGTGAGGTCTCTAAAAGTGGGTTTTAGGAGCCCAACACAAAATACATGAGCCCTAATGCCTTCTTTCAGACAAAACTGACACCCACTTTCTTTAAAAAATCTTGGGTCAAAATAGCATTTTTGGGCTGAGATAAGCACTTTGGTGACATTTTCCCCTACAGGCTGGTATTATAATATGTGACTCTCTACCTCCCCCTACAGGCTGGTATTATAATAGCTTACTCTCTACCTCCCCTACAGGCTGGTATTATAATATGTGACTCTCTACCTCCCCCTACAGGCTGGTACTATAATATGTTACTCTCTACCTCCCCCTACAGGCTGGTATTATAATATGTTACTCTCTACCTCCCCCTACAGGCTGGTATTATAATATGTTACTCTCTACCTCCCCCTACAGGCTGGTATTATAATATGTTACTCTCTACCTCCCTCTACAGGCTGGTATTATAATATGTTACTCTCTACCTCCCCCTACAGGCTGGTATTATAATATGTTACTCTCTACCTCCCCCTACAGGCTGGTATTATAATATGTTACTCTCTACCTCCCCTACAGGCTGGTATTATAATATGTGACTCTCTACCTCCCCCTACAGGCTGGTATTATAATATGTTACTCTCTACCTCCCCCTACAGGCTGGTATTATAATATGTGACTCTCTACCTCCCCCTACAGGCTGGTACTATAATATGTTACTCTCTACCTCCCCCTACAGGCTGGTATTATAATATGTTACTCTCTACCTCCCCCTACAGGCTGGTATTATAATATGTTACTCTCTACCTCCCCCTACAGGCTGGTATTATAATATGTTACTCTCTACCTCCCCCTACAGGCTGGTATTATAATATGTTACTCTCTACCTCCCCCTACAGGCTGGTATTATAATATGTTACTCTCTACCTCCTCCTAAAGGCTGGTATTATAATATGTTACTCTCTACCTCCCCTACAGGCTGGTATTATAATATGTGACTCTCTACCTCCCCCTACAGGCTGGTATTATAATATGTTACTCTCTACCTCCCCCTACAGGCTGGTATTATAATATGTGACTCTCTACCTCCCCCTACAGGCTGGTATTATAATATGTGACTCTCTACCTCCCCCTACAGGCTGGTATTATAATATGTGACTCTCTACCTCCCCCTACAGGCTGGTATTATAATATGTTACTCTCTACCTCCCCCTACAGGTTGGTATTATAATATGTGACTCTCTACCTCCCCCTACAGGCTGGTATTATAATATGTTACTCTCTACCTCCCCCTACAGGCTGGTATTATAATATGTTACTCTCTACCTCCCTCTACAGGCTGGTATTATAATATCTTACTCTCTACCTCCCCCTACAGACTGGTATTATACTATGTTACTCTTTACCTCCCCCTACAGGCTGGTATAATAATATGTTACTCTCTACCTCCCCCTAGAGGCTGGTATTATAATATGTTACTCTCTACCTCCCCCTAGAGACTGGTATTATACTATGTTACTCTCTACCTCCCCCTACAGGCTGGTATTATAATATGTTACTCTCTACCTCCCCCTACAGGTTGGTATTATAATATGTGACTCTCTACCTCCCCCTACAGGCTGGTATTATAATATGTTACTCTCTACCTCCCCCTACAGGCTGGTATAATAATATGTTACTCTCTACCAATCGATTGATCAATCGGTCGAACAATTAACCCCGGCCCCTCCCCCAGCCACTATGTGGGCGTGGCCTATCACCTTGGGGGTGTGGTTTCGAGCCGGGGGTGTGGCCTATTGGTGAGGGGGAAGTGGTTTGGGGCTGTGGGCTTGGCCTATCACCAAGGGGGTGTGGTTTGGAGCTATGGGCGTGGCCTATCGCCAAGGGGGTGTGGTTTAAGGCTAGGGGCGTAGCCTATCGACATGGGGGCGTGGTTTGGAGCTTGGGGCGTGGCCTGTCGGCTTGGGGCGAGGGGCTGTGGTTTGAAGCTGGGGGCGTGGCCTATCGCCATCGGGGCGTGGTTTGGAGCGGGGGGCGTGGCCTGTCGGCTTGGGGGCGTGGTTTACAGCAGTGGGACTCTACGAGCTTGTAGATCTGATATCGGCTGGGGGTGGGCGTGGCCTATCACCCCGGGGGATGGGGTCTGAAGCTCTGGGCGGGGCCTATTGGCTTGGGGGCGTGGTTTCAAGCTGGGGGCGTGGCCTTTCCCGTTGGATTGGGGTCTTAAGCCGTGTGCTTGTCCTCTATCGGCGAGGGGTGTGTGGTTTGAAGCTGGGGGCGTGGCCTATCGCCATGGGGGCGTGGTTTGGAGCTGGGGGCGTGGCTTGTTGGCTTGGGGGCGTGGTATACAGCAGTGGGACTCAAAAATAGCAGATCTACAAGCTCGTAGAGCATAGTTCTACGAGCTTGTAGATCTGATATCGGCTGGGGTTGGGCGTGGCCTATCACCCCGGGGGGTGGGGTATGAAGCTGTGGGCGGGGGCCTGTCGGCTTGGAGGCGTGGTTTGAAGCTGGGGGCGTGGCTTATCGGCTTGGGGGCGTGGTTTACAGCAGTGGGACTCAGTAATAGCAGATCTACAAGCTCGTAGATCATAGCTCTACGAGCTTGTAGATCTGATATCGGCTGGGGGTGGGCGTGGCCTATCACCCCGGGGGGTGGGGTCTGAAGCTGTGGGCGGGGCCTATTGGCTTGGGGGCGTGGTTTCAAGCCGGGGGCGTGGCCTTTCCCCTTGGATTGGGGTTTTAAGCTGTGTGCTTGTCCTCTATCGGCGAGGGGGCTGTGGTTTGAAGCTGGGGGCGTGGCCTATCGCCATGGGGGCGTGGTTTGGAGCGGGGGGGCGGGGCCTGTCGGCTTGGGGGCGTGGCCTTTCCCCTTGGATTGGGGTCTTAAGCCGTGTGCTTGTCCTCTATCGGCGAGGGGTGTGTGGTTTGAAGCTGGGGGCGTGGCCTATCGCCATGGGGATGTGGTTTGGAGCTGGGGGCGTGGCTTGTTGGCTTGGGGTCGTGGTATACAGCAGTGGGACTCAAAAATAGCAGATCTACAAGCTCGTAGAGCTATGCTCTACGAGCTTGTAGATCTGCTATTTTTTCGCCCCCAAGCCAATAGGCCCCGCCCACAGCTTCAGACCCCACCCCCCGGGGTGATAGGCCACGCCCACCCCCAGCCGATATCAGATCTACAAGCTCGTAGAGCTATGATCTACGAGCTTGTAGATCTGCTATTTTTGAGTCCCACTGCTGTAAAACACGCCCCCACGCCGATAAGCCACGCCCCCAGCTTCAAACCACGCCCCCAAGCCAATAGGCCCCGCCCACAGCTTCAGACCCCACCCCCCGGGGTGATAGGCCACGCCCACCCCCAGCCGATATCAGATCTACAAGTTCGTAGAGCTATGATCTACGAGCTTGTAGATCTGCTATTTTTGAGTCCCACTGCTGTAAACCACGCCCCCAAGCCGACAGGCCACGCCCCCCGCTCCAAACCACGCCCCGATGGCGATAGGCCACGCCCCCAGCTTCAAACCACAGCCCCTCGCCCCAAGCCGACAGGCCACGTCCCCAGCACCAAACCACGCCCCCATGGCGATAGGCCACACCCCTAGCCTTAAACCACACCCCCCCTTGGCGATAGGCCACGCCCATAGCTCCAAACCACACCCCCTTGGTGATAGGCCAAGCCCACAGCTCCAAACCACTCCCCCCTCACCAATAGGCCACACCCCCGGCTCGAAACCACACCCCCAAGGTGATATGCCACGCCCACATAGTGGCTGGGGGAGGGGCCGGGGTTAATTGTTCGACCGATTGATCAATCGATTGGTAGAGATTAACATATTATTATACCATCCTGTAGGGGGAGGTAGAGAGTAACATATTATAATACCAGCCTTTAGGGGGAGGTAAAGAGTAACATAGTATAATACCAGCCTGTAGGGGGAGGTAGAGAGTAACATATTATAATACCAGCATGTAGGGGGAGGTATAGAGTAACATATTATAATACCAGCCTGTAGGGGGAGGTAGAGAGTAACATATTATAATACCAGCCTGTAGGGGGAGGTAGAGAGTCACATATTATAATACCAGCCTGTAGGGGGAGGTAGAGAGTAACATATTATAATACCAGCCTGTAGAGGGAGGTAGAGAGTCACATATTATAATACCAGCCTCTAGGGGGAGGTAGAGAGTAACATATATAATTATACCAGCCTGTAGGGGGAGTTAGAGAGTAACATAGTATAATACCAGTCTGTAGGGGGAGGTAGAGAGTAAGATATTATAATACCAGCCTGTAGAGGGAGGTAGAGAGTAACATATTATAATACCAGCCTGTAGGGGGAGGTAGAGAGTAACATAGTATAATACCAGTCTGTAGGGGGAGGTAGAGAGTAACATATTATAATACCAGCCTGTAGAGGGAGGTAGAGAGTAACATATTATAATACCAGCCTGTAGGGGGAGGTAGAGAGTAACATATTATAATACCAGCCTGTAGGGGGAGGTAGAGAGTCACATATTATAATACCAACCTGTAGGGGGAGGTAGAGAGTAACATATTATAATACCAGCCTGTAGGGGGAGGTAGAGAGTAACATAGTATAATACGAGTCTCTAGGGGGAGGTAGAGAGTAAGATATTATAATACCAGCCTGTAGAGGGAGGTAGAGAGTAACATATTATAATACCAGCCTGTAGGGGGAGGTAGAGAGTAATATAGTATAATACCAGTCTGTAGGGGGAGGTAGAGAGTAACATATTATAATACCAGCCTGTAGAGGGAGGTAGAGAGTAACATATTATAATACCAGCCTGTAGGGGGAGGTAGAGAGTAATTATTATAATACCAGCCTGTAGGGGGAGGTAGAGAGTCACATATTATAATACCAGCCTGTAGGGGGAGGTAGAGAGTCACATATTATAATACCAGCCTGTAGGGGGAGGTAGAGAGTCACATATTATAATACCAGCCTGTAGGGGGAGGTAGAGAGTAACATATTATAATACCAGCCTGTAGGGGGAGGTAGAGAGTCACATATTATAATACCAGCCTGTAGGGGTAGGTAGAGAGTAACATATTATAATACCAGCCTGTAGGGGGAGGTAGAGAGTAACATATTATAATACCAGCCTGTAGGGGGAGGTAGAGAGTAACATATTATAATACCAGCCTGTAGGGGGAGGTAGAGAGTCAAATATTATAATACCAGCCTGTAGGGGGAGGTAGAGAGTAACATATTATAATAGCAGCCTGTAGGGGGAGGTAGAGAGTAACATATTATAATACCAGCCTGTAGGGGGAGGTAGAGAGTCACATATTATAATACGTATTTTTAAGAAAGTGGGTGTCAGTTTTGTCTGAAGGAAGGCATTAGGGCTCATGTATTTTGTGTTGGGCTCCTAAAACCCACTTTTAGAGACCTCACAAAGTCAGCAGCCACTTAGAATGTACTGGGAACAAGTTACAGGAAAGTGTCACAAAAGTGCTTATCTCAGCCTAAAAATGCTATTTTGACATTTTCCTGTAACTTGTTCCCAGTACATTCTAAGTGGCTGCTGACTTTGTGAGGTCTCTAAAAGTGGGTTTTAGGAGCCCAACACAAAATACATGAGCCCCAATGCCTTCCTTCATACAAAACTGACACCCACTTTCCTTAAAAAATCGTGGCTCAAAATGGCATTTTTGGGCTGAGATAAGCACTTTGGTGACATTTTCCTGTAACTTGTTCCCAGTACATTCTAAGTGGCTGCTGACTTTGTGAGGTCTCTAAAAGTGGGTTTTAGGAGCCCAACACAAAATACATGAGCCCTAATGCCTTCCTTCAGACAGAACTGACACCCACTTTCTTTAAAAAATCGTGGTTCAAAATAGCATTTTTGGGCTGAGATAAGCACTTTGGTGACATTTTCCTGTAACTTGTTCCCAGTACATTTTAAGTGGCTGCTGACTTTGTGAGGTCTGTAAAATTGGGTTTTAGGAGCCCAACACAAAATACATGAGCCCTAATGCCTTCTTTCAGACAAAACTGACTTCCACTTTCTTAAAAAAATCTTGGGTCAAAATAGCATTATTAGACTGAGATAAGCACTTTGGTGACATTTTCCTGTAACTTGTTCCCAGTACATTCTAAGTGGCTGCTGACTTTGTGAGGTCTCTAAAAGTGGGTTTTAGGAGCCCAACACAAAATACATGAGCCCCAATGCCTTCCTTCATACAAAACTGACACCCACTTTCCTTAAAAAATCGTGGCTCAAAATGGAATTTTTCGGCTGAGATAAGCACTTTGGTGACATTTTCCTGTAACTTGTTCCCAGTACATTCTAAGTGGCTGCTGACTTTGTGAGGTCTCTAAAAGTGGGTTTTAGGAGCCCAACACAAAATACATGAGCCCTAATGCCTTCCTTCAGACAGAACTGACACCCACTCTCTTTAAAAAATCGTGGTTCAAAATAGCATTTTTGGGCTGAGATAAGCACTTTGGTGACATTTTCCTGTAACTTGTTCCCAGTACATTTTAAGTGGCTGCTGACTTTGTGAGGTCTGTAAAATTGGGTTTTAGGAGCCCAACACAAAATACATGAGCCCTAATGCCTTCTTTCAGACAAAACTGACTTCCACTTTCTTAAAAAAATCTTGGGTCAAAATAGCATTATTAGACTGAGATAAGCACTTTGGTGACATTTTCCTGTAACTTGTTCCCAGTACATTCTAAGTGGCTGCTGACTTTGTGAGGTCTCTAAAAGTGGGTTTTAGGAGCCCAACACAAAATACATGAGCCCTAATGCCTTCTTTCAGACAAAACTGACACCCACTTTCTTTAAAAAATCTTGGGTCAAAATAGCATTTTTAGACTGAGATAAGCACTTTGGTGACATTTTCCTGTAACTTGTTCCCAGTACATTCTAAGTGGCTGCTGACTTTGTGAGGTCTCTAAAAGTGGGTTTTAGGAGCCCAACACAAAATACATGAGCCCCAATGCCTTCCTTCAGACAAAACTGACACCCACTTTCTTTAAAAAATCGTGGCTCAAAATAGCATTTTTGGGCTGAGATAAGCACTTTGGTGACATTTTCCCCTACAGGCTGGTATTATAATATGTGACTCTCTACCTCCCCCTACAGGCTGGTATTATAATAGGTTACTCTCTACCTCCCCTACAGGCTGGTATTATAATATGTGACTCTCTACCTCCCCCTACAGGCTGGTACTATAATATGTTACTCTCTACCTCCCCCTACAGGCTGGTATTATAATATGTTACTCTCTACCTCCCCCTACAGGCTGGTATTATAATATGTTACTCTCTACCTCCCCCTACAGGCTGGTATTATAATATGTTACTCTCTACCTCCCTCTACAGGCTGGTATTATAATATGTTACTCTCTACCTCCCCCTACAGGCTGGTATTATAATATGTTACTCTCTACCTCCCCCTACAGGCTGGTATTATAATATGTTACTCTCTACCTCCCTCTACAGGCTGGTATTATAATATCTTACTCTCTACCTCCCCCTACAGACTGGTATTATACTATGTTACTCTTTACCTCCCCCTACAGGCTGGTATAATAATATGTTACTCTCTACCTCCCCCTAGAGGCTGGTATTATAATATGTTACTCTCTACCTCCCCCTAGAGACTGGTATTATACTATGTTACTCTCTACCTCCCCCTACAGGCTGGTATTATAATATGTTACTCTCTACCTCCCCCTACAGGTTGGTATTATAATATGTGACTCTCTACCTCCCCCTACAGGCTGGTATTATAATATGTTACTCTCTACCTCCCCCTACAGGCTGGTATAATAATATGTTACTCTCTACCAATCGATTGATCAATCGGTCGAACAATTAACCCCGGCCCCTCCCCCAGCCACTATGTGGGCGTGGCCTATCACCTTGGGGGTGTGGTTTCGAGCCGGGGGTGTGGCCTATTGGTGAGGGGGAAGTGGTTTGGGGCTGTGGGCTTGGCCTATCACCAAGGGGGTGTGGTTTGGAGCTATGGGCGTGGCCTATCGCCAAGGGGGTGTGGTTTAAGGCTAGGGGCGTAGCCTATCGACATGGGGGCGTGGTTTGGAGCTTGGGGCGTGGCCTGTCGGCTTGGGGAGAGGGGCTGTGGTTTGAAGCTGGGGGCGTGGCCTATCGCCATCGGGGCGTGGTTTGGAGCGGGGGGCGTGGTTTACAGCAGTGGGACTCTACGAGCTTGTAGATCTGATATCGGCTGGGGGTGGGCGTGGCCTATCACCCCGGGGGATGGGGTCTGAAGCTCTGGGCGGGGCCTATTGGCTTGGGGGCGTGGTTTCAAGCTGGGGGCGTGGCCTTTCCCGTTGGATTGGGGTCTTAAGCCGTGTGCTTGTCCTCTATCGGCGAGGGGTGTGTGGTTTGAAGCTGGGGGCGTGGCCTATCGCCATGGGGGCATGGTTTGGAGCGGGGGGCGTGGCCTGTCGGCTTGGGGGCGTGGTTTACAGCAGTGGGACTCAAAAATAGCGGATCTACAAGCTCGTAGATCATAGCTCTACGAGCTTGTAGATCTGATATCGGCTGGGGGTGGGCGTGGCCTATCACCCCGGGGGGTGGGGTCTAAAGCTGTGGGCGGGGCCTATTGGCTTGGGGGCGTGGTTTCCAGCCGGGGGCGTGGCCTTTCCCCTTGGATTGGGGTCTTAAGCCGTGTGCTTGTCCTCTATCGGCGAGGGGTGTGTGGTTTGAAGCTGGGGGCGTGGCCTATCGCCATGGGGGCGTGGTTTGGAGCTGGGGGCGTGGCTTGTTGGCTTGGGGGCGTGGTATACAGCAGTGGGACTCAAAAATAGCAGATCTACAAGCTCGTAGAGCATAGTTCTACGAGCTTGTAGATCTGATATCGGCTGGGGTTGGGCGTGGCCTATCACCCCGGGGGGTGGGGTATGAAGCTGTGGGCGGGGGCCTGTCGGCTTGGAGGCGTGGTTTGAAGCTGGGGGCGTGGCTTATCGGCTTGGGGGCGTGGTTTACAGCAGTGGGACTCAGTAATAGCAGATCTACAAGCTCGTAGATCATAGCTCTACGAGCTTGTAGATCTGATATCGGCTGGGGGTGGGCGTGGCCTATCACCCCGGGGGGTGGGGTCTGAAGCTGTGGGCGGGGCCTATTGGCTTGGGGGCGTGGTTTCAAGCCGGGGGCGTGGCCTTTCCCCTTGGATTGGGGTTTTAAGCTGTGTGCTTGTCCTCTATCGGCGAGGGGGCTGTGGTTTGAAGCTGGGGGCGTGGCCTATCGCCATGGGGGCATGGTTTGGAGCGGGGGGCGGGGCCTGTCGGCTTGGGGGCGTGGCCTTTCCCCTTGGATTGGGGTCTTAAGCCGTGTGCTTGTCCTCTATCGGCGAGGGGTGTGTGGTTTGAAGCTGGGGGCGTGGCCTATCGCCATGGGGATGTGGTTTGGAGCTGGGGGCGTGGCTTGTTGGCTTGGGGTCGTGGTATACAGCAGTGGGACTCAAAAATAGCAGATCTACAAGCTCGTAGAGCTATGCTCTACGAGCTTGTAGATCTGCTATTTTTTCGCCCCCAAGCCAATAGGCCCCGCCCACAGCTTCAGACCCCACCCCCCGGGGTGATAGGCCACGCCCACCCCCAGCCGATATCAGATCTACAAGCTCGTAGAGCTATGATCTACGAGCTTGTAGATCTGCTATTTTTGAGTCCCACTGCTGTAAAACACGCCCCCACGCCGATAAGCCACGCCCCCAGCTTCAAACCACGCCCCCAAGCCAATAGGCCCCGCCCACAGCTTCAGACCCCACCCCCCGGGGTGATAGGCCACGCCCACCCCCAGCCGATATCAGATCTACAAGTTCGTAGAGCTATGATCTACGAGCTTGTAGATCTGCTATTTTTGAGTCCCACTGCTGTAAACCACGCCCCCAAGCCGACAGGCCACGCCCCCCGCTCCAAACCACGCCCCGATGGCGATAGGCCACGCCCCCAGCTTCAAACCACAGCCCCTCGCCCCAAGCCGACAGGCCACGTCCCCAGCACCAAACCACGCCCCCATGGCGATAGGCCACACCCCTAGCCTTAAACCACACCCCCCCTTGGCGATAGGCCACGCCCATAGCTCCAAACCACACCCCCTTGGTGATAGGCCAAGCCCACAGCTCCAAACCACTCCCCCCTCACCAATAGGCCACACCCCCGGCTCGAAACCACACCCCCAAGGTGATATGCCACGCCCACATAGTGGCTGGGGGAGGGGCCGGGGTTAATTGTTCGACCGATTGATCAATCGATTGGTAGAGATTAACATATTATTATACCATCCTGTAGGGGGAGGTAGAGAGTAACATATTATAATACCAGCCTGTAGGGGGAGGTAGAGAGTAACATATTATAATACCAGCCTGTAGGGGGAGGTAGAGAGTCACATATTATAATACCAGCCTGTAGGGGGAGGTAGAGAGTCACATATTATAATACCAGCCTGTAGGGGGAGGTAGAGAGTAACATATTATAATACCAGCCTGTAGGGGGAGGTAGAGAGTAACATAGTATAATACCAGTCTCTAGGGGGAGGTAAAGAGTAACATATTATAATACCAGCCTCTAGGGGGAGGTAGAGAGTAACATATATAATTATACCAGCCTGTAGGGGGAGTTAGAGAGTAACATAGTATAATACCAGTCTGTAGGGGGAGGTAGAGAGTAAGATATTATAATACCAGCCTGTAGAGGGAGGTAGAGAGTAACATATTATAATACCAGCCTGTAGGGGGAGGTAGAGAGTAACATATTATAATACCAGCCTGTAGAGGGAGGTAGAGAGTAACATATTATAATACCAGCCTGTAGGGGGAGGTAGAGAGTAACATATTATAATACCAGCCTGTAGGGGGAGGTAGAGAGTCACATATTATAATACCAACCTGTAGGGGGAGGTAGAGAGTAACATTTATAATACCAGCCTGTAGGGGGAGGTAGAGAGTAACATAGTATAATACGAGTCTCTAGGGGGAGGTAGAGAGTAACATATTATAATACCAGCCTCTAGGGGGAGGTAGAGAGTAACATATTATACCAGCCTGTAGGGGGAGGTAGAGAGTAACATAGTATAATACCAGTCTGTAGGGGGAGGTAGAGATTAAGATATTATAATACCAGCCTGTAGAGGGAGGTAGAGAGTAACATATTATAATACCAGCCTGTAGGGGGAGGTAGAGAGTAATATAGTATAATACCAGTCTGTAGGGGGAGGTAGAGAGTAACATATTATAATACCAGCCTGTAGAGGGAGGTAGAGAGTAACATATTATAATACCAGCCTGTAGGGGGAGGTAGAGAGTAATTATTATAATACCAGCCTGTAGGGGGAGGTAGAGAGTCACATATTATAATACCAGCCTGTAGGGGGAGGTAGAGAGTCACATATTATAATACCAGCCTGTAGGGGGAGGTAGAGAGTCACATATTATAATACCAGCCTGTAGGGGGAGGTAGAGAGTAACATATTATAATACCAGCCTGTAGGGGGAGGTAGAGAGTCACATATTATAATACCAGCCTGTAGGGGTAGGTAGAGAGTAACATATTATAATACCAGCCTGTAGGGGGAGGTAGAGAGTAACATATTATAATACCAGCCTGTAAGGGGAGGTAGAGAGTAACATATTATAATACCAGCCTGTAGGGGGAGGTAGAGAGTCAAATATTATAATACCAGCCTGTAGGGGGAGGTAGAGAGTAACATATTATAATACCAGCCTGTAGGGGGAGGTAGAGAGTAACATATTATAATACCAGCCTGTAGGGGGAGGTAGAGAGTCACATATTATAATACGTATTTTTAAGAAAGTGGGTGTCAGTTTTGTCTGAAGGAAGGCATTAGGGCTCATGTATTTTGTGTTGGGCTCCTAAAACCCACTTTTAGAGACCTCACAAAGTCAGCAGCCACTTAGAATGTACTGGGAACAAGTTACAGGAAAGTGTCACAAAAGTGCTTATCTCAGCCTAAAAATGCTATTTTGAAATTTTCCTGTAACTTGTTCCCAGTACATTCTAAGTGGCTGCTGACTTTGTGAGGTCTCTAAAAGTGGGTTTTAGGAGCCCAACACAAAATACATGAGCCCCAATGCCTTCCTTCATACAAAACTGACACCCACTTTCCTTAAAAAATCGTGGCTCAAAATGGCATTTTTGGGCTGAGATAAGCACTTTGGTGACATTTTCCTGTAACTTGTTCCCAGTACATTCTAAGTGGCTGCTGACTTTGTGAGGTCTCTAAAAGTGGGTTTTAGGAGCCCAACACAAAATACATGAGCCCTAATGCCTTCCTTCAGACAGAACTGACACCCACTTTCTTTAAAAAATCGTGGTTCAAAATAGCATTTTTGGGCTGAGATAAGCACTTTGGTGACATTTTCCTGTAACTTGTTCCCAGTACATTTTAAGTGGCTGCTGACTTTGTGAGGTCTGTAAAATTGGGTTTTAGGAGCCCAACACAAAATACATGAGCCCTAATGCCTTCTTTCAGACAAAACTGACTTCCACTTTCTTAAAAAAATCTTGGGTCAAAATAGCATTATTAGACTGAGATAAGCACTTTGGTGACATTTTCCTGTAACTTGTTCCCAGTACATTCTAAGTGGCTGCTGACTTTGTGAGGTCTCTAAAAGTGGGTTTTAGGAGCCCAACACAAAATACATGAGCCCCAATGCCTTCCTTCATACAAAACTGACACCCACTTTCCTTAAAAAATCGTGGCTCAAAATGGCATTTTTGGGCTGAGATAAGCACTTTGGTGACATTTTCCTGTAACTTGTTCCCAGTACATTCTAAGTGGCTGCTGACTTTGTGAGGTCTCTAAAAGTGGGTTTTAGGAGCCCAACACAAAATACATGAGCCCTAATGCCTTCCTTCAGACAGAACTGACACCCACTTTCTTTAAAAAATCGTGGTTCAAAATAGCATTTTTGGGCTGAGATAAGCACTTTGGTGACATTTTCCTGTAACTTGTTCCCAGTACATTTTAAGTGGCTGCTGACTTTGTGAGGTCTGTAAAATTGGGTTTTAGGAGCCCAACACAAAATACATGAGCCCTAATGCCTTCTTTCAGACAAAACTGACTTCCACTTTCTTAAAAAAATCTTGGGTCAAAATAGCATTATTAGACTGAGATAAGCACTTTGGTGACATTTTCCTGTAACTTGTTCCCAGTACATTCTAAGTGGCTGCTGACTTTGTGAGGTCTCTAAAAGTGGGTTTTAGGAGCCCAACACAAAATACATGAGCCCTAATGCCTTCTTTCAGACAAAACTGACACCCACTTTCTTTAAAAAATCTTGGGTCAAAATAGCATTTTTAGACTGAGATAAGCACTTTGGTGACATTTTCCTGTAACTTGTTCCCAGTACATTCTAAGTGGCTGCTGACTTTGTGAGGTCTCTAAAAGTGGGTTTTAGGAGCCCAACACAAAATACATGAGCCCCAATGCCTTCCTTCAGACAAAACTGACACCCACTTTCTTTAAAAAATCGTGGCTCAAAATAGCATTTTTGGGCTGAGATAAGCACTTTGGTGACATTTTCCCCTACAGGCTGGTATTATAATATGTGACTCTCTACCTCCCCCTACAGGCTGGTATTATAATAGGTTACTCTCTACCTCCCCTACAGGCTGGTATTATAATATGTGACTCTCTACCTCCCCCTACAGGCTGGTACTATAATATGTTACTCTCTACCTCCCCCTACAGGCTGGTATTATAATATGTTACTCTCTACCTCCCCCTACAGGCTGGTATTATAATATGTTACTCTGTACCTCCCCCTACAGGCTGGTATTATAATATGTTACTCTCTACCTCCCTCTACAGGCTGGTATTATAATATGTTACTCTCTACCTCCCCCTACAGGCTGGTATTATAATATGTTACTCTCTATCTCCCCCTACAGGCTGGTATTATAATATGTTACTCTCTACCTCCCCTATAGGCTGGTATTATAATATGTGACTCTCTACCTCCCCCTACAGGCTGGTATTATAATATGTTACTCTCTACCTCCCCCTACAGGCTGGTATTATAATATGTGACTCTCTACCTCCCCCTACAGGCTGGTACTATAATATGTTACTCTCTACCTCCCCCTACAGGCTGGTATTATAATATGTTACTCTCTACCTCCCCCTACAGGCTGGTATTATAATATGTTACTCTCTACCTCCCCCTACAGGCTGGTATTATAATATGTTACTCTCTACCTCCCCCTACAGGCTGGTATTATAATATGTTACTCTCTACCTCCCCCTACAGGCTGGTATTATAATATGTTACTCTCTACCTCCTCCTACAGGCTGGTATTATAATATGTTACTCTCTACCTCCCCTACAGGCTGGTATTATAATATGTGACTCTCTACCTCCCCCTACAGGCTGGTATTATAATATGTTACTCTCTACCTCCCCCTACAGGCTGGTATTATAATATGTGACTCTCTACCTCCCCCTACAGGCTGGTATTATAATATGTGACTCTCTACCTCCCCCTACAGGCTGGTATTATAATATGTGACTCTCTACCTCCCCCTACAGGCTGGTATTATAATATGTTACTCTCTACCTCCCCCTACAGGTTGGTATTATAATATGTGACTCTCTACCTCCCCCTACAGGCTGGTATTATAATATGTTACTCTCTACCTCCCCCTACAGGCTGGTATTATAATATGTTACTCTCTACCTCCCTCTACAGGCTGGTATTATAATATCTTACTCTCTACCTCCCCCTACAGACTGGTATTATACTATGTTACTCTTTACCTCCCCCTACAGGCTGGTATAATAATATGTTACTCTCTACCTCCCCCTAGAGGCTGGTATTATAATATGTTACTCTCTACCTCCCCCTAGAGACTGGTATTATACTATGTTACTCTCTACCTCCCCCTACAGGCTGGTATTATAATATGTTACTCTCTACCTCCCCCTACAGGTTGGTATTATAATATGTGACTCTCTACCTCCCCCTACAGGCTGGTATTATAATATGTTACTCTCTACCTCCCCCTACAGGCTGGTATAATAATATGTTACTCTCTACCAATCGATTGATCAATCGGTCGAACAATTAACCCCGGCCCCTCCCCCAGCCACTATGTGGGCGTGGCCTATCACCTTGGGGGTGTGGTTTCGAGCCGGGGGTGTGGCCTATTGGTGAGGGGGAAGTGGTTTGGGGCTGTGGGCTTGGCCTATCACCAAGGGGGTGTGGTTTGGAGCTATGGGCGTGGCCTATCGCCAAGGGGGTGTGGTTTAAGGCTAGGGGCGTAGCCTATCGACATGGGGGCGTGGTTTGGAGCTTGGGGCGTGGCCTGTCGGCTTGGGGCGAGGGGCTGTGGTTTGAAGCTGGGGGCGTGGCCTATCGCCATCGGGGCGTGGTTTGGAGCGGGGGGCGTGGCCTGTCGGCTTGGGGGCGTGGTTTACAGCAGTGGGACTCTACGAGCTTGTAGATCTGATATCGGCTGGGGGTGGGCGTGGCCTATCACCCCGGGGGATGGGGTCTGAAGCTCTGGGCGGGGCCTATTGGCTTGGGGGCGTGGTTTCAAGCTGGGGGCGTGGCCTTTCCCGTTGGATTGGGGTCTTAAGCCGTGTGCTTGTCCTCTATCGGCGAGGGGTGTGTGGTTTGAAGCTGGGGGCGTGGCCTATCGCCATGGGGGCGTGGTTTGGAGCTGGGGGCGTGGCTTGTTGGCTTGGGGGCGTGGTATACAGCAGTGGGACTCAAAAATAGCAGATCTACAAGCTCGTAGAGCATAGTTCTACGAGCTTGTAGATCTGATATCGGCTGGGGTTGGGCGTGGCCTATCACCCCGGGGGGTGGGGTATGAAGCTGTGGGCGGGGGCCTGTCGGCTTGGAGGCGTGGTTTGAAGCTGGGGGCGTGGCTTATCGGCTTGGGGGCGTGGTTTACAGCAGTGGGACTCAGTAATAGCAGATCTACAAGCTCGTAGATCATAGCTCTACGAGCTTGTAGATCTGATATCGGCTGGGGGTGGGCGTGGCCTATCACCCCGGGGGGTGGGGTCTGAAGCTGTGGGCGGGGCCTATTGGCTTGGGGGCGTGGTTTCAAGCCGGGGGCGTGGCCTTTCCCCTTGGATTGGGGTTTTAAGCTGTGTGCTTGTCCTCTATCGGCGAGGGGGCTGTGGTTTGAAGCTGGGGGCGTGGCCTATCGCCATGGGGGCGTGGTTTGGAGCGGGGGGGGCGGGGCCTGTCGGCTTGGGGGCGTGGCCTTTCCCCTTGGATTGGGGTCTTAAGCCGTGTGCTTGTCCTCTATCGGCGAGGGGTGTGTGGTTTGAAGCTGGGGGCGTGGCCTATCGCCATGGGGATGTGGTTTGGAGCTGGGGGCGTGGCTTGTTGGCTTGGGGTCGTGGTATACAGCAGTGGGACTCAAAAATAGCAGATCTACAAGCTCGTAGAGCTATGCTCTACGAGCTTGTAGATCTGCTATTTTTTCGCCCCCAAGCCAATAGGCCCCGCCCACAGCTTCAGACCCCACCCCCCGGGGTGATAGGCCACGCCCACCCCCAGCCGATATCAGATCTACAAGCTCGTAGAGCTATGATCTACGAGCTTGTAGATCTGCTATTTTTGAGTCCCACTGCTGTAAAACACGCCCCCACGCCGATAAGCCACGCCCCCAGCTTCAAACCACGCCCCCAAGCCAATAGGCCCCGCCCACAGCTTCAGACCCCACCCCCCGGGGTGATAGGCCACGCCCACCCCCAGCCGATATCAGATCTACAAGTTCGTAGAGCTATGATCTACGAGCTTGTAGATCTGCTATTTTTGAGTCCCACTGCTGTAAACCACGCCCCCAAGCCGACAGGCCACGCCCCCCGCTCCAAACCACGCCCCGATGGCGATAGGCCACGCCCCCAGCTTCAAACCACAGCCCCTCGCCCCAAGCCGACAGGCCACGTCCCCAGCACCAAACCACGCCCCCATGGCGATAGGCCACACCCCTAGCCTTAAACCACACCCCCCCTTGGCGATAGGCCACGCCCATAGCTCCAAACCACACCCCCTTGGTGATAGGCCAAGCCCACAGCTCCAAACCACTCCCCCCTCACCAATAGGCCACACCCCCGGCTCGAAACCACACCCCCAAGGTGATATGCCACGCCCACATAGTGGCTGGGGGAGGGGCCGGGGTTAATTGTTCGACCGATTGATCAATCGATTGGTAGAGATTAACATATTATTATACCATCCTGTAGGGGGAGGTAGAGAGTAACATATTATAATACCAGCCTTTAGGGGGAGGTAGAGAGTAACATAGTATAATACCAGCCTGTAGGGGGAGGTAGAGAGTAACATATTATAATACCAGCATGTAGGGGGAGGTATAGAGTAACATATTATAATACCAGCCTGTAGGGGGAGGTAGAGAGTAACATATTATAATACCAGCCTGTAGGGGGAGGTAGAGAGTCACATATTATAATACCAGCCTGTAGGGGGAGGTAGAGAGTAACATATTATAATACCAGCCTGTAGAGGGAGGTAGAGAGTCACATATTATAATACCAGCCTCTAGGGGGAGGTAGAGAGTAACATATATAATTATACCAGCCTGTAGGGGGAGTTAGAGAGTAACATAGTATAATACCAGTCTGTAGGGGGAGGTAGAGAGTAAGATATTATAATACCAGCCTGTAGAGGGAGGTAGAGAGTAACATATTATAATACCAGCCTGTAGGGGGAGGTAGAGAGTAACATAGTATAATACCAGTCTGTAGGGGGAGGTAGAGAGTAACATATTATAATACCAGCCTGTAGAGGGAGGTAGAGAGTAACATATTATAATACCAGCCTGTAGGGGGAGGTAGAGAGTAATATATTATAATACCAGCCTGTAGGGGGAGGTAGAGAGTCACATATTATAATACCAACCTGTAGGGGGAGGTAGAGAGTAACATATTATAATACCAGCCTGTAGGGGGAGGTAGAGAGTAACATAGTATAATACGAGTCTCTAGGGGGAGGTAGAGAGTAACATATTATAATACCAGCCTCTAGGGGGAGGTAGAGAGTAACATATTATACCAGCCTGTAGGGGGAGGTAGAGAGTAACATAGTATAATACCAGTCTGTAGGGGGAGGTAGAGAGTAAGATATTATAATACCAGCCTGTAGAGGGAGGTAGAGAGTAACATATTATAATACCAGCCTGTAGGGGGAGGTAGAGAGTAATATAGTATAATACCAGTCTGTAGGGGGAGGTAGAGAGTAACATATTATAATACCAGCCTGTAGAGGGAGGTAGAGAGTAACATATTATAATACCAGCCTGTAGGGGGAGGTAGAGAGTAATTATTATAATACCAGCCTGTAGGGGGAGGTAGAGAGTCACATATTATAATACCAGCCTGTAGGGGGAGGTAGAGAGTCACATATTATAATACCAGCCTGTAGGGGGAGGTAGAGAGTCACATATTATAATACCAGCCTGTAGGGGGAGGTAGAGAGTAACATATTATAATACCAGCCTGTAGGGGGAGGTAGAGAGTCACATATTATAATACCAGCCTGTAGGGGTAGGTAGAGAGTAACATATTATAATACCAGCCTGTAGGGGGAGGTAGAGAGTAACATATTATAATACCAGCCTGTAGGGGGAGGTAGAGAGTAACATATTATAATACCAGCCTGTAGGGGGAGGTAGAGAGTCAAATATTATAATACCAGCCTGTAGGGGGAGGTAGAGAGTAACATATTATAATACCAGCCTGTAGGGGGAGGTAGAGAGTAACATATTATAATACCAGCCTGTAGGGGGAGGTAGAGAGTCACATATTATAATACGTATTTTTAAGAAAGTGGGTGTCAGTTTTGTCTGAAGGAAGGCATTAGGGCTCATGTATTTTGTGTTGGGCTCCTAAAACCCACTTTTAGAGACCTCACAAAGTCAGCAGCCACTTAGAATGTACTGGGAACAAGTTACAGGAAAGTGTCACAAAAGTGCTTATCTCAGCCTAAAAATGCTATTTTGACATTTTCCTGTAACTTGTTCCCAGTACATTCTAAGTGGCTGCTGACTTTGTGAGGTCTCTAAAAGTGGGTTTTAGGAGCCCAACACAAAATACATGAGCCCCAATGCCTTCCTTCATACAAAACTGACACCCACTTTCCTTAAAAAATCGTGGCTCAAAATGGCATTTTTGGGCTGAGATAAGCACTTTGGTGACATTTTCCTGTAACTTGTTCCCAGTACATTCTAAGTGGCTGCTGACTTTGTGAGGTCTCTAAAAGTGGGTTTTAGGAGCCCAACACAAAATACATGAGCCCTAATGCCTTCCTTCAGACAGAACTGACACCCACTTTCTTTAAAAAATCGTGGTTCAAAATAGCATTTTTGGGCTGAGATAAGCACTTTGGTGACATTTTCCTGTAACTTGTTCCCAGTACATTTTAAGTGGCTGCTGACTTTGTGAGGTCTGTAAAATTGGGTTTTAGGAGCCCAACACAAAATACATGAGCCCTAATGCCTTCTTTCAGACAAAACTGACTTCCACTTTCTTAAAAAAATCTTGGGTCAAAATAGCATTATTAGACTGAGATAAGCACTTTGGTGACATTTTCCTGTAACTTGTTCCCAGTACATTCTAAGTGGCTGCTGACTTAGTGAGGTCTCTAAAAGTGGGTTTTAGGAGCCCAACACAAAATACATGAGCCCCAATGCCTTCCTTCATACAAAACTGACACCCACTTTCCTTAAAAAATCGTGGCTCAAAATGGCATTTTTGGGCTGAGATAAGCACTTTGGTGACATTTTCCTGTAACTTGTTCCCAGTACATTCTAAGTGGCTGCTGACTTTGTGAGGTCTCTAAAAGTGGGTTTTAGGAGCCCAACACAAAATACATGAGCCCTAATGCCTTCCTTCAGACAGAACTGACACCCACTCTCTTTAAAAAATCGTGGTTCAAAATAGCATTTTTGGGCTGAGATAAGCACTTTGGTGACATTTTCCTGTAACTTGTTCCCAGTACATTTTAAGTGGCTGCTGACTTTGTGAGGTCTGTAAAATTGGGTTTTAGGAGCCCAACACAAAATACATGAGCCCTAATGCCTTCTTTCAGACAAAACTGACTTCCACTTTCTTAAAAAAATCTTGGGTCAAAATAGCATTATTAGACTGAGATAAGCACTTTGGTGACATTTTCCTGTAACTTGTTCCCAGTACATTCTAAGTGGCTGCTGACTTTGTGAGGTCTCTAAAAGTGGGTTTTAGGAGCCCAACACAAAATACATGAGCCCTAATGCCTTCTTTCAGACAAAACTGACACCCACTTTCTTTAAAAAATCTTGGGTCAAAATAGCATTTTTAGACTGAGATAAGCACTTTGGTGACATTTTCCTGTAACTTGTTCCCAGTACATTCTAAGTGGCTGCTGACTTTGTGAGGTCTCTAAAAGTGGGTTTTAGGAGCCCAACACAAAATACATGAGCCCCAATGCCTTCCTTCAGACAAAACTGACACCCACTTTCTTTAAAAAATCGTGGCTCAAAATAGCATTTTTGGGCTGAGATAAGCACTTTGGTGACATTTTCCCCTACAGGCTGGTATTATAATATGTGACTCTCTACCTCCCCCTACAGGCTGGTATTATAATAGGTTACTCTCTACCTCCCCTACAGGCTGGTATTATAATATGTGACTCTCTACCTCCCCCTACAGGCTGGTACTATAATATGTTACTCTCTACCTCCCCCTACAGGCTGGTATTATAATATGTTACTCTCTACCTCCCCCTACAGGCTGGTATTATAATATGTTACTCTCTACCTCCCCCTACAGGCTGGTATTATAATATGTTACTCTCTACCTCCCTCTACAGGCTGGTATTATAATATGTTACTCTCTACCTCCCCCTACAGGCTGGTATTATAATATGTTACTCTCTACCTCCCCCTACAGGCTGGTATTATAATATGTTACTCTCTACCTCCCCTACAGGCTGGTATTATAATATGTGACTCTCTACCTCCCCCTACAGGCTGGTATTATAATATGTTACTCTCTACCTCCCCCTACAGGCTGGTATTATAATATGTGACTCTCTACCTCCCCCTACAGGCTGGTACTATAATATGTTACTCTCTACCTCCCCCTACAGGCTGGTATTATAATATGTTACTCTCTACCTCCCCCTACAGGCTGGTATTATAATATGTTACTCTCTACCTCCCCCTACAGGCTGGTATTATAATATGTTACTCTCTACCTCCCCCTACAGGCTGGTATTATAATATGTTACTCTCTACCTCCCCCTACAGGCTGGTATTATAATATGTTACTCTCTACCTCCTCCTACAGGCTGGTATTATAATATGTTACTCTCTACCTCCCCTACAGGCTGGTATTATAATATGTGACTCTCTACCTCCCCCTACAGGCTGGTATTATAATATGTTACTCTCTACCTCCCCCTACAGGCTGGTATTATAATATGTGACTCTCTACCTCCCCCTACAGGCTGGTATTATAATATGTGACTCTCTACCTCCCCCTACAGGCTGGTATTATAATATGTGACTCTCTACCTCCCCCTACAGGCTGGTATTATAATATGTTACTCTCTACCTCCCCCTACAGGTTGGTATTATAATATGTGACTCTCTACCTCCCCCTACAGGCTGGTATTATAATATGTTACTCTCTACCTCCCCCTACAGGCTGGTATTATAATATGTTACTCTCTACCTCCCTCTACAGGCTGGTATTATAATATCTTACTCTCTACCTCCCCCTACAGACTGGTATTATACTATGTTACTCTTTACCTCCCCCTACAGGCTGGTATAATAATATGTTACTCTCTACCTCCCCCTAGAGGCTGGTATTATAATATGTTACTCTCTACCTCCCCCTAGAGACTGGTATTATACTATGTTACTCTCTACCTCCCCCTACAGGCTGGTATTATAATATGTTACTCTCTACCTCCCCCTACAGGTTGGTATTATAATATGTGACTCTCTACCTCCCCCTACAGGCTGGTATTATAATATGTTACTCTCTACCTCCCCCTACAGGCTGGTATAATAATATGTTACTCTCTACCAATCGATTGATCAATCGGTCGAACAATTAACCCCGGCCCCTCCCCCAGCCACTATGTGGGCGTGGCCTATCACCTTGGGGGTGTGGTTTCGAGCCGGGGGTGTGGCCTATTGGTGAGGGGGAAGTGGTTTGGGGCTGTGGGCTTGGCCTATCACCAAGGGGGTGTGGTTTGGAGCTATGGGCGTGGCCTATCGCCAAGGGGGTGTGGTTTAAGGCTAGGGGCGTAGCCTATCGACATGGGGGCGTGGTTTGGAGCTTGGGGCGTGGCCTGTCGGCTTGGGGCGAGGGGCTGTGGTTTGAAGCTGGGGGCGTGGCCTATCGCCATCGGGGCGTGGTTTGGAGCGGGGGGCGTGGCCTGTCGGCTTGGGGGCGTGGTTTACAGCAGTGGGACTCTACGAGCTTGTAGATCTGATATCGGCTGGGGGTGGGCGTGGCCTATCACCCCGGGGGATGGGGTCTGAAGCTCTGGGCGGGGCCTATTGGCTTGGGGGCGTGGTTTCAAGCTGGGGGCGTGGCCTTTCCCGTTGGATTGGGGTCTTAAGCCGTGTGCTTGTCCTCTATCGGCGAGGGGTGTGTGGTTTGAAGCTGGGGGCGTGGCCTATCACCATGGGGGCGTGGTTTGGAGCTGGGGGCGTGGCTTGTTGGCTTGGGGGCGTGGTATACAGCAGTGGGACTCAAAAATAGCAGATCTACAAGCTCGTAGAGCATAGTTCTACGAGCTTGTAGATCTGATATCGGCTGGGGTTGGGCGTGGCCTATCACCCCGGGGGGTGGGGTATGAAGCTGTGGGCGGGGGCCTGTCGGCTTGGAGGCGTGGTTTGAAGCTGGGGGCGTGGCTTATCGGCTTGGGGGCGTGGTTTACAGCAGTGGGACTCAGTAATAGCAGATCTACAAGCTCGTAGATCATAGCTCTACGAGCTTGTAGATCTGATATCGGCTGGGGGTGGGCGTGGCCTATCACCCCGGGGGGTGGGGTCTGAAGCTGTGGGCGGGGCCTATTGGCTTGGGGGCGTGGTTTCAAGCCGGGGGCGTGGCCTTTCCCCTTGGATTGGGGTTTTAAGCTGTGTGCTTGTCCTCTATCGGCGAGGGGGCTGTGGTTTGAAGCTGGGGGCGTGGCCTATCGCCATGGGGGCGTGGTTTGGAGCGGGGGGGCGGGGCCTGTCGGCTTGGGGGCGTGGCCTTTCCCCTTGGATTGGGGTCTTAAGCCGTGTGCTTGTCCTCTATCGGCGAGGGGTGTGTGGTTTGAAGCTGGGGGCGTGGCCTATCGCCATGGGGATGTGGTTTGGAGCTGGGGGCGTGGCTTGTTGGCTTGGGGTCGTGGTATACAGCAGTGGGACTCAAAAATAGCAGATCTACAAGCTCGTAGAGCTATGCTCTACGAGCTTGTAGATCTGCTATTTTTTCGCCCCCAAGCCAATAGGCCCCGCCCACAGCTTCAGACCCCACCCCCCGGGGTGATAGGCCACGCCCACCCCCAGCCGATATCAGATCTACAAGCTCGTAGAGCTATGATCTACGAGCTTGTAGATCTGCTATTTTTGAGTCCCACTGCTGTAAAAACACGCCCCCACGCCGATAAGCCACGCCCCCAGCTTCAAACCACGCCCCCAAGCCAATAGGCCCCGCCCACAGCTTCAGACCCCACCCCCCGGGGTGATAGGCCACGCCCACCCCCAGCCGATATCAGATCTACAAGTTCGTAGAGCTATGATCTACGAGCTTGTAGATCTGCTATTTTTGAGTCCCACTGCTGTAAACCACGCCCCCAAGCCGACAGGCCACGCCCCCCGCTCCAAACCACGCCCCGATGGCGATAGGCCACGCCCCCAGCTTCAAACCACAGCCCCTCGCCCCAAGCCGACAGGCCACGTCCCCAGCACCAAACCACGCCCCCATGGCGATAGGCCACACCCCTAGCCTTAAACCACACCCCCCCTTGGCGATAGGCCACGCCCATAGCTCCAAACCACACCCCCTTGGTGATAGGCCAAGCCCACAGCTCCAAACCACTCCCCCCTCACCAATAGGCCACACCCCCGGCTCGAAACCACACCCCCAAGGTGATATGCCACGCCCACATAGTGGCTGGGGGAGGGGCCGGGGTTAATTGTTCGACCGATTGATCAATCGATTGGTAGAGATTAACATATTATTATACCATCCTGTAGGGGGAGGTAGAGAGTAACATATTATAATACCAGCCTTTAGGGGGAGGTAGAGAGTAACATAGTATAATACCAGCCTGTAGGGGGAGGTAGAGAGTAACATATTATAATACCAGCATGTAGGGGGAGGTATAGAGTAACATATTATAATACCAGCCTGTAGGGGGAGGTAGAGAGTAACATATTATAATACCAGCCTGTAGGGGGAGGTAGAGAGTCACATATTATAATACCAGCCTGTAGGGGGAGGTAGAGAGTAACATATTATAATACCAGCCTGTAGAGGGAGGTAGAGAGTCACATATTATAATACCAGCCTCTAGGGGGAGGTAGAGAGTAACATATATAATTATACCAGCCTGTAGGGGGAGTTAGAGAGTAACATAGTATAATACCAGTCTGTAGGGGGAGGTAGAGAGTAAGATATTATAATACCAGCCTGTAGAGGGAGGTAGAGAGTAACATATTATAATACCAGCCTGTAGGGGGAGGTAGAGAGTAACATAGTATAATACCAGTCTGTAGGGGGAGGTAGAGAGTAACATATTATAATACCAGCCTGTAGAGGGAGGTAGAGAGTAACATATTATAATACCAGCCTGTAGGGGGAGGTAGAGAGTAATATATTATAATACCAGCCTGTAGGGGGAGGTAGAGAGTCACATATTATAATACCAACCTGTAGGGGGAGGTAGAGAGTAACATATTATAATACCAGCCTGTAGGGGGAGGTAGAGAGTAACATAGTATAATACGAGTCTCTAGGGGGAGGTAGAGAGTAACATATTATAATACCAGCCTCTAGGGGGAGGTAGAGAGTAACATATTATACCAGCCTGTAGGGGGAGGTAGAGAGTAACATAGTATAATACCAGTCTGTAGGGGGAGGTAGAGAGTAAGATATTATAATACCAGCCTGTAGAGGGAGGTAGAGAGTAACATATTATAATACCAGCCTGTAGGGGGAGGTAGAGAGTAATATAGTATAATACCAGTCTGTAGGGGGAGGTAGAGAGTAACATATTATAATACCAGCCTGTAGAGGGAGGTAGAGAGTAACATATTATAATACCAGCCTGTAGGGGGAGGTAGAGAGTAATTATTATAATACCAGCCTGTAGGGGGAGGTAGAGAGTCACATATTATAATACCAGCCTGTAGGGGGAGGTAGAGAGTCACATATTATAATACCAGCCTGTAGGGGGAGGTAGAGAGTCACATATTATAATACCAGCCTGTAGGGGGAGGTAGAGAGTAACATATTATAATACCAGCCTGTAGGGGGAGGTAGAGAGTCACATATTATAATACCAGCCTGTAGGGGTAGGTAGAGAGTAACATATTATAATACCAGCCTGTAGGGGGAGGTAGAGAGTAACATATTATAATACCAGCCTGTAGGGGGAGGTAGAGAGTAACATATTATAATACCAGCCTGTAGGGGGAGGTAGAGAGTCAAATATTATAATACCAGCCTGTAGGGGGAGGTAGAGAGTAACATATTATAATACCAGCCTGTAGGGGGAGGTAGAGAGTAACATATTATAATACCAGCCTGTAGGGGGAGGTAGAGAGTCACATATTATAATACGTATTTTTAAGAAAGTGGGTGTCAGTTTTGTCTGAAGGAAGGCATTAGGGCTCATGTATTTTGTGTTGGGCTCCTAAAACCCACTTTTAGAGACCTCACAAAGTCAGCAGCCACTTAGAATGTACTGGGAACAAGTTACAGGAAAGTGTCACAAAAGTGCTTATCTCAGCCTAAAAATGCTATTTTGACATTTTCCTGTAACTTGTTCCCAGTACATTCTAAGTGGCTGCTGACTTTGTGAGGTCTCTAAAAGTGGGTTTTAGGAGCCCAACACAAAATACATGAGCCCCAATGCCTTCCTTCATACAAAACTGACACCCACTTTCCTTAAAAAATCGTGGCTCAAAATGGCATTTTTGGGCTGAGATAAGCACTTTGGTGACATTTTCCTGTAACTTGTTCCCAGTACATTCTAAGTGGCTGCTGACTTTGTGAGGTCTCTAAAAGTGGGTTTTAGGAGCCCAACACAAAATACATGAGCCCTAATGCCTTCCTTCAGACAGAACTGACACCCACTTTCTTTAAAAAATCGTGGTTCAAAATAGCATTTTTGGGCTGAGATAAGCACTTTGGTGACATTTTCCTGTAACTTGTTCCCAGTACATTTTAAGTGGCTGCTGACTTTGTGAGGTCTGTAAAATTGGGTTTTAGGAGCCCAACACAAAATACATGAGCCCTAATGCCTTCTTTCAGACAAAACTGACTTCCACTTTCTTAAAAAAATCTTCGGTCAAAATAGCATTATTAGACTGAGATAAGCACTTTGGTGACATTTTCCTGTAACTTGTTCCCAGTACATTCTAAGTGGCTGCTGACTTTGTGAGGTCTCTAAAAGTGGGTTTTAGGAGCCCAACACAAAATACATGAGCCCCAATGCCTTCCTTCATACAAAACTGACACCCACTTTCCTTAAAAAATCGTGGCTCAAAATGGCATTTTTGGGCTGAGATAAGCACTTTGGTGACATTTTCCTGTAACTTGTTCCCAGTACATTCTAAGTGGCTGCTGACTTTGTGAGGTCTCTAAAAGTGGGTTTTAGGAGCCCAACACAAAATACATGAGCCCTAATGCCTTCCTTCAGACAGAACTGACACCCACTCTCTTTAAAAAATCGTGGTTCAAAATAGCATTTTTGGGCTGAGATAAGCACTTTGGTGACATTTTCCTGTAACTTGTTCCCAGTACATTTTAAGTGGCTGCTGACTTTGTGAGGTCTGTAAAATTGGGTTTTAGGAGCCCAACACAAAATACATGAGCCCTAATGCCTTCTTTCAGACAAAACTGACTTCCACTTTCTTAAAAAAATCTTGGGTCAAAATAGCATTATTAGACTGAGATAAGCACTTTGGTGACATTTTCCTGTAACTTGTTCCCAGTACATTCTAAGTGGCTGCTGACTTTGTGAGGTCTCTAAAAGTGGGTTTTAGGAGCCCAACACAAAATACATGAGCCCTAATGCCTTCTTTCAGACAAAACTGACACCCACTTTCTTTAAAAAATCTTGGGTCAAAATAGCATTTTTAGACTGAGATAAGCACTTTGGTGACATTTTCCTGTAACTTGTTCCCAGTACATTCTAAGTGGCTGCTGACTTTGTGAGGTCTCTAAAAGTGGGTTTTAGGAGCCCAACACAAAATACATGAGCCCCAATGCCTTCCTTCAGACAAAACTGACACCCACTTTCTTTAAAAAATCGTGGCTCAAAATAGCATTTTTGGGCTGAGATAAGCACTTTGGTGACATTTTCCCCTACAGGCTGGTATTATAATATGTGACTCTCTACCTCCCCCTACAGGCTGGTATTATAATAGGTTACTCTCTACCTCCCCTACAGGCTGGTATTATAATATGTGACTCTCTACCTCCCCCTACAGGCTGGTACTATAATATGTTACTCTCTACCTCCCCCTACAGGCTGGTATTATAATATGTTACTCTCTACCTCCCCCTACAGGCTGGTATTATAATATGTTACTCTCTACCTCCCCCTACAGGCTGGTATTATAATATGTTACTCTCTACCTCCCTCTACAGGCTGGTATTATAATATGTTACTCTCTACCTCCCCCTACAGGCTGGTATTATAATATGTTACTCTCTACCTCCCCCTACAGGCTGGTATTATAATATGTTACTCTCTACCTCCCCTACAGGCTGGTATTATAATATGTGACTCTCTACCTCCCCCTACAGGCTGGTATTATAATATGTTACTCTCTACCTCCCCCTACAGGCTGGTATTATAATATGTGACTCTCTACCTCCCCCTACAGGCTGGTACTATAATATGTTACTCTCTACCTCCCCCTACAGGCTGGTATTATAATATGTTACTCTCTACCTCCCCCTACAGGCTGGTATTATAATATGTTACTCTCTACCTCCCCCTACAGGCTGGTATTATAATATGTTACTCTCTACCTCCCCCTACAGGCTGGTATTATAATATGTTACTCTCTACCTCCCCCTACAGGCTGGTATTATAATATGTTACTCTCTACCTCCTCCTACAGGCTGGTATTATAATATGTTACTCTCTACCTCCCCTACAGGCTGGTATTATAATATGTGACTCTCTACCTCCCCCTACAGGCTGGTATTATAATATGTTACTCTCTACCTCCCCCTACAGGCTGGTATTATAATATGTGACTCTCTACCTCCCCCTACAGGCTGGTATTATAATATGTGACTCTCTACCTCCCCCTACAGGCTGGTATTATAATATGTGACTCTCTACCTCCCCCTACAGGCTGGTATTATAATATGTTACTCTCTACCTCCCCCTACAGGTTGGTATTATAATATGTGACTCTCTACCTCCCCCTACAGGCTGGTATTATAATATGTTACTCTCTACCTCCCCCTACAGGCTGGTATTATAATATGTTACTCTCTACCTCCCTCTACAGGCTGGTATTATAATATCTTACTCTCTACCTCCCCCTACAGACTGGTATTATACTATGTTACTCTTTACCTCCCCCTACAGGCTGGTATAATAATATGTTACTCTCTACCTCCCCCTAGAGGCTGGTATTATAATATGTTACTCTCTACCTCCCCCTAGAGACTGGTATTATACTATGTTACTCTCTACCTCCCCCTACAGGCTGGTATTATAATATGTTACTCTCTACCTCCCCCTACAGGTTGGTATTATAATATGTGACTCTCTACCTCCCCCTACAGGCTGGTATTATAATATGTTACTCTCTACCTCCCCCTACAGGCTGGTATAATAATATGTTACTCTCTACCAATCGATTGATCAATCGGTCGAACAATTAACCCCGGCCCCTCCCCCAGCCACTATGTGGGCGTGGCCTATCACCTTGGGGGTGTGGTTTCGAGCTGGGGGTGTGGCCTATTGGTGAGGGGGAAGTGGTTTGGGGCTGTGGGCTTGGCCTATCACCAAGGGGGTGTGGTTTGGAGCTATGGGCGTGGCCTATCGCCAAGGGGGTGTGGTTTAAGGCTAGGGGCGTAGCCTATCGACATGGGGGCGTGGTTTGGAGCTTGGGGCGTGGCCTGTCGGCTTGGGGCGAGGGGCTGTTGTTTGAAGCTGGGGGCGTGGCCTATCGCCATCGGGGCGTGGTTTGGAGCGGGGGGCGTGGCCTGTCGGCTTGGGGGCGTGGTTTACAGCAGTGGGACTCTACGAGCTTGTAGATCTGATATCGGCTGGGGGTGGGCGTGGCCTATCACCCCGGGGGATGGGGTCTGAAGCTCTGGGCGGGGCCTATTGGCTTGGGGGCGTGGTTTCAAGCTGGGGGCGTGGCCTTTCCCGTTGGATTGGGGTCTTAAGCCGTGTGCTTGTCCTCTATCGGCGAGGGGTGTGTGGTTTGAAGCTGGGGGCGTGGCCTATCGCCATGGGGGCATGGTTTGGAGCGGGGGGCGTGGCCTGTCGGCTTGCAGATCTACAAGCTCGTAGATCATAGCTCTACGAGCTTGTAGATCTGATATCGGCTTGGGGTGGGCGTGGCCTATCACCCCGGGGGGTGGGGTCTGAAGCTGTGGGCGGGGCCTATTGGCTTGGGGGCGTGGTTTCAAGCCGGGGGCGTGGCCTTTCCCCTTGGATTGGGGTTTTAAGCTGTGTGCTTGTCCTCTATCGGCGAGGGGGCTGTGGTTTGAAGCTGGGGGCGTGGCCTATCGCCATGGGGGCGTGGTTTGGAGCGGGGGGGCGGGGCCTGTCGGCTTGGGGGCGTGGCCTTTCCCCTTGGATTGGGGTCTTAAGCCGTGTGCTTGTCCTCTATCGGCGAGGGGTGTGTGGTTTGAAGCTGGGGGCGTGGCCTATCGCCATGGGGATGTGGTTTGGAGCTGGGGGCGTGGCTTGTTGGCTTGGGGTCGTGGTATACAGCAGTGGGACTCAAAAATAGCAGATCTACAAGCTCGTAGAGCTATGCTCTACGAGCTTGTAGATCTGCTATTTTTTCGCCCCCAAGCCAATAGGCCCCGCCCACAGCTTCAGACCCCACCCCCCGGGGTGATAGGCCACGCCCACCCCCAGCCGATATCAGATCTACAAGCTCGTAGAGCTATGATCTACGAGCTTGTAGATCTGCTATTTTTGAGTCCCACTGCTGTAAAACACGCCCCCACGCCGATAAGCCACGCCCCCAGCTTCAAACCACGCCCCCAAGCCAATAGGCCCCGCCCACAGCTTCAGACCCCACCCCCCGGGGTGATAGGCCACGCCCACCCCCAGCCGATATCAGATCTACAAGTTCGTAGAGCTATGATCTACGAGCTTGTAGATCTGCTATTTTTGAGTCCCACTGCTGTAAACCACGCCCCCAAGCCGACAGGCCACGCCCCCCGCTCCAAACCACGCCCCGATGGCGATAGGCCACGCCCCCAGCTTCAAACCACAGCCCCTCGCCCCAAGCCAACAGGCCACGTCCCCAGCACCAAACCACGCCCCCATGGCGATAGGCCACACCCCTAGCCTTAAACCACACCCCCCCTTGGCGATAGGCCACGCCCATAGCTCCAAACCACACCCCCTTGGTGATAGGCCAAGCCCACAGCTCCAAACCACTCCCCCCTCACCAATAGGCCACACCCCCGGCTCGAAACCACACCCCCAAGGTGATATGCCACGCCCACATAGTGGCTGGGGGAGGGGCCGGGGTTAATTGTTCGACCGATTGATCAATCGATTGGTAGAGATTAACATATTATTATACCATCCTGTAGGGGGAGGTAGAGAGTAACATATTATAATACCAGCCTTTAGGGGGAGGTAGAGAGTAACATAGTATAATACCAGCCTGTAGGGGGAGGTAGAGAGTAACATATTATAATACCAGCATGTAGGGGGAGGTATAGAGTAACATATTATAATACCAGCCTGTAGGGGGAGGTAGAGAGTAACATATTATAATACCAGCCTGTAGGGGGAGGTAGAGAGTCACATATTATAATACCAGCCTGTAGGGGGAGGTAGAGAGTAACATATTATAATACCAGCCTGTAGAGGGAGGTAGAGAGTCACATATTATAATACCAGCCTGTAGGGGGAGGTAGAGAGTAACATATTATAATACCAGCCTGTAGGGGGAGGTAGAGAGTAACATAGTATAATACCAGTCTCTAGGGGGAGGTAAAGAGTAACATATTATAATACCAGCCTCTAGGGGGAGGTAGAGAGTAACATATATAATTATACCAGCCTGTAGGGGGAGTTAGAGAGTAACATAGTATAATACCAGTCTTTAGGGGGAGGTAGAGAGTAAGATATTATAATACCAGCCTGTAGAGGGAGGTAGAGAGTAACATATTATAATACCAGCCTGTAGGGGGAGGTAGAGAGTAACATATTATAATACCAGCCTGTAGAGGGAGGTAGAGAGTAACATATTATAATACCAGCCTGTAGGGGGAGGTAGAGAGTAACATATTATAATACCAGCCTGTAGGGGGAGGTAGAGAGTCACATATTATAATACCAACCTGTAGGGGGAGGTAGAGAGTAACATATTATAATACCAGCCTGTAGGGGGAGGTAGAGAGTAACATAGTATAATACGAGTCTCTAGGGGGAGGTAGAGAGTAACATATTATAATACCAGCCTCTAGGGGGAGGTAGAGAGTAACATATTATACCAGCCTGTAGGGGGAGGTAGAGAGTAACATAGTATAATACCAGTCTGTAGGGGGAGGTAGAGATTAAGATATTATAATACCAGCCTGTAGAGGGAGGTAGAGAGTAACATATTATAATACCAGCCTGTAGGGGGAGGTAGAGAGTAATATAGTATAATACCAGTCTGTAGGGGGAGGTAGAGAGTAACATATTATAATACCAGCCTGTAGGGGGAGGTAGAGAGTAATTATTATAATACCAGCCTGTAGGGGGAGGTAGAGAGTCACATATTATAATACCAGCCTGTAGGGGGAGGTAGAGAGTCACATATTATAATACCAGCCTGTAGGGGGAGGTAGAGAGTCACATATTATAATACCAGCCTGTAGGGGGAGGTAGAGAGTAACATATTATAATACCAGCCTGTAGGGGGAGGTAGAGAGTCACATATTATAATACCAGCCTGTAGGGGTAGGTAGAGAGTAACATATTATAATACCAGCCTGTAGGGGGAGGTAGAGAGTAACATATTATAATACCAGCCTGTAAGGGGAGGTAGAGAGTAACATATTATAATACCAGCCTGTAGGGGGAGGTAGAGAGTCAAATATTATAATACCAGCCTGTAGGGGGAGGTAGAGAGTAACATATTATAATACCAGCCTGTAGGGGGAGGTAGAGAGTAACATATTATAATACCAGCCTGTAGGGGGAGGTAGAGAGTCACATATTATAATACGTATTTTTAAGAAAGTGGGTGTCAGTTTTGTCTGAAGGAAGGCATTAGGGCTCATGTATTTTGTGTTGGGCTCCTAAAACCCACTTTTAGAGACCTCACAAAGTCAGCAGCCACTTAGAATGTACTGGGAACAAGTTACAGGAAAGTGTCACAAAAGTGCTTATCTCAGCCTAAAAATGCTATTTTGAAATTTTCCTGTAACTTGTTCCCAGTACATTCTAAGTGGCTGCTGACTTTGTGAGGTCTCTAAAAGTGGGTTTTAGGAGCCCAACACAAAATACATGAGCCCCAATGCCTTCCTTCATACAAAACTGACACCCACTTTCCTTAAAAAATCGTGGCTCAAAATGGCATTTTTGGGCTGAGATAAGCACTTTGGTGACATTTTCCTGTAACTTGTTCCCAGTACATTCTAAGTGGCTGCTGACTTTGTGAGGTCTCTAAAAGTGGGTTTTAGGAGCCCAACACAAAATACATGAGCCCTAATGCCTTCCTTCAGACAGAACTGACACCCACTTTCTTTAAAAAATCGTGGTTCAAAATAGCATTTTTGGGCTGAGATAAGCACTTTGGTGACATTTTCCTGTAACTTGTTCCCAGTACATTTTAAGTGGCTGCTGACTTTGTGAGGTCTGTAAAATTGGGTTTTAGGAGCCCAACACAAAATACATGAGCCCTAATGCCTTCTTTCAGACAAAACTGACTTCCACTTTCTTAAAAAAATCTTGGGTCAAAATAGCATTATTAGACTGAGATAAGCACTTTGGTGACATTTTCCTGTAACTTGTTCCCAGTACATTCTAAGTGGCTGCTGACTTTGTGAGGTCTCTAAAAGTGGGTTTTAGGAGCCCAACACAAAATACATGAGCCCTAATGCCTTCTTTCAGACAAAACTGACACCCACTTTCTTTAAAAAATCTTGGGTCAAAATAGCATTTTTAGACTGAGATAAGCACTTTGGTGACATTTTCCTGTAACTTGTTCCCAGTACATTCTAAGTGGCTGCTGACTTTGTGAGGTCTCTAAAAGTGGGTTTTAGGAGCCCAACACAAAATACATGAGCCCCAATGCCTTCCTTCAGACAAAACTGACACCCACTTTCTTTAAAAAATCGTGGCTCAAAATAGCATTTTTGGGCTGAGATAAGCACTTTGGTGACATTTTCCCCTACAGGCTGGTATTATAATATGTGACTCTCTACCTCCCCCTACAGGCTGGTATTATAATAAGGTTACTCTCTACCTCCCCTACAGGCTGGTATTATAATATGTGACTCTCTACCTCCCCCTACAGGCTGGTACTATAATATGTTACTCTCTACCTCCCCCTACAGGCTGGTATTATAATATGTTACTCTCTATCTCCCCCTACAGGCTGGTATTATAATATGTTACTCTGTACCTCCCCCTACAGGCTGGTATTATAATATGTTACTCTCTACCTCCCTCTACAGGCTGGTATTATAATATGTTACTCTCTACCTCCCCCTACAGGCTGGTATTATAATATGTTACTCTCTATCTCCCCCTACAGGCTGGTATTATAATATGTTACTCTCTACCTCCCCTACAGGCTGGTATTATAATATGTGACTCTCTACCTCCCCCTACAGGCTGGTATTATAATATGTTACTCTCTACCTCCCCCTACAGGCTGGTATTATAATATGTGACTCTCTACCTCCCCCTACAGGCTGGTACTATAATATGTTACTCTCTACCTCCCCCTACAGGCTGGTATTATAATATGTTACTCTCTACCTCCCCCTACAGGCTGGTATTATAATATGTTACTCTCTACCTCCCCCTACAGGCTGGTATTATAATATGTTACTCTCTACCTCCCCCTACAGGCTGGTATTATAATATGTTACTCTCTACCTCCCCCTACAGGCTGGTATTATAATATGTTACTCTCTACCTCCTCCTACAGGCTGGTATTATAATATGTTACTCTCTACCTCCCCTACAGGCTGGTATTATAATATGTGACTCTCTACCTCCCCCTACAGGCTGGTATTATAATATGTGACTCTCTACCTCCCCCTACAGGCTGGTATTATAATATGTGACTCTCTACCTCCCCCTACAGGCTGGTATTATAATATGTGACTCTCTACCTCCCCCTACAGGCTGGTATTATAATATGTTACTCTCTACCTCCCCCTACAGGTTGGTATTATAATATGTGACTCTCTACCTCCCCCTACAGGCTGGTATTATAATATGTTACTCTCTACCTCCCCCTACAGGCTGGTATTATAATATGTTACTCTCTACCTCCCTCTACAGGCTGGTATTATAATATCTTACTCTCTACCTCCCCCTACAGACTGGTATTATACTATGTTACTCTTTACCTCCCCCTACAGGCTGGTATAATAATATGTTACTCTCTACCTCCCCCTAGAGGCTGGTATTATAATATGTTACTCTCTACCTCCCCCTAGAGACTGGTATTATACTATGTTACTCTCTACCTCCCCCTACAGGCTGGTATTATAATATGTTACTCTCTACCTCCCCCTACAGGTTGGTATTATAATATGTGACTCTCTACCTCCCCCTACAGGCTGGTATTATAATATGTTACTCTCTACCTCCCCCTACAGGCTGGTATAATAATATGTTACTCTCTACCAATCGATTGATCAATCGGTCGAACAATTAACCCCGGCCCCTCCCCCAGCCACTATGTGGGCGTGGCCTATCACCTTGGGGGTGTGGTTTCGAGCCGGGGGTGTGGCCTATTGGTGAGGGGGAAGTGGTTTGGGGCTGTGGGCTTGGCCTATCACCAAGGGGGTGTGGTTTGGAGCTATGGGCGTGGCCTATCGCCAAGGGGGTGTGGTTTAAGGCTAGGGGCGTAGCCTATCGACATGGGGGCGTGGTTTGGAGCTTGGGGCGTGGCCTGTCGGCTTGGGGCGAGGGGCTGTGGTTTGAAGCTGGGGGCGTGGCCTATCGCCATCGGGGCGTGGTTTGGAGCGGGGGGCGTGGCCTGTCGGCTTGGGGGCGTGGTTTACAGCAGTGGGACTCTACGAGCTTGTAGATCTGATATCGGCTGGGGGTGGGCGTGGCCTATCACCCCGGGGGATGGGGTCTGAAGCTCTGGGCGGGGCCTATTGGCTTGGGGGCGTGGTTTCAAGCTGGGGGCGTGGCCTTTCCCGTTGGATTGGGGTCTTAAGCCGTGTGCTTGTCCTCTATCGGCGAGGGGTGTGTGGTTTGAAGCTGGGGGCGTGGCCTATCGCCATGGGGGCGTGGTTTGGAGCTGGGGGCGTGGCTTGTTGGCTTGGGGGCGTGGTATACAGCAGTGGGACTCAAAAATAGCAGATCTACAAGCTCGTAGAGCATAGTTCTACGAGCTTGTAGATCTGATATCGGCTGGGGTTGGGCGTGGCCTATCACCCCGGGGGGTGGGGTATGAAGCTGTGGGCGGGGGCCTGTCGGCTTGGAGGCGTGGTTTGAAGCTGGGGGCGTGGCTTATCGGCTTGGGGGCGTGGTTTACAGCAGTGGGACTCAGTAATAGCAGATCTACAAGCTCGTAGATCATAGCTCTACGAGCTTGTAGATCTGATATCGGCTGGGGGTGGGCGTGGCCTATCACCCCGGGGGGTGGGGTCTGAAGCTGTGGGCGGGGCCTATTGGCTTGGGGGCGTGGTTTCAAGCCGGGGGCGTGGCCTTTCCCCTTGGATTGGGGTTTTAAGCTGTGTGCTTGTCCTCTATCGGCGAGGGGGCTGTGGTTTGAAGCTGGGGGCGTGGCCTATCGCCATGGGGGCGTGGTTTGGAGCGGGGGGGCGGGGCCTGTCGGCTTGGGGGCGTGGCCTTTCCCCTTGGATTGGGGTCTTAAGCCGTGTGCTTGTCCTCTATCGGCGAGGGGTGTGTGGTTTGAAGCTGGGGGCGTGGCCTATCGCCATGGGGATGTGGTTTGGAGCTGGGGGCGTGGCTTGTTGGCTTGGGGTCGTGGTATACAGCAGTGGGACTCAAAAATAGCAGATCTACAAGCTCGTAGAGCTATGCTCTACGAGCTTGTAGATCTGCTATTTTTTCGCCCCCAAGCCAATAGGCCCCGCCCACAGCTTCAGACCCCACCCCCCGGGGTGATAGGCCACGCCCACCCCCAGCCGATATCAGATCTACAAGCTCGTAGAGCTATGATCTACGAGCTTGTAGATCTGCTATTTTTGAGTCCCACTGCTGTAAAACACGCCCCCACGCCGATAAGCCACGCCCCCAGCTTCAAACCACGCCCCCAAGCCAATAGGCCCCGCCCACAGCTTCAGACCCCACCCCCCGGGGTGATAGGCCACGCCCACCCCCAGCCGATATCAGATCTACAAGTTCGTAGAGCTATGATCTACGAGCTTGTAGATCTGCTATTTTTGAGTCCCACTGCTGTAAACCACGCCCCCAAGCCGACAGGCCACGCCCCCCGCTCCAAACCACGCCCCGATGGCGATAGGCCACGCCCCCAGCTTCAAACCACAGCCCCTCGCCCCAAGCCGACAGGCCACGTCCCCAGCACCAAACCACGCCCCCATGGCGATAGGCCACACCCCTAGCCTTAAACCACACCCCCCCTTGGCGATAGGCCACGCCCATAGCTCCAAACCACACCCCCTTGGTGATAGGCCAAGCCCACAGCTCCAAACCACTCCCCCCTCACCAATAGGCCACACCCCCGGCTCGAAACCACACCCCCAAGGTGATGTGCCACGCCCACATAGTGGCTGGGGGAGGGGCCGGGGTTAATTGTTCGACCGATTGATCAATCGATTGGTAGAGATTAACATATTATTATACCATCCTGTAGGGGGAGGTAGAGAGTAACATATTATAATACCAGCCTTTAGGGGGAGGTAGAGAGTAACATAGTATAATACCAGCCTGTAGGGGGAGGTAGAGAGTAACATATTATAATACCAGCATGTAGGGGGAGGTATAGAGTAACATATTATAATACCAGCCTGTAGGGGGAGGTAGAGAGTAACATATTATAATACCAGCCTGTAGGGGGAGGTAGAGAGTCACATATTATAATACCAGCCTGTAGGGGGAGGTAGAGAGTAACATATTATAATACCAGCCTGTAGAGGGAGGTAGAGAGTCACATATTATAATACCAGCCTCTAGGGGGAGGTAGAGAGTAACATATATAATTATACCAGCCTGTAGGGGGAGTTAGAGAGTAACATAGTATAATACCAGTCTGTAGGGGGAGGTAGAGAGTAAGATATTATAATACCAGCCTGTAGAGGGAGGTAGAGAGTAACATATTATAATACCAGCCTGTAGGGGGAGGTAGAGAGTAACATAGTATAATACCAGTCTGTAGGGGGAGGTAGAGAGTAACATATTATAATACCAGCCTGTAGAGGGAGGTAGAGAGTAACATATTATAATACCAGCCTGTAGGGGGAGGTAGAGAGTAACATATTATAATACCAGCCTGTAGGGGGAGGTAGAGAGTCACATATTATAATACCAACCTGTAGGGGGAGGTAGAGAGTAACATATTATAATACCAGCCTGTAGGGGGAGGTAGAGAGTAACATAGTATAATACGAGTCTCTAGGGGGAGGTAGAGAGTAACATATTATAATACCAGCCTCTAGGGGGAGGTAGAGAGTAACATATTATACCAGCCTGTAGGGGGAGGTAGAGAGTAACATAGTATAATACCAGTCTGTAGGGGGAGGTAGAGAGTAAGATATTATAATACCAGCCTGTAGAGGGAGGTAGAGAGTAACATATTATAATACCAGCCTGTAGGGGGAGGTAGAGAGTAATATAGTATAATACCAGTCTGTAGGGGGAGGTAGAGAGTAACATATTATAATACCAGCCTGTAGAGGGAGGTAGAGAGTAACATATTATAATACCAGCCTGTAGGGGGAGGTAGAGAGTAATTATTATAATACCAGCCTGTAGGGGGAGGTAGAGAGTCACATATTATAATACCAGCCTGTAGGGGGAGGTAGAGAGTCACATATTATAATACCAGCCTGTAGGGGGAGGTAGAGAGTCACATATTATAATACCAGCCTGTAGGGGGAGGTAGAGAGTAACATATTATAATACCAGCCTGTAGGGGGAGGTAGAGAGTCACATATTATAATACCAGCCTGTAGGGGTAGGTAGAGAGTAACATATTATAATACCAGCCTTTAGGGGGAGGTAGAGAGTAACAAATTATAATACCAGCCTGTAGGGGGAGGTAGAGAGTAACATATTATAATACCAGCCTGTAGGGGGAGGTAGAGAGTCAAATATTATAATACCAGCCTGTAGGGGGAGGTAGAGAGTAACATATTATAATACCAGCCTGTAGGGGGAGGTAGAGAGTAACATATTATAATACCAGCCTGTAGGGGGAGGTAGAGAGTCACATATTATAATACGTATTTTTAAGAAAGTGGGTGTCAGTTTTGTCTGAAGGAAGGCATTAGGGCTCATGTATTTTGTGTTGGGCTCCTAAAACCCACTTTTAGAGACCTCACAAAGTCAGCAGCCACTTAGAATGTACTGGGAACAAGTTACAGGAAAGTGTCACAAAAGTGCTTATCTCAGCCTAAAAATGCTATTTTGACATTTTCCTGTAACTTGTTCCCAGTACATTCTAAGTGGCTGCTGACTTTGTGAGGTCTCTAAAAGTGGGTTTTAGGAGCCCAACACAAAATACATGAGCCCCAATGCCTTCCTTCATACAAAACTGACACCCACTTTCCTTAAAAAATCGTGGCTCAAAATGGCATTTTTGGGCTGAGATAAGCACTTTGGTGACATTTTCCTGTAACTTGTTCCCAGTACATTCTAAGTGGCTGCTGACTTTGTGAGGTCTCTAAAAGTGGGTTTTAGGAGCCCAACACAAAATACATGAGCCCTAATGCCTTCCTTCAGACAGAACTGACACCCACTTTCTTTAAAAAATCGTGGTTCAAAATAGCATTTTTGGGCTGAGATAAGCACTTTGGTGACATTTTCCTGTAACTTGTTCCCAGTACATTTTAAGTGGCTGCTGACTTTGTGAGGTCTGTAAAATTGGGTTTTAGGAGCCCAACACAAAATACATGAGCCCTAATGCCTTCTTTCAGACAAAACTGACTTCCACTTTCTTAAAAAAATCTTGGGTCAAAATAGCATTATTAGACTGAGATAAGCACTTTGGTGACATTTTCCTGTAACTTGTTCCCAGTACATTCTAAGTGGCTGCTGACTTTGTGAGGTCTCTAAAAGTGGGTTTTAGGAGCCCAACACAAAATACATGAGCCCCAATGCCTTCCTTCATACAAAACTGACACCCACTTTCCTTAAAAAATCGTGGCTCAAAATGGCATTTTTGGGCTGAGATAAGCACTTTGGTGACATTTTCCTGTAACTTGTTCCCAGTACATTCTAAGTGGCTGCTGACTTTGTGAGGTCTCTAAAAGTGGGTTTTAGGAGCCCAACACAAAATACATGAGCCCTAATGCCTTCCTTCAGACAGAACTGACACCCACTCTCTTTAAAAAATCGTGGTTCAAAATAGCATTTTTGGGCTGAGATAAGCACTTTGGTGACATTTTCCTGTAACTTGTTCCCAGTACATTTTAAGTGGCTGCTGACTTTGTGAGGTCTGTAAAATTGGGTTTTAGGAGCCCAACACAAAATACATGAGCCCTAATGCCTTCTTTCAGACAAAACTGACTTCCACTTTCTTAAAAAAATCTTGGGTCAAAATAGCATTATTAGACTGAGATAAGCACTTTGGTGACATTTTCCTGTAACTTGTTCCCAGTACATTCTAAGTGGCTGCTGACTTTGTGAGGTCTCTAAAAGTGGGTTTTAGGAGCCCAACACAAAAAACATGAGCCCTAATGCCTTCTTTCAGACAAAACTGACACCCACTTTCTTTAAAAAATCTTGGGTCAAAATAGCATTTTTAGACTGAGATAAGCACTTTGGTGACATTTTCCTGTAACTTGTTCCCAGTACATTCTAAGTGGCTGCTGACTTTGTGAGGTCTCTAAAAGTGGGTTTTAGGAGCCCAACACAAAATACATGAGCCCCAATGCCTTCCTTCAGACAAAACTGACACCCACTTTCTTTAAAAAATCGTGGCTCAAAATAGCATTTTTGGGCTGAGATAAGCACTTTGGTGACATTTTCCCCTACAGGCTGGTATTATAATATGTGACTCTCTACCTCCCCCTACAGGCTGGTATTATAATAGGTTACTCTCTACCTCCCCTACAGGCTGGTATTATAATATGTGACTCTCTACCTCCCCCTACAGGCTGGTACTATAATATGTTACTCTCTACCTCCCCCTACAGGCTGGTATTATAATATGTTACTCTCTACCTCCCCCTACAGGCTGGTATTATAATATGTTACTCTGTACCTCCCCCTACAGGCTGGTATTATAATATGTTACTCTCTACCTCCCTCTACAGGCTGGTATTATAATATGTTACTCTCTACCTCCCCCTACAGGCTGGTATTATAATATGTTACTCTCTATCTCCCCCTACAGGCTGGTATTATAATATGTTACTCTCTACCTCCCCTACAGGCTGGTATTATAATATGTGACTCTCTACCTCCCCCTACAGGCTGGTATTATAATATGTTACTCTCTACCTCCCCCTACAGGCTGGTATTATAATATGTGACTCTCTACCTCCCCCTACAGGCTGGTACTATAATATGTTACTCTCTACCTCCCCCTACAGGCTGGTATTATAATATGTTACTCTCTACCTCCCCCTACAGGCTGGTATTATAATATGTTACTCTCTACCTCCCCTACAGGCTGGTATTATAATATGTGACTCTCTACCTCCCCCTACAGGCTGGTATTATAATATGTTACTCTCTACCTCCCCCTACAGGCTGGTATTATAATATGTGACTCTCTACCTCCCCCTACAGGCTGGTATTATAATATGTGACTCTCTACCTCCCCCTACAGGCTGGTATTATAATATGTGACTCTCTACCTCCCCCTACAGGCTGGTATTATAATATGTTACTCTCTACCTCCCCCTACAGGTTGGTATTATAATATGTGACTCTCTACCTCCCCCTACAGGCTGGTATTATAATATGTTACTCTCTACCTCCCCCTACAGGCTGGTATTATAATATGTTACTCTCTACCTCCCTCTACAGGCTGGTATTATAATATCTTACTCTCAACCTCCCCCTACAGACTGGTATTATACTATGTTACTCTTTACCTCCCCCTACAGGCTGGTATAATAATATGTTACTCTCTACCTCCCCCTAGAGGCTGGTATTATAATATGTTACTCTCTACCTCCCCCTAGAGACTGGTATTATACTATGTTACTCTCTACCTCCCCCTACAGGCTGGTATTATAATATGTTACTCTCTACCTCCCCCTACAGGTTGGTATTATAATATGTGACTCTCTACCTCCCCCTACAGGCTGGTATTATAATATGTTACTCTCTACCTCCCCCTACAGGCTGGTATAATAATATGTTACTCTCTACCAATCGATTGATCAATCGGTCGAACAATTAACCCCGGCCCCTCCCCCAGCCACTATGTGGGCGTGGCCTATCACCTTGGGGGTGTGGTTTCGAGCCGGGGGTGTGGCCTATTGGTGAGGGGGAAGTGGTTTGGGGCTGTGGGCTTGGCCTATCACCAAGGGGGTGTGGTTTGGAGCTATGGGCGTGGCCTATCGCCAAGGGGGTGTGGTTTAAGGCTAGGGGCGTAGCCTATCGACATGGGGGCGTGGTTTGGAGCTTGGGGCGTGGCCTGTCGGCTTGGGGCGAGGGGCTGTGGTTTGAAGCTGGGGGCGTGGCCTATCGCCATCGGGGCGTGGTTTGGAGCGGGGGGCGTGGCCTGTCGGCTTGGGGGCGTGGTTTACAGCAGTGGGACTCTACGAGCTTGTAGATCTGATATCGGCTGGGGGTGGGCGTGGCCTATCACCCCGGGGGATGGGGTCTGAAGCTCTGGGCGGGGCCTATTGGCTTGGGGTCGTGGTTTCAAGCTGGGGGCGTGGCCTTTCCCGTTGGATTGGGGTCTTAAGCCGTGTGCTTGTCCTCTATCGGCGAGGGGTGTGTGGTTTGAAGCTGGGGGCGTGGCCTATCGCCATGGGGGCGTGGTTTGGAGCTGGGGGCGTGGCTTGTTGGCTTGGGGGCGTGGTATACAGCAGTGGGACTCAAAAATAGCAGATCTACAAGCTCGTAGAGCATAGTTCTACGAGCTTGTAGATCTGATATCGGCTGGGGTTGGGCGTGGCCTATCACCCCGGGGGGTGGGGTATGAAGCTGTGGGCGGGGGCCTGTCGGCTTGGAGGCGTGGTTTGAAGCTGGGGGCGTGGCTTATCGGCTTGGGGGCGTGGTTTACAGCAGTGGGACTCAGTAATAGCAGATCTACAAGCTCGTAGATCATAGCTCTACGAGCTTGTAGATCTGATATCGGCTGGGGGTGGGCGTGGCCTATCACCCCGGGGGGTGGGGTCTGAAGCTGTGGGCGGGGCCTATTGGCTTGGGGGCGTGGTTTCAAGCCGGGGGCGTGGCCTTTCCCCTTGGATTGGGGTTTTAAGCTGTGTGCTTGTCCTCTATCGGCGAGGGGGCTGTGGTTTGAAGCTGGGGGCGTGGCCTATCGCCATGGGGGCGTGGTTTGGAGCGGGGGGGCGGGGCCTGTCGGCTTGGGGGCGTGGCCTTTCCCCTTGGATTGGGGTCTTAAGCCGTGTGCTTGTCCTCTATCGGCGAGGGGTGTGTGGTTTGAAGCTGGGGGCGTGGCCTATCGCCATGGGGATGTGGTTTGGAGCTGGGGGCGTGGCTTGTTGGCTTGGGGTCGTGGTATACAGCAGTGGGACTCAAAAATAGCAGATCTACAAGCTCGTAGAGCTATGCTCTACGAGCTTGTAGATCTGCTATTTTTTCGCCCCCAAGCCAATAGGCCCCGCCCACAGCTTCAGACCCCACCCCCCGGGGTGATAGGCCACGCCCACCCCCAGCCGATATCAGATCTACAAGCTCGTAGAGCTATGATCTACGAGCTTGTAGATCTGCTATTTTTGAGTCCCACTGCTGTAAAACACGCCCCCACGCCGATAAGCCACGCCCCCAGCTTCAAACCACGCCCCCAAGCCAATAGGCCCCGCCCACAGCTTCAGACCCCACCCCCCGGGGTGATAGGCCACGCCCACCCCCAGCCGATATCAGATCTACAAGTTCGTAGAGCTATGATCTACGAGCTTGTAGATCTGCTATTTTTGAGTCCCACTGCTGTAAACCACGCCCCCAAGCCGACAGGCCACGCCCCCCGCTCCAAACCACGCCCCGATGGCGATAGGCCACGCCCCCAGCTTCAAACCACAGCCCCTCGCCCCAAGCCGACAGGCCACGTCCCCAGCACCAAACCACGCCCCCATGGCGATAGGCCACACCCCTAGCCTTAAACCACACCCCCCCTTGGCGATAGGCCACGCCCATAGCTCCAAACCACACCCCCTTGGTGATAGGCCAAGCCCACAGCTCCAAACCACTCCCCCCTCACCAATAGGCCACACCCCCGGCTCGAAACCACACCCCCAAGGTGATATGCCACGCCCACATAGTGGCTGGGGGAGGGGCCGGGGTTAATTGTTCGACCGATTGATCAATCGATTGGTAGAGATTAACATATTATTATACCATCCTGTAGGGGGAGGTAGAGAGTAACATATTATAATACCAGCCTTTAGGGGGAGGTAGAGAGTAACATAGTATAATACCAGCCTGTAGGGGGAGGTAGAGAGTAACATATTATAATACCAGCATGTAGGGGGAGGTATAGAGTAACATATTATAATACCAGCCTGTAGGGGGAGGTAGAGAGTAACATATTATAATACCAGCCTGTAGGGGGAGGTAGAGAGTCACATATTATAATACCAGCCTGTAGGGGGAGGTAGAGAGTAACATATTATAATACCAGCCTGTAGAGGGAGGTAGAGAGTCACATATTATAATACCAGCCTCTAGGGGGAGGTAGAGAGTAACATATATAATTATACCAGCCTGTAGGGGGAGTTAGAGAGTAACATAGTATAATACCAGTCTGTAGGGGGAGGTAGAGAGTAAGATATTATAATACCAGCCTGTAGAGGGAGGTAGAGAGTAACATATTATAATACCAGCCTGTAGGGGGAGGTAGAGAGTAACATAGTATAATACCAGTCTGTAGGGGGAGGTAGAGAGTAACATATTATAATACCAGCCTGTAGAGGGAGGTAGAGAGTAACATATTATAATACCAGCCTGTAGGGGGAGGTAGAGAGTAACATATTATAATACCAGCCTGTAGGGGGAGGTAGAGAGTCACATATTATAATACCAACCTGTAGGGGGAGGTAGAGAGTAACATATTATAATACCAGCCTGTAGGGGGAGGTAGAGAGTAACATAGTATAATACGAGTCTCTAGGGGGAGGTAGAGAGTAACATATTATAATACCAGCCTCTAGGGGGAGGTAGAGAGTAACATATTATACCAGCCTGTAGGGGGAGGTAGAGAGTAACATAGTATAATACCAGTCTGTAGGGGGAGGTAGAGAGTAAGATATTATAATACCAGCCTGTAGAGGGAGGTAGAGAGTAACATATTATAATACCAGCCTGTAGGGGGAGGTAGAGAGTAATATAGTATAATACCAGTCTGTAGGGGGAGGTAGAGAGTAACATATTATAATACCAGCCTGTAGAGGGAGGTAGAGAGTAACATATTATAATACCAGCCTGTAGGGGGAGGTAGAGAGTAATTATTATAATACCAGCCTGTAGGGGGAGGTAGAGAGTCACAAATTTTAATACCAGCCTTTAGGGGGAGGTAGAGAGTCACATATTATAATACCAGCCTGTAGGGGGAGGTAGAGAGTCACATATTATAATACCAGCCTGTAGGGGGAGGTAGAGAGTAACATATTATAATACCAGCCTGTAGGGGGAGGTAGAGAGTCACATATTATAATACCAGCCTGTAGGGGTAGGTAGAGAGTAACATATTATAATACCAGCCTGTAGGGGGAGGTAGAGAGTAACATATTATAATACCAGCCTGTAGGGGGAGGTAGAGAGTAACATATTATAATACCAGCCTGTAGGGGGAGGTAGAGAGTCAAATATTATAATACCAGCCTGTAGGGGGAGGTAGAGAGTAACATATTATAATACCAGCCTGTAGGGGGAGGTAGAGAGTAACATATTATAATACCAGCCTGTAGGGGGAGGTAGAGAGTCACATATTATAATACGTATTTTTAAGAAAGTGGGTGTCAGTTTTGTCTGAAGGAAGGCATTAGGGCTCATGTATTTTGTGTTGGGCTCCTAAAACCCACTTTTAGAGACCTCACAAAGTCAGCAGCCACTTAGAATGTACTGGGAACAAGTTACAGGAAAGTGTCACAAAAGTGCTTATCTCAGCCTAAAAATGCTATTTTGACATTTTCCTGTAACTTGTTCCCAGTACATTCTAAGTGGCTGCTGACTTTGTGAGGTCTCTAAAAGTGGGTTTTAGGAGCCCAACACAAAATACATGAGCCCCAATGCCTTCCTTCATACAAAACTGACACCCACTTTCCTTAAAAAATCGTGGCTCA
>NW_027660991.1:1155000-1174000 GCF_963280865.1 Gymnoscopelus braueri | reverse complement strand
CTTTTTCTCTCTCTCTCTCTCTCTCTCTCTCTCTCTCTCTTGCTCGCTCTCTGCATGTTGTTTTTTCCATGTCCATTCATTCACGATTAACAATATTATCGCAATATTCTAAATATGTGATTGATTTTAACGGATGTCGAGTTATCTCACTGGATGGCATTGTGCAGTAAAGCCGGTCCCATATCCCTAATACATCCATCGTCTCCTCCATCATCCAGACTACGACTCGGACGCCATGAGCAGCTCGTACGAGTCCTACGACGAGGAGGAGGAGGACGGCAAGGGCGGCCAGAAGATGCGCCACCAGTGGCCGTCCGAGGAGGCGTCCATGCACCTGGTGAAGGACGCGCGCATCTGTGCCTTCCTGCTGCGCAAGAAGCGCTTCGGACAGTGGACCAAGCTGCTGTGTGTCATCAAGGACAACAAGCTGCTGGTACACCATGCACACATACACATACACATGCACGCACACACACGCACACACACACACACACACACACACACACACACACACACACACACACACACACACACACACACTCACACACATAGTGCTGTCACAATTACAGTTGACAATTAATTGTCACACAAATAATTGCCGTTAACTCATTCAGTGCCAATCAAATAAAACAAATAATTGCCAATAGTGGCAGGGATTTCTCGATTTTCTTACCGTTTCAAGTAGTCACAGAATATTTATCTCCGGTATGATAGATCCCCTGATGGTTGCTAATCACGGAGGGTTTCACTGTGCTTCCGCGAAGAAAGAAAAGGCATCGCGATCTCCCGTTCGCTTGTTATACGCCGTTAAAAATAGCATGTCTCGACAAAAATACATAGTAAAACACAGGAGCCAAATACTTTAACCAGGAAGTGAATGGAGCAGTACATCTTTGGATCACGTTATCTCCTGGTTCCGTTTAAAAAAAAAAAAAAAACAGCCCAGATCGCCAACAATGTCTTTTGACTCCTGTTGTGTGTTTTTAGTTTTTACACTAGATGGCGCTCTTTGCTAAGATATGAGTGACTATTTCACTCTCAGTAACACACAGATCCAGGAGATCACGTGATCGCAAGATCTCCTCCACCATTCAATTCCTGGTTAGCGTATTTGGAAAAAAATCCCTTTTCTCACCTCCCTGGATTTCCTCTGCATTTTTGACGAGACATGCTATATTCAACGGCCAATAACTAGTGAACGGGGGGTCGCGATGATTTTCTTTTTCTTTTCGCGGAAGCACAGAGAAAGCCTCCGTGTTTAGCAACGATCTGGGGATCGATCATACTGGAGATAAATATTATGTGACTAGTTGAAAAGGTAAGGAAAAGGAAAAAACGCTGGCAGTGGCGGATTTATTTACTCTGGCAATGAATGAGTTCAATGGGTTCAAACATGGCAGGCTAGTGTAAGCATCAGCTGCAGCTATAGGATATTAATAATGGGTGTGTTATTCTTAGGTGTTCCCAGAGCCACGGGTGTGCCACGTCAATGCTTGCACATTCACACACGCCCATTATTAATATCATTAGCTGCAGCTGTGTTGTTTACATCACAGTATAATTTGGTTTAGCTACAGTGGCGTCACGACAACACGAGGTTCAAACAAAGGTGCTTCTTGCAGGGATTTGGCTCTTTTTTGTGTGGTTCGGGAGTGTGAAAAAAAAACGATATTCTCATGCCTCATCGTCATTTATATGTCCCTGCAGTACGATACTTAAGCCTAGGGTTGCATCCCCCTTTAATTATCTGCTGTGTCTTTTTTCCAGCTGGCCAATTGATTTATCATGCTCTTCTTGGCTGCTAGTAGGTCTTGTAACCCCTGAAAGAATAATAACCCAAATAACAAATCATCTGATTAGTTAAAGATGATGGGGGGACAGCTGCCAAAACAAAGAACTGGGGAAATCAACGCAGCTGCAGCTACATAACAATATCTGGACTTAGCCAAGATGCTGACCAATATTGGCTATTAAACGATAGGCTGTCTGACGTTGAACCGAAATGCAGAAATGTGCAACGGTGCCCATTTATGTTTTTACCCCCTTTTCTCCCCAATTTAGTCGTTATGCCAATTAATTCCTCCCCACACGTTGTGTATTGTCACTGCTGTTGTATCCTACCGACTCCCCTGCCAGTGAGGAGCCCCCACCAGGAGGACGTAGAGCCATCGTCCTACTCCTCCCGCCCAACACTCCCTGCTGACAGGCGCCACCCCAGCCCGTAGGAGTACATGCAATGACCAATATCACCCTCCCCGCCCCGGCTTCCCTCCCCTGCACGCAGGCCAATTGTGTTCGTATTGACCTCGTCACCAGACTTTCCACCATGGAGGAAAGCCTGGTATTCGTTCTGAAACTAGCCGTGTGATCCGGTTTACAAAAAAGGAGAAAAAGAATCTTGGTTCCGGTTGGCGTCACATTGTTTTTGTTCCCCACATAATGTGACTCAATTAGTTTAGACTCGCTAGTCACGCTACGAGTTAGAATAGAAAATGGACATACCAAACCATTATTATATCAAAGGAAACCAAACAATTACACCAAACTAAACAACTAAACTAGGGGAATCATTTTGGACCAGTGGTTGGTTCCGGCCACCTGATGGCGTAACATTTTTTCCGCTCCGACCGGTTCAGAAACCCGAAAATTGTATTGATCCCTGGCTATGTTCGTATAGAGTCTATACGTACATGATAGTGTCTATACTGTACTATTAGATGCTTGACAAAGCCGGATGCACCGTCGTTGATTTGGACTCCTAGACTCCGCGGTGGTGGGCCGCTACTTTAGCACTGCCTTCACCCAGAATAAGTCGACTTGTTTTTAACATTAAAGGGTAAGACCACTTTGGTAGAGGTTTGGGTTGTGTAGTTACCTTGCCATGATGTAACTCCAAAGGTGGGCAAGAAATCAAAAATAATTGCTCCATTGATTAGAAATTGATAATTCAAAATATGCTCCTCATTGACTTACATTGTACGGTAAAACAGCTCTCAAAGTCAGTCTTTTAGCACGTAAATGAACCCAAACAAAGTTGATTCAGGCAATATAGAGCATCACCAAACCCAGTACTGTTTGTTTTTTTAATAAAAATGTCAACTTCCTGTTGATTTTACTATTTGAAGATCTGGATCCGGATCCGCCGATCCAGTCCGGGTTTTCTACTTATTAAAAATGGCAAAATCAACAGGAAGTTGACATTTTTATTTAAAAAAAAAAACAGTACTGGGTTTGGTGATGTTCAATATTGTCTGAATCAACTTTGTTTGCGTTTGTTTTTGTGCTAAAAGAGTGACTTTGAGAGCTGTTTTACCGTACAATGTAAGTCAATGAGGAGCATATTTTGAATTATCAATTTCTAATCAATGGAGAAATTATTTTTGATTTCTTGCCCACCTTTGGAGTTACATCATGGCAAGGTAACTACACGACCCAAACCTCTACCAAAGTGGTCTTGCCCTTTAAGCTGACTGAGTGACAAGTTTAGCTCACGGTTATGTTACGCTTACAGTTGTGTAACTCTGAGAACGTACAAATGGAACCAAATGGACCCGTACGGGTCCATTTGGTTCCATTTGTACGCTCTCAGATTTAGGGTGGTCCTTGAAATTATAATGTTTGAGAACCACCGGTATTTGTAATTGCATAGCATACATGAAGTCCACATACCAGCTCTGACAGTGTGATAAAAACTATTTCTGAAACGTCTCCAAAATGTGATGGAACCGATTGCGGTTCCTCAATGGATCCCAACCCTTTTCAACACACCTTAGAACAGGGGTCTTCAATAGGCGTCCGGGACCCCAGGGGGTCCTCAGAGTTGAACCCCAGCATCCTTACTCTGGGGGGTCCATTTGCCGAAAGTAGTTGATCTACAAGCTCCCAGCGCATCGCGCTGCGATGCGTTGCAAGCTTTTATATCGGCTATTTTTGGCCAACGGTCAAGTTTACCAAGTATTGAAAGTTTAAGTGGTTAAATGTCTATGAAGCTATGTATATTTAACAGTTTAGCTGCAACACAATTGTATACAATATGTCTGCTTCATCTCTCTCTCAGCTAAGGGGTCCTTGACCTGAAAAAACATTGAAGACCCCTGCCATAGAACTAACTTCGCAAACTTTTCACTAAAACGTTCCTCGTCTTCTTCGCTCTCCTTCCTCCAGTGTTACAAGTCGTCCAAAGACAAGGACCCCCAGATGGAGCTGTCCCTGTCCGGCTGCAGCATCACGCACGTGCCCAAGGACGGCAAGAAGAAGAGGCACGAGCTGAAGATCGTCCACCAGGGGGCAGACGCCCTGGTGCTGGCCGTGCAGAGCAAGGAGCAGGCTGAAGAGTGGCTGAAGGTAAGCCGGATTGAACGGGTGACACGGTACACGACGAGACGCGCATTTTGTCGCCACACCCGAGAAGCTCAGTTAAGTCAGTGGTTCAAGGGAATCCCGTGTTGATGCATTCGGGCCGCGGACCTCCATCTGAGAAGATTTAGTGCCAGGGATTCCCAGAAGAGAAGATTTCTCAATTTATTCTCAAATGTGTTTGAAAATAGAAGAGCCACAAGCTTACAACGTGTCTCATTGCGGCATGCTGTGAGCTTGTAGAGCGGGTATTTTCAAATCGATGTATGTAGGGTTAAAGTGGTTAAACTTACGTTGCACATTTTGCTGGGGGACCCCCTGGAACCCCCTCAAGGGACACCAACGGGTAACCGGATACAACGAGACGCACATTTTGTCGTCACGCCGAGAAGCACAGAACAGGTCCAGCCAGTTGATTTAAGGAACCGTTTTACAACAGGAAGAAGATATGATGTGGTTAGAACAGCCACAGATGTGTGGTGGAATCAGACGGTGCTGAAACATTCTCCTGACTTGCAAGGTTGACAGAAAGCATGGCTGCAGGTTGTTGAAATGTTCAAAGAGTTTTTGACCCCTGGAGGGGGGGGGGGGGTGCGCGCATCGTGAATGTCATGAATTGTCTCTGGGATTGAAAGAGTCTGGACCATGGGGGGAAAAACCTGTTATTTCCCTCTATGTTTGTCACCGAACGCATCCAAGTTGTGCTTTGCGGTTGAAATGGTACGTCACGCCGTTATGGTGACCAGACCAACTCCCAAAGGCCGGTACAAAGTCACCTAAGGGTAGAGTTTACTCTCCTACCAACATAACCCTATCAAATGAAATTCAAAACAGTAGGACCTAAATACACGTCAAAAGAATATCGGAGCGCTGCATGGGTCTGTAATTAGGTATTACTGGAATCAGGTGCTCTTTGGAGGGGGATCGTCACAAGACATACGAGTTTAAGTTCCTTTGCTTTGTAGAAAACACTGTGCCATTCAGCCTTGACAACCATTTAGCCAGTGAGATAAATGTTCCTATTTGTCAAAAGGCATACTGCTATCATAGCACTACTGGTTGACACTTGTCGACTATTAGATTAATCGAAAAAGCAATTAGATAGTATAAATTGCTGAGAACATAATTGATAGTTGCAGCCATGTCTACTACCCAAAGAAGATGTCAAGTTGAAAGGCGTGAGTGATGTGGCGGTTTTCTCTGTTAACTGCAGAACTGTCAAACACAGTAAAGGCTCATACGCAACACTGCATGACTCACACCAGAGATGTGTGTGTTTTTAGCTACGGCTCATGTTGAAAGGTCGCTGAAATCGTCAACAATCCTCGAACCGAGGATGTTCGTCAGAAAGTTAAAATTAGACGTAGCGTAACTCTTTCAAGTACAGCTTGGCCGTTTCCTTGTTCTGACATCATGCGAGCGAGCGGTGGCTTTGGCAGTGAGCAGGTGTTTTCTGATCGGCTCTCTCTGATATTATAAGATGTTTTGGTTCGTTATCTTTCCCTGATCCCTGTGATGTCTTCTTTTATTTTTTTTGGCTCGCTCACTCCTGCCTCCCCCCTTTTCCTCTCTGATCTTTCTCTCTCTCTCTCTCTCTCTCTCTCTCTCTCTCTCTCTCTCTCTCTCTCTCTCTCTCTCTCTCTCTCTCTCTCTCTCTCTCTCTCTGATCTGTCTCTCCGGGACACGATCAAGTCAACCGCAACCACAAAACAAAACGTACCCTGCCGAACATCAAACGGACGGTGGAGGGGGACGGGCCCCTTTTTTTTCTTTTTGGGGGTCCGAGGCCCCTCTCCGTCTGTGTGTAGCTTTCTGAGGTGCCAGCGGGCACCTCAGAGCGATTTGGTTTCAGTCGGAGTGGGGCGGAGGGGGAGGGGGGGTCTTTGCCTGGCCTTTGGTTCTGTAAAGGAAACCTTCTATGTCCAAAATCTTTCCTTGTTTTAGTATTGTTTTGAAAACATTTTAAACTAGAGAAAATACAGCCTTGTAGATCTGCTATTTTCACTACTTTTGTATGATGAAGTAGGGCCTTAATTTCCGAAGCAAAACCCATAAATAGTTGAAATATGGAGATACAGGGTTTCTGGCCGATGGCAACAACAACCCTCCTCCTCACCTCTGCATGTCTCTCCTGAGGGCCTTCTGGAAACCGCTGTTTATCCCCAACGACCCGTAGTGTTATTCTAAGCCCCAACCTCCCCTTCTTGTTTTTGATCCACTACCTTCTGCCAACCAAATTTCCCTGCAGTTTTACCAACAAGAAGTGAGACTTTGCAAGGCGGCCAGGCAACTGTTTTTGTACGCAAATCGTGTACAGACAAACCGGAAGCCATTTGGCCCCTTACGGGGTGAACTTGCATCCTTTTTTCCCCACAATCTCAGGGTTAAATCAATTGTTGGGAGTTGATTGTGCAGCACAGAAGGAAGACAAACACACACATACTGTAAATTGAGGCGGAGATTTTTTTTTTTTTTACCACTACACAACCGATGGGCACTTTTCTGGGTTGCCAGCTAAATGGCCTCTATGTGAATAATATAGAGCAGTGGTTACCAGAGGCATTCAGGACCTGATTCAATTGCTTGTCCCAAATGGCAATTAGTCTCCGGTCTGTTTACTGGATGGAACCAATGGACCTGCAAGCTGCAACCTAACCTCACGTCACCAGGCTTTTCCACACGGAGGAAAAGCCTGGCTTTCATTCCAAACTGACCAGGGGCCTGTTCCTCAAAAGGTGAATTAAAAAAGCCTGGCCTTAAGCCAAATCCAGGCTTGACAAAGTCGGGTCCGAAAAGCCTCGTTTATTCCGTTCCTCAGACGCCAAGCCAGGCTGAAAAGGAGCAACTTTGTCGAGCTAGGCTATGTCAAGACAGGCTGTGTCCAGCCAGGATAATGAAGCCAGGCTGAATGGGCGGGGATTCGCCGGCGATGTATTTCTATAAAAGACCATGAACTCGAGCACAGATTCCTTGAACTTGACCAATCACGGAGTCCAAAACCAGAGCAGCGTTCTTCTCTGTGGCTGAATAGCAGCACTGCAGCAGCTCATGAAATCATACAAGGAAGTAAAATGTATTTAAGCAAGAAAGGAAACGCGACCGCAATAAATAGATCCAGGGAGAAAGCATGGCAAAGTATTGCAAGCACACACAGTGTGTGTGTGTGTGTGTGTGTGTGTGTGTGTGTGTGTGTGTGTGTGTGTGTGTGTGTGTGTGTGTGTGTGTGTGTGTGTGTGTGTGTGTGTGTGTGTGTGTGTGTGTGTGTGTGTGTACTAATGTACTGACTTCCTTTAACTTGCATCAACTTTTTGGAAATATGGTACAGTTCCCACACCTAATCAACATGCCAACACAGCTTCAACACACACACACACACACACAAATGACTTATCTTGTATCAATTACACACCCCATGAAGCCTTGAATAAATGGAGATTTTTTTTCGTTTTTGTTGCATTCATTGAGGGGCAGCCATAGCTGAGTGGTTTGTGAGCCCGCCTAGGGAGCCGGAGGCCCTGGTTGCCCCAGGTACGATTCCAGGCCACGCCAGCAAATGTGTCGATGAAATGAAATTTGTCCCTGAGCAAGACTCTTAACCCCTAATTGCTCACAGGCCCTCATTGGAAACAAGCCCGCAAGGACTTTCATGAACGTCCTGTTAAAAGGAATTATCCTTATTCATAAGCCAATAATTTAATGAGTCTAGGAGACTACACAAGGGGCAAACCCCCTATGCTGGAATTGAAGCTCACTTCCGGGTTCTCGTTCAGCCTGCTGTTCCTATTAATGGCCCAGCAGATGTCGTTCTTTCACCTTCTACCGTTTGCAGTACACTTGATTTTATTACCTTAGTAAACATTTTCGTAAACACTTTATGTTTTCAATCACTAGTTTAAAGTATTTTTAAATCGTCAAGATATCCGTTTAGTATACATTATGGTCCCATTAATGCTATTGGCTGTGGTTGCAGCCAATAGCATTAATTTCGGGTTGCATTTCGGACCGGATGTAGAAAGATGGCGGATTTGAAAATCGCTGAAAAATTGGCTTCATTTAAGGTCTATAGAAATCAATGGCATGACGTTTTTTACGGTCTATGCTCCTACCCAGTGGTGGAAAAAGTACTAAAATGCTTTACTTAAGTAAAAGTATCAATACTGCAAAGTAGAAGTACCCTGTTACAAGTAAAAGTCCGGAATTCAAAATTTACTTGAGTAAAAGTACAAAAGTACTGGTATCAAAATGTACTTAGAGTACCAAAAGTAAAAGTAATAAAATGTTTGACAATAGCAGATCTACAAGCTCACAACGCGTCGTGTCCTATTTGTAAAATAGGGCTGAAGTGCTTAATGCATGTTTAATAATGTAATATATGTGTATCTGCAAAGTAACAAGTAACTAAAGTTTTCAAATAATTGTAGTGGAGTAAAAGTACAATATTTGCCTCTGAGATGTTGTGGAGTAGAGAAGTAAAAGTATAGACAATTGGAAATACTCCAGTAAAGTAAAAGTACCTCAAAATTGTACTTAAGTACAGTACTTGAGTAAATGTACTTAGTTACTTTACACCACTGGCTCCTACTGAGTCTTCTATTGACCGATGACCCGGTCATCAAATTATTGGCTCAGGAATGCGACAAAAACAAATACATCTCCATGAATTCAAGGCTTCATGGGGTGTGTAATAAGTATTTTTTTTGGGTGAACTACTCCTTTAAGAGGAGCAGAGAAGACGAGAGAGGGAGGAGAAGATTATAGGAGACGAGAGGAGGTCCCAGGAGAGAGGGCAGAATGATAGGGAGGAGTTGTGAGGAGAGGAGAGGAGAGGAGAGGGGAGTTACTCCTCAAGGTCCTCCAGAGAGCTGACTAGCTAATGGCTCTAGCAGACGCTGTGTGTGCGCTAATGGCGTGGTGTTTATGGAAACAGACATGTCCATATCGTGTCCTTACCTCATTCTCCCCCAACGCCGTTCCAACGGTTGGGTCCTCCTCCTTTTTCTATGCATTTCTCCCCCTCCTCTCCCCTTTATTACCTCATCTCTCTTCTTCTTCTGACCCCCACCCTTCCAACCCCCCCCTCTGTCCCCCCTCCTCCTCTTCAATATGGCCCAGTTGTTATTCTTTCTCTCGTCGCGACTATAATACAATATCTGTCTTTTCTTTCATCTCTCGCCACCCCTCCCCCTCTCTCTCTCTCTCTCTCTTTCTCTCTTTCTTGGAAGCTGTCCTAACCCCCCCTCCCCCCTCTCCCCACGAAGGTATGGAGGCAATAAGGTGTGTGTGTGTGTGTGTGTGTGTGTGTGTGTGTGTGTGTGTGTGTGTGTGTGTGTGTGTGTGTGTGTGTGTGTGTGTGTGTGTGTGTGTGTGTGTGTGTGTGTGTGTGTGTGTGTGTGTGTGTGTGTGTGTGTGTGTGTGTGCGTGCGTGCGTGCGTGCGTGCGTGCGTGCGCGCGAGCGTGCAGTGGTGGAAAAAGTACTCAAATGTTATAGTGTAGTTATATAGTATAGACAATTGGAAATACTCCAGTAAAGTAAAAGTATCTCAAAATTGTACCTAAGTACAGTACTTGAGTAAATGTACTTAGTTACTTAACACCACTGTGTGTATGTGTGTGTGTGTGTGTGCGTGTGTGTGTGTGTGTGTGTGTGTGTGTGTGTGTGTGTGTGTGTGTGTGTGTGTGTGTGTGTGTGTGTGTGTGTGTGTGTGTGTGTGTGTGTGTGTGTGTGTGTGTGTGTGTGTGTGTGTGCGTGTGTGTGCATGTGTGCAGTTTTGCCTCTGGCAGAAAACTCCGCGTTTTGAACACTTTTTATCGAGTTATGCGTTCTTTTCCGAAAGTGTGTGAATTTGACGCTGCAGTCTCGGTAAGGGTCCGGTGTATTTTACTGCTACTGTCTGTCGTCCGGCATGCATTTAAAGCGTTTCACCCCGAATCACCCGTATAAGACGTATGAATTCATCTTTTTGGCGCCGTGTTTTCATTGTAACCGACTCTCTCTCCGAGGGAGGCTTTCACTGCAGCCTGTAGTTCATTACATATTTGGATTGCAGTGTTTTTGCTGGCGTTTTGAATTCCATAACAAGAAAAAGCCCCCAGGTCCCTGCTCAAAGCGTCCTATCTACCCATATCCTCACATAATATCACCATACCCTCAGTAAGGCCTTGAGTTGCGAGCGGGGTATCGTGCCCTGGGGAAATAGCAGATCGACAAGCTCAACGACGTGTTTAAGCTTTGTGATCTTGCAGATCTGCTATTTTCAGTGGGTAGCATTGATCAGTACTTGTAGTGGAAATTATATCTCTTGACCCTTGTACATCTGCTATTTTTGGACATTTTTGGAAAATCTTGAAAGTGTAAGAACTACTTATTTTAGAAGGCATTTGTAGAATCGACCTCAGGTCTGGGGTTAAAGCTATCCGGGAATAAAATGAATAAAATGTTACTACATCCACAGTGGTTGGACACATACTGGTTGAAAATGTCAATAAAGATATTTGAAGGAGAGGGCACAGCAATTGAGCTAAACGGTATATTCTAACTGGAGAGGGCACATAAAATCCTCATCCACTCACTGCAATGAAAGCTGCTCACCCAGTGCATATGCCCCTGGAAGAAGAACCCTCCTTCCCGACACACTCACTCCACAAAATGCATATTGTGACTTCTTGGGACAAATGTGACCAAACATCAAACGTTTGACTGGAAGGGCCTGTTCGCCCCAAGGATAGGGACTTGAGCCACCGCCGAAAGGCACCGCCGAGCGAGCCGTCAGGCGACCGAGTCGCCGTGCCGAGCGTTACCAAGTCCGACTCGAGCCGAGCTAATGTCACCCGAATCGTTACTCAAAGTCAAAAGTCAAAGGTCACCCGTTTGACGTCTTGGGAGTGAGAATGTGTTGCCTTTTCCCCCTCTTCACCAAACAGTTGCAGATCTACAGGCATTTTCGCTTTGTGAGCTTGTAGATCTGCTATTTTCGCCGAATGTTCACCCTCCAGTATAGGGACACTATAGGGTTCATGTGGTTTTGAGGATTTAGCATTGAACTCCTCCCTCCCTCTCTCTCTCCCTCCAGTCAGAAATAACTCCAAAAAGCAATTAAAAGAAACAACTTCTCCATCAGTAATGGAGTGTTTTTATGAGTAGCTGTGTGTCTCATCAACACTCTGAAACCAGACCGCACGCAGTCCACACACTACGCTCCGCTTGATTTGTAGAGCTGGCGCCGACCCGCGCACCGGCCAGCTCTCCAGCGATAGATGGACGTTGTACTCAGTGGTGGAAAAAAGTAATCAAATGTTAAAAAAACTATAAAAGTATCAATACTGCAATGTAGAAATACTCTGTTACAAGTAAAAGTCCGGAATTCAAAATGACAAAAGTGTTGGAATCCAAATGTACTTAAAGTGGTTAATGTTTTTGTATTTGTCTTGTTATAATAATCAAAATCTAAAAAGTAAATAGTAACTAAAGTTGTAAAATTATTATAGTGGGGTAAAAGTACAATATTTGCCTCTGAGATGTTAGTGGAGTAGAAGTAAAAGTACAGAAAATTGTAAATACTCCAGTACAGTAAAAAACACCATCACCACAAGTACACCACTAGTGGAGCTCTGTTCCGTCCTCCCAGGCCCCTCGAGCCCCCGATCCGGGGCCAAACCCCATTTGAGCCACAGCCTGTCATTTCCCTCCGCTAGCCCAATTACACTCCGTCCCAGCCAAAAGCAATGGGCTGAAGAACTCGAACGCGAGAGAGTGCACAACAGGGAAATGCAGGGAAAGATTGTGTTTGTGAAACAGAGACTGTGCATATTAGAGCCCCACATAATTGGCCAGAGCAATATATATTGTCATTTCTGGTTTTCTTTACATCGGCATCGGCACTTATGCAAATCAATTCGATTTCAATTCAAAAAGGAGCTTTATTGGCATGAGAAAACAGACGTTTACATCGCCAAAGCAAGCGTCAAAATATAATAAAAACAGTTGAAAATGGGGAAAGGATATACTGTTGGAGGGGGTACAGCATTGTGTAAACAGAACTATGTCACATTGCGTCATTATATAATGGTTATAAGCTTTTTGAGACAAATCGCAGGAATCTTTTGCAGTCACTTTGGGACTAATAGCAGCATATTTTCTCAATTTATGCAGCCAATGTGTCCCAGTTTTGACCAATTTCAACCTGGCGTCCTTATTTTGGGCCGTGTCATCATTTTCTATGTGATTTTACAAAAGTACAAGCCTCTACATGTCCATTGTGAGCTGGCCAATAAAGTCCAGTTTTGGTTGACATATCAAAAAGTTGTTTATTTTTTATTTATTGGTTTGTTTATAAGCCAAAAGTTCTCGAATAAAAACATTTAATCAAATCTAAAACAAATGAAATAATTATCGATTTATAAAATGTAGCACTTCAGACAAAACGTCGGTGGTCTAGGAATCTCTTAACATCTGGTTTGGCGTAGGACCCAGCAATCTGGCATTGGTCTGGCTCTAGTGTGTGTAGATGTGCGTGTGTGTGTGTCTGTCTGCATATCGTCTCTGTTGCGTGGAAACCTCATATGTCCAAAACTGTTACATTTCAGGATTTTAAAAAAAAGCATCAAAAGTACCAGATCCACAAGCTCAAAACGGGGTGCTTCGCGCCGCGTTTCGAGCTTGTGGATCTGGTACTTTTTAATGCTTTTGTGTGACGCTGTCGTATGATCAAGTAGGGCGTTCATTTATGGAATAAAAACACGAAAAGTTACAATATGGAGATAAGAGGTTTCTGCCCCGATAGCGACGATACGCAAGAGAGAACGGCCATTCACGTCTTTAACAACATCCATCCCTCTCTACGCACATCATATACAACAGCCTCCACAGCCCACCGTGGGTTGCCAGATCTGACGGCAAGGGGGGTTGGTTGCCAGGTCTGGAGGTCCCGCGAGGTCACACGGTAATACGCCGTAGTGGCGCTCTGTAACAGTACATACACAACCCCATGCGTTTCCCATTCCCCCAGACCTGGACCTTTTTATATTGCATAATGCTTCCAATGGGCATAGTAGTAAAACACTTTGGTGTAATGTGTCTACCAGACCACAGCCCCCCCCCCTGCATGTGTTTGTGCTTGTTCTTTATGTACTGCTGGCTGGCGGCCAATAGCATGACTGGATATCGTTGCTGTCGGGCAGAAACCTCATATCTCCATATTTGTTGTGTTTTTTTTTGTAAATTAACGCCCTGCTTGATCATACTACAGCGTCACACAAGCGTCACGCAAGCTAGAAATGTGGTGCGTTTACTTTTGCTGTTTTTGAATATGAATCCTGAGAAGTGACAGTTTTGGACATATGAGGTTTCCACCCAACAGAGACGATATGGGAGAGAGAGAGCGAGAGAGAGGGGTGTGGAACGGTAGTGTTCCGCATGTGTTGCATTAAACCAGGCATGTTCTCCAGGCATAAAGAATGAGCTGTTTAATTATGTGGCAATCGCATGAGGAAATAAACGTAGGATGATGCTCCGATGTGAAATCCGCCCATTGGTTACGACAGGACACGCGTTCCCACACTTTTCTATGACAAGAATCCCCCAAAAGCCCCAAAGGGCCCTGGATGGAAATGCCACTAGGTGTCTTACATGGGCGGACAGTGTTGATTTTGTCGACTAAAACCATGACAAAAAAATGCTCGTCGACAACCTTTTTCCATATGCAAATCAGCCATTACGTCGCCATCAAGGCACCGCCAAAATACATTTTAGTCGACTAAATAAACTGTAGATTTAGTCGACTCTAATCTTATGATATTAAGTCGACTAAACCTAGACAAAAACTAAAACATTTCAGATGACTAAAATATGACTAAAACAAAATGGAATTGTATTCAAAAGACTATGACAAAAACGAAATCAAAATGCGTGCGTGCGTGCGTGTGTCTCTCTCTTTGCTAATAGCGTACATGTTGTTTGTGTCTCACGCTCAAGGTGATGAGAGAGGTTTGCCTGAACGGGAACACAGATTCCGATGGAGCTGGCAATGGATCGCCTGTACACAAACCTGAGCTGGAAAAGGTGGGCACACACACACACACACACACACACACAAATTATTACATGATGTTATGCTATAATATCATTATCAATAAAATCGTATTGGTTTGCCAATTATTTGGGGGCCCACTTACGATACCCTAACGACCCACCAGGGAGCCCCCTTGCGGTCTATACCGGTGGTTCCCAAACTGGGGGTCGGGACCCCCGGGAGGGTCCCCAAATAATTTTTGGGGGGTCCCCAGATGATTAGCTTAATGTGCAACATTGTTTTCTCACTCAACAGTAAACAAACCAACATACGTACAGTATAAGTGTATACAGGGTATCTGCACATTTCTAAAGTTACAATTTAATGACTTTTAAGACCTTTTCTAATAACAAATTGACCAAATAGTCAAATATTACATAAGAAAGTGGCAAACATTGTGAAAATAGCCAATCTACAAGCTAGGCGTTGTGAGCTTGTAGATCAGCTATTTTCACAATATTTATCTGTGGAACTGAGTCAAACTAAATCTAATGCCTCAACAATTCCAAGTGCTTGTCAGGGTGGGGGGTCCCCAGTTCAAATATAATTATTTTGGGGGGTCGCGGCCTGAAAAGTTTGGAAATCCTTGGTCTATACTTAGTCCCTTCTTTTTTCCCTCTACACCAAATCTCTTCGCCAATAGCCGACCCGTAAGCTCACAACGTGTCGCCTTGCGGCGCGCTGTGAGCTAATAGGTTGGATATTTTCGCTTATTTTCGCCGAATGTATTCCGACATGCCCTAGAGACGCTAGGGTTCATGAGGTTAAAAGACGCCACCAGCATTTAATTTGGAAATGCTGTTCTCCTCTGCATTTTGCAGAGGAGTGATTTTTACAGTTGCGTTGCAAATAATGAAATAATAATCAACTTGAAGTGATCAGCACATTTCTGAGAAAGTCATATGAGACCGATTAATACGTTCATTAAAAAGTTTCATTTTTTATTGATATCAGGCCTGAAAATACAGTTTTAGCCAAGCCCTGCTAAGCAGTCGCACACGCGCACACACACACACACACACACACACACACACACACACACACACACACACACACACACACACACACACACACACACGCACACACATGCGCGCAAATGCTTGTATTAATATTCTTGTGAGGACATCAACATTTAAGAATGGCGATTTAAAAATGTTTTTCCTCACATCTATTACAAAAATTCTACTATTATACTTGTGGAGATGTTTGGCCCTCATAAGTATAGTAGTACAAGTACACACACACACACACACACACACACACACACACACACACACACACACACACACCTCTCGATCCCTCAGGGGGCTGCCTGCCTTGCGTCTCCCAGCTCTATTAGAGCACAGACAGCGCGCGGCCGTAAAAAGCTGTACTTGTTGTGCCAAATAACACTTCATTACATGTGGCACTGGAGTTAAGCTATAGGGAGGTGAGGGAAAAAAAACACTCTTATTGGTTTTCATTTGGAAAAGCAGGTAAATCGCTGCTAATACTGGAGCCCTACTGTAGTCGTCATGTGTGTGTGTGTGTGTGTGTGTGTGTGTGTGTGTGTGTGTGTGTGTGTGTGTGTGTGTGTGTGTGTGTGTGTGTGTGTGTGTGTGTGTGTGTGTGTGTGTGTGTGTGTGTGTGTGTGTGTGTGTGTGTGTGTGTTTAGTGGTGGAAAATCAGCTAGATCAGAGGGGTTTTTAATGACAAACCGCTCCCAACTTGGCACAGTGCACACAACCTAATTATTTTGACCATAAAAGTCTGATCTATACGTCACCGTAAGACTGCATCCCATACCGAAAATAGCTAATCCTGCTGACAACATCACGGCGCGTTGTCAACTTGTAGATCAGCTTTATGCGATGGAGAGGTAATAAATAAATGACATAAGATGTTGTAGATGCTCTTAAGAAGTGCAATACAGTAGGGTTCATAAGTGTGTCTGTACCTAATTTTGTCCAAATAAAGGTTTATTTTAGGGATGCACCATGTAGACATTTTGGCCGATATCCGTTTACCGATTAATTTTGTGTTCAGTACCGATATTGCATTTTTAAGACCATGTGATTCCATGTGTACACTCTCAGAGTTATGAGGGTTCTTGAAACTAACAAAGTTTGAGAACCACAGTGCTACACTAAATGGAACAGAGCCTTCATTAGTATCATTGGTAACACCAAGGAAGAGGAAGGAAGAGGCCCAATTTCTTAGAGCTCATTCAAAACATACGTTTGCGCTCAGGGAAAAACAAAACATCTTGGTAAAGGCATTTTACCTGTACTGTTTGGTTGTGGTGTTAGCGTAACCTCTCTCTCTCTCTCTCTCTCTCTCTCTGTCTCTCTCTCTCCCTCTCTCTCTCCATCAGAAGGTGTCGAGCGAGAGGCCGAGTTCCGATGGAGAGGTGCCCCACGAGAACGGACACACACACACCGACTGCAAGGACCAAGGTGAGGAGCTGTGTGTGTGTGTGTGTGTGTGTGTGTGTGTGTGTGTGTGTGTGTGTGTGTGTGTGTGTGTGTGTGTGTGTGTGTGTGTGTGTGTGTGTGTGTGTGTGTGTGTGTGTGTGTGTGTGTGTGTGTGTGTGTGTGTGTGTGTGTGTGTGTGTGTGTGTGTGTTGATTGTACATTCCTCAGCGTTACTTAAACCTTCAAACCACAGCTTCCTGGGGCTGAGCACCATACATTCAGTGTAATGTAACCAGTTAAGCCCCATTATACTGTTCTTCGTTGTGCGGAAAAGAGCGAAAAGAGCTGAGCCACACATCCTCACAACCAGTTGCATTGCGAAACGTTGTGAAGGTGTCGAATGCAAATATGTGGAGAATGAAGATGTTCAACAGGCACTGATGTGTCAGACACAACACCGATGTGCACATGTTTCCCCTGATACGCTTAGAACCTAAGTTCAGACCAGTGACGCTCATACATCATCAACTCCAGCTTTCTGAGAAAAGGGCTAAATCTCACTGAGAACAGAACAGGCAAGACCAGACAAAGTGACACAGAGGAAATAACCAGGCAACGACGTGCCCAATGCCACCAGCAGGATGCTGTAACGTTGGCCTGCTGAGACTGAGGAGGACACACAGCAGCGTCTTGCCAAACCAAGCAAGTGGCATGCTGCAAGTCCTATGGCTGAGACACCTCTAGTTTAGAAGATTTGCCCAACAATAGGACGCCAAGATTAAAGTAGTAGTTCACCCAAAAAATATACTTTCTTATCAATTACTCACCTCATGAAGCCTTGAATTCATGGAGATATTTTAGTTTTTGTCGCATTCCTAAGCCAATAATTTGATGATCAGTCTCTTTGAGTCTCCTGCCAGACTTTGACTCTGAATTCAAAGGTTCATGGGGTGTGTAATTGATAGAAAATAAGATTTTTTTTGGGTGAACTACTCCTTTAATGTGGTAAAAAAAACAAAAGAAAACAACAGAACAACACTTCGGGCGGGAAAACATTATATTAACTTCCAAAAGGCTTTAACTTGATTAGTGGCGAGCCTTTGAACACAATAAGTAATGGCTAATAACTTATAGAGACTTAGAGAGAGTGTTAGAATGAGATCTTTTGTGATTAGCCTGGGAAACAGGACAAAGTATTGTACTAAATGTCCTTAAAGCCTGACTGTAAATCCCTTGCTTTGAGCTCTCAGATCCCTGATGATGACAATGCTGGGGGTCCCCATCCCTGAGGACTGTGACGTGACAAAGACCCCCAGACAGCAATAATAACAATCACAAAAGGATGGATTTATTATTGAATGAATGTGTTTATTCAGTGTTTATTGGAGGTGCTATTTCCCCATTTTGCAGCTGTACGGTGCCAAAACTCACAGATCGAAAATCTGAGATTGTTTATAGTTTGCTTGCACAGCGAAGTTCAACATGGGATGTGCGTGCACGTGTGTGTGCATGCGTGCGTGCGTGCAAACATTAACCCTAGCGTCCCAATTCTGGGCACGTCATAGTAGGCGAACATGCGGCGAAACTAGGCAAACATACCGCAAAAAAGTCATAGATCTACAAGTTCACAACATGTTGCAATGCAAGGCATTGTGAGCTAGTAGATCTGCTATGTTCGGTGAAAAGATTTGATGTAGAGGGATGACAGCTAAGTATACTGTATTCACCTGTTTCCTAGGCTGTGTGTTTTCCACTTCCTGTCGATTTGATCCAATGAAATCCAATGAAACTGGTCAGATGACCAATGATATCCAATGCAATCGACAGGAAGTGGAAAACTCACAGCCTAGGAAACAGGTGAATAGGGCTGACGTGGTTCATTTGAGCTATCAGCGCCGATACGTTCACCGTGACCCGACCTAATTTTCTTTTTCATTTTCACTTTGACCTCTTTATTGATAATAAACATAATAAAATGCATGTATTGGTGCAAGAAAAATGTCCTTGTGGGGAAAAGTGTGGAAAACTTTCATTTACGATTTGGATGTGTTTTTTTTTTTTTTTTAATCCAGTGTTGTGACTGACATAAATCTCCCATGGGGGCTTGTAAACGTCAGCGCCAATGGCTTCTTTTTTTTTTGCGCAGTCGGCACCATAACTTGTGATTGCGTAATAATAATATCT
>NW_027660991.1:920000-1145000 GCF_963280865.1 Gymnoscopelus braueri | reverse complement strand
CCTCCTCTCCTCTCCTCTCCTCTCCTCTCCTCTCCTCTCCTCTCCTCTCCTCTCCTCTCCTCTCCTCTCCTCTCCTCTCCTCTCCACTCCCCTTGCCTCCTTGCTTGCTTGCATGCTTGCTCCTCGCTCTATCCCGCCCCGAGGACCCGGACGCACCTCGGTACTCCCGTCCGGCCACAGGGGGGCGCCAGCCGAGCCAGGAGGAGGCTCACTATGAGAACACGGAGCTCTATGAGAACGCTCCCTCGCCCAAAAAACTGGCCGCCCGCTTCTCCCCCAAGCCGCCCCCCTCCTCCTCCTCCTCCTCTTCTCACTACAAAGCCCCCGTGTCTAAACTCTCCTCTAAGTTCCTAACAGCTGACACTAAGGCTAAAGGTGCCACTCAGGTGACTAGCGCTCTGCTTCTCTAACTATTAACATTTTCTGAACCGAAACTTTTTTTATCACCCTGCTGCTTGAACACTACTCATCATCATCATTTTCTCCACATCTCTGAGCTTCATTTAACCACTTAAGCCAGGGGTCTTCAACTATATTTAGCCCAAGGACCCCCTAGCTGAGAGAGAGAGAGATGACGCAGGGGACCCCCCCCCCCCCTCTACATATTGTATAAAATTGTGTTGCAGATTCAACTTTTTCATAGATTTCATAGATAGTTAGATTCATGCTAATGTGTATTTTCAGACATTAACCTTTTAAACACTCAATAGTTAGTCAACCTGACCGTTGGCTCTGTACTTGGTCTGCTCTTTTTCCCTCTACACCGACTCTCCGAAAATAGCCGATCTGCAAGCTCACAACGCCTCGCAGCGAGGCGTTGTGAGCTTGTAGATCTGCTATTTCCGGCTAATGTTCCCCATCGTACAAAGATCTGGCGGACCCCCTGTAGTATCTCTGAGGACCCCCTAGGGGTCCCGGACCCCATGTTGAAGACCCCTGACTTAAGCCCTCTAGACCAGTGGTTCTCGAACTTTTCTTTACATTTCAAGGACCCCCGTAACTCTGGCTGTAACTCTGACCAGTTGCCAGAGTTTGTAAGGGTCCATTTTGGAACCTCCTAAAGCAGTGGTTTTCAACCCTTTTCATATCAAGGTCCATTATTTATTCTGCATTTGAGCCACGGACCACCGTTTGATGAGATTTAGCCTCTCAGACCCAAGACTTAGAATATTTTCTTATCTTTGGATATGATTTTGTCCACAATTCCATGCTGTATTGATGTGGTACCATAGGAGAGATAACAGGCAATCGTTGATCAAAATAACAATTATTTAATTAAGTAATGCAGCTGTTTAACAATAATTTAACTCTTGAGTTTGGTTTCATTTTACGCTCTCAAGATCTATACGGGTCCATTTGGTTACCAAGTACCAACTCTCCATCATTTAGCTGGGGACCACCTGGAACCCCCTCAAGCACCACTGGTGGTCCCCGGACCACTGGTTGAGAACCACTGCCCTATAGGGGAACCCTGAGGCTCCCTGGACCCCACTTAAAGAACCACTGCTTTAGACTTAAACTAAACTGGCCCTGAGTTGGGCTCCGTACTTTGACTGCTATATTTCTTCTTTCTCCACCAAAATGTCTTTGCCAAAAATAGGCGATCTACAAGCTCAAAAGCACAGCGTTGTGAGCGTGTAGATCGTTTCGTTTTTTTTTGCCTAATGTTCTCCCCAGAATGTATGCTGGGGTTTTTGGGGGAGTTCCGTTTTTTGAAGGGGGAAATTTATATTCTCACACAGAGTCGATACTCGGTGCCACGCAGAGAGAACTTAAAAAGAAAAATGTGTTCGTCTGACTGACTCTGGATAAGTAGGAAAAAAGGGTGAAATTCTCCCCCTGAAACCGAACCATCCTTTTAAAGGCGACTCTGAGCTCACACTAACCAATCATTACACGCCAGTTGCCAGATGGCTGTGAGATTAGATTGATAATACGCACGCAGCTACTCTTGACTTGGATCAGAGTGAATGTTCTTCCTCGGCTAAACGCGGTTTCGACACTCATCACTATCACTGTTTTTCTGCAGTATGTCTGGACACGCTTGTTATTATTTCAGACATGCGCTGAAGGCTTTTAAAACCACTTACACCCTACTATACTTAGTCGACCCGGGTTCTCCACAGGGCTCTCTGTACCATAGGTTTGCTTGTGTTTCCGTGTACAACCAAATGTCTTTGGCGGAAAATAGCCGATCTACAAGCTCACAACACTGTCATGACATGCCCCGAATACTTGGATTAAAGTTGTCAGTCGCCACACCTGATTTCAGTAATTTTTTGAACTTTGACTGCCAGAGTATTTTCATAATGCCAAGAGATTTTCGAGTGATTTTCGTGTTTTTAGTAGTTTTAAAGTTGTCATTAAAGTTTAGATCCATATTTATCGATCGATTCCGGAGCAGGAGTCTCTGACTATTGCTCCGGAAGCAAAACATTGCATCCGGAGCTAGTGTCCCCTTCGCTACAGGCCGTTGGAAACACGCGTCTCCTCGGAAAAATGGACACAAACAAAAGAACAGAGATACAGGCGAAAGAAAAAAAAATACAAACATGGAGTCGACGGGAACGCAAATGTTAGTAATCCATTATTTCCGTATCCGTTTGTGCTACAGTTTTACTGCTCCCTTCGGATTCAAGATCAGACCGTGGCCGTCTATAAAACAACATTAAGTAAAAACTCGGGATTTCTCGTTCTGGCACTGAGGGCATTCAGAAAAAACTCGGGATATCTCGGGGCTTGGCACTGAGAGAGTTAATGAGTATTAGAATGGGTCAAACTAGCAATGTAATACTTGTTCTAAATGCCTAAATTGTAATTTGATGTTCAAAAGCATCTTCCATCAAACCCTCATATGGTCTCGGATCTTTCATAAAAGCAACGGTTAAAGCCACAAAAAAAATCTAAAATGTAAAAAAGATTTTTGAGAACCACTGTTCTAAATCCTAAGAGTTTTCTGACAAACGTATGTTGCTATATATATATATATATATATATATATATATATATATATATATATATATATATATATATATATAGCTAAAATCTAAAATCACACAGATGTTTTTGCAGTTGTAATGGGTTAATTGTTTAGGAAACACAGCGCTAAAGTGGAGGATTCCTTTCACACGTGTTTCACAAATGACAGACTGGTGGCGGCCTAACAAAAAAACCTCAGTCTTGATATGCGTTTGCTTTAATCCCTGAGAATCGCCAGGGTTGTAGTTAAAAAAACATTTGAATGCTTGACACAGCTCTTCAGACCAGTGGTTCTCAAACTTTTTCATGTCAAGGACCCCCAAAATGATATGTATTTGGCCATGGACCCCCCCATCTCAAAAACGTTTTGTTCCAGGGACCCCCAGAAGCAAAGATTTGAGTTACAAATGTTCGCTTTAAAAAAATATATATATTAAAAGATTTGCACAAGTTTGTAAAAAAATAGCAGATCTACAAGCTCATAGCGCTGCACTCGGTGCCGCGTTATGAGCTTGTAGATATGCTATTTTTGAATAGCCAAACTATAAAAAATGGTTAAAGAGGTTAAAATGATTGTGACACTATATTAACTCACTATATTTACCCCCTCCATGGACCCCTGGGGGTCCCCGGACCCCACTTTGAGAACCAATGTATAGCGATGGACACAGCCTCCTCCTTCACACGTTGGGCTGATCTCAGTTCAGCTGGGAAGTGTGACCAGGTGGAAGAAAGGAGAGGAGGAAACCCTAGCCCCTCATTTGCTCCATTCATTTATTGTTCCTTGCCCGGACACGCTTTGATTGAACACAACGTGTGTTGATGTTGGCCCACCCACGAGCACGTCACCTCGCCTTCCCACATCACGCTCCCCCTGAATACCAGTTGTGGAAGATTGTTTTGATTGTTTTATTTATGTTTTGCTTAAAGGAGTAGTTCACCCGAAAAATGACTTCATTTCTATCAATTACACACCCCATGAAGCCTTGAATTCATGGAGATTGTTTTAGTTTTCGTCGCTGTCCTAAGGCAAAGACTCTGCAAGTGTCGTACCGGAGACTCCGCCGGTCATCAAATTATTGGCTTTGGAATGCGACAAAAACGAGAAAAAATTGGGTGTGTAATTGATACAAAATAAGTCATTTTTAAGTAATGTAAAAGTAGCGATATCACTATGTAGAAATACTTTTACAAAAGTAGTTTGTTTATACTGTTCTTTTATATATATATTTTTTTTATTTAATTTTTTTTTCAAAATCTTTCAAAAAATAACCGATACACAAGCTCACAACACATTGTGATGTGACGCGCTGTGAGCTTGCGAAGACAACGTACAAAACAGGGCTTAATTTATGTATGTTTTGTAATAATCATTTAAAATCCACAAAGCAACTTTGCTGTATCTAAAATTGCCAAATAATTGTAGCGGGAGTACAATATTTGCCTCTTGAGGATGTAGTGGAGTAGGAGTACAAAGTATTGAAAAACGGACACACTCAAGTAAAGCATTTACTGCCTCAAATGTATACTTAAGGATGGTACTTGAGTAAATGTACTTACTCTAATGTACTATACTTTCCACCACTGCTGACTACCCCCCCACCCCCCAGCTGGTTCCCAGTGCGCTTGTAGCACTTAGTAATGTGATTAGCACCGTGTCCGAACGAGTGCACCACCAGTGTTGAGTGCTTTTTCCCGGGGGCTCTCGTTGAGTTTTGTGCGTCCATTCGCTGGACTCTCGCCCATTTGGAGACGTTGACCGCGAAACGCCTCGCTCTTCGGTTCTTGGATATCCCTTATGTGCCACGGCCAGGTCTGGTAGGATATCAAATGGCTGTGGTTTCCTATTAGAGGAGTAGTGTGTAACTAATAAATGACTTTTTGAGGGTTCATTTTAGTTCACATTCAGACCACCTCGATTTCTTTTAACCCATTAAGAACGGGAAGGCATCTGTGTCATTTTAAGATTTATTTGGCTATTCAAAACAATAGCAGATATACAAGCTCATAGCACGGCACAGAGTGCCACACTACGAGCTTGTAGATCTGCTATTTTGGGGATTTATTTTTTTGAAAATTTGTGCAAATGTTTCAATATATATATACATTTTTAACTCAAATCTTTGCTTCTGGGGGGTCCCTGGAACAAAATATTTTGAGAGGGGGGGGGGGGGGGTCCGCAAACGTTTTTTTTCTCCAAAAAACAGTTAGGATTTAGAAGACATTTGTAGAATCCCCCAGAAGCAAAGATTTGAGTTATAAATGTTCGCTTAAAAAAAAGAAGAGAGATTTGCACAAATTTTCACGATTTAAAAAAAGTAGCCAAAGAAATAAAAAAAATGACACAGATACGTTCCCGGTCTTAATGGGTTAATGGCCAAGCTGCCTAGAACAGCGGTTCCCAATCTTTTCTTGAGGATCAGGGGCCCACTCGGAAAATCTCGAAAGAGTTTTGCGGTCCACCCATCTGACCTCTTAACCGTGGGAATCCGGGATCGGGAATTGCTGGCCTTGAACAGGTTTTAGCTGTAATGTGCGGATATAGTATGTGTTTGGAGAGGTAGAGGGGGCCGTCTGGTAAGCAGACGGTCACGGTTCAACCTTCCGCTCGCTCATCTACGTCATAGTTTCCCAAACAGTGGGTCGGAACCCATCCTTGTGTCGCGGACCAATTTGTATGGTTAACTTGCGAGTATATCTCCTTTCGTTTCCTACTTTAAAAAATATATATGTATATATTTTTTTCTCACTTCGTTTCTCAGTCTGGAAAGCCTCCTATCTCCAAGGGAGGCGGGGCATGCCATACGGCTGAAAACGAGCCGTGGCTTCTGATTGGTCTGCGGTGAAAACGGGGCGGGACAAAAACACCATCCAATCAGCAACGACGTTGCCTACGTACTGTAACATATGTAGTTCCAGTGTAGTTCTGCAAAACGAGTCAAATAGGAGCCTTTCCAGACTGAGAAACGAAGTGAGAAAAAAAAATCCCAGGCTACACATTCCCTGCCATTGACTGAGATCTCCGTCTTAAAAAAAAAAACAACAACACTCCTTTCTCTTTTTTTGGTGAAAACGGCTGTTACACGCCCGGGCCAAAATAGCCGATCGCGTTTTTTTTTCTCTGGTGAAGAGATCAGACCCTCCCCCATCCCCCAGACATGCTTTGTTCACGAGCACGCGCACGTCACGGCTCCCGTGGCTTCGCGAAGATCGTCAATATAAGGTAAAAAACCCTGGCAGAAGCTAGAATTAATTAATACCTGCCAGGTATTTAATAAATATAATGACAAAATTAACAAATAATTTCTAAATACATTTTAAAGAAGTTTAAGAAGTAGTGAAAATAGCAGACCTACAAGCTGACAACGCGGTGCGAAGCGACGCGTTATGAGCTTGTAGATCTGCTATTTTTTTTAATCTGCTAGTAGATCTGCTATTTTCCCAGGCAAACGTCACATTTGTGTTTTGGGTCTTGAGCTAAAACGTTTGGGAACCGCTGATCTACGCACATCCGCGCTCATCTTTGGACATGCAAGCTTTCCCCACCGCGATGCAATGTAAAGAACATAGGGTTTTAAGTGGGTAATCACCACTCGCAAAATTCCAGCCCTCTGATGTCATCCACGACTCCCTTCCCTTGCAACCAGCATCAAATGGCATGTGTGACATTTATGGTTTTTCTTTCGTTCTTTTTTTTTTGTACCACCACTCCGCCGCGGGTGCTTTAAGTACTACCCTGTAGGAGAAGCGACCACACAGGGCTGGCCTGTCCCCCCCCCCCCCAGCTCTCTTTGATGTGTGTTGAGTTCTGTGGCGCGGCTAAGGGGCTGTGAACATGGTCTCCTGGACCACAAGCACCGGCCTTGAGAAGTACGAGTACATTTGGTTCCTATATACAGTGGTGAAAAGTAACTAAGTACATGAACTCAAGTACCGTATTTAAGTACAATTTTGAGGTATTTTTCACTTTACTGGAGTACTTCCAATTTTCAATGATCTTACTTCTACTCCATTACATCTCAAAGGCAAATATTGTACTTTTACTCCATTATAATTATTTGAACACTTTAGTTAATAGTTACTTTGTAGATTTGGGGTTAGGTTAGAGGGCTTGTAGATCTGCTATTTTCAAAGGATTTGTATACAGTTTATCCATTTCAAACTTGGGACCTTCTGTACTTTTACTTTTGGTACTTTAAGTATTGGTTTACTTAAGTAAAAGTATCAATACTATAATGTAGAAAAATAGTTAAAAGTAAAAGTCCAGTATTCAAAATTTAATTGAGTAAAAGTACAAAAGTATTGGCATCAAAATATACTTAAAGTACCAAAAGTAAAAGTGTTTTAAATGTATACAAATCCTTTGAAAATAGCAGATCTTCAAGCTCATCGCGTTGTGAGCTTGTAGATCGGCTATTTTCAAATAGCCAAAGTAAATAGGGCTGAAGTGGTTAATGTATGTTTTGTTATAATAATCAAAACCTACAAAGTAACCAAAGTTTTCAAGTAATTGGTGGGGAGTAAAATGTACAATATTTGCCTCTGAGGTGTAGTGGAGTAGAAGTAAAAGTATTGAAAATTGGAAATGCTCCAGTAAAGTAAAAGTACACAAAATCGTACTTAAGAGTACAGTACTTGAGTAAATGTACTTAGTTACTTTCCACCACTGTTTACACAGCTGTAGATGTAAGCCGTCCTCTGCTCATGTTTACTCATACCTGGAGCTTTGGTCCTGGATTAAGTATTTTATTACACATGTATTATGGCAGTGTTCTTTCTCAGACGTGAATTTGGCCGTGGACCCCCATCTGAAAATATTTTGTGCCAGGGACCCCCTTGTGAGCTTGTAGATCGTCTACCCAATGTGTATATTAGGGTATAGACAGCAGCGGTTTAGACAGCAGTCGTGTTTAGTTTTTCTTTTGTCATCATGGTCATATCACTTTTTATACATTCATGCCACATCAGTGCAACATACATATCGTTGCTGTCCGGCAGGAACCAGCTAACTCAATTTTTCCGTTTTTGGATTTTTTTCTATACATCAGTGCTATTGAACACCCATTACGTCTGTGTGTTGATTAAAAAAATATTGAACCAATGAAAAGTATTAAAAAGTGCTTCTGACAAAAGCAGCTAACTCCATTGGATCTTCAAACTTTCTGCTAAACCAGCTAACTCCAGCAAAGGGGGCTGGAGGTAGCTGGTTTTGCTGACTCCAGGCTCCACCCCCTTTTGACCTCCAACCTCATTGTGAGCTTGGAGGTCCATTCAGCTGTTCTTATCAATTCTTTTTTTTCCTGAAAAATGAACATTTTGGAGTTAGCTGGTTCCTGCCGGACAGCAGAGATATACTTGATTGTACATTGCAGGGTTGATACATTTTTGTATAAATCTTTTAAAACATGTTTACACAAGAATACCAGGCAAACCTAACCATTTGAATTCCATAATAAGCCAGCATGTCTTCTATGGAAGCATGCTGCACAGCGAAAACAGCTATTTTATGTTATTAGAGCATTTTATTACACATGTATTATGGGACTTTTAGCGCGGTAGTGAAATGGAATCCATGGTGAATACTTAACACTTAGCCCTGTAACGTGATGCCAGTTCACTGACTCCTTAACTTTTATTGAGATCTTTCGAGTGCTGTCGAGTAATATATTTTTGTTGTTGTTTTTTTCTCTTTCTCCACCAATCAGCTCAAGGGAAAGAAGGGCCCAGTAGCCAATGGGACGGCGTCTAAGCAGAAGGCGGAGCAGAAGAACCAGACCAAGAAGAACGGTGTTAACGGAACCAACGGAGCGGCAACCGTCAAACGCAAGGACTCCAGTAAGTGTGTGTACGGTATATATATGTACATGACTGAACTCCAAAGAGTGTACAAATTGTTTCAAACAGACATGAGTCTAGTTTGCTTCTGCCTGTCTGTCTGCAACATACAGTATGCACATAAAATGCACAGTGTTCATTTAACGCAATGGTTCTCAACCTTTTCATGGCTGCAACCCCCCCCCCCCCCCTCCAAAATAGTCATATTTGAACTGGGGACCCCCCAACCTGACGAGCAATTGGAGTTGTTGGAGTTGAGGCATCACATTTTCTTTGACTCGGTTCCACAGATAAATATTGTGAAAATAGCCGATCTACAAGCTCACAACGCCTTGCAACGCGAGGCGTTGTGAGCTTGTAAATAGGATATTTTCACAATTGTTGCCTCTTTCATATTATTTGACAATTTGGCCACTGGTTGACAAGTTTTTATAGTATAGTTTGTTGATTACTTAATTCTTTCCTTCTTTCTTTATTGAAGTATTAAAAAGGTCTTAAAAGTCCTTAAACTGTCACTTCACTGTCATCTGAACAGACCTGGCAACCCTGACGACTATTATATTATCATATACTATCTTACACTATTATATGTGCTACTATTGTTATTGTTACTAGCCCATACCCGGTCGGCCGGTCGGTCGACCCAAGACGGACACCAAGACAGAGGTTACTCCAATTATATAGTAGGATACTTGTACTGTATCTCTTTCTGTCTCTCCTCTGTCTCTCCCTCTCTCTCTCTTCTTTCCCCCGACACTGTCGAGGCAGAAGGCCGCCACCCTAGAGCCTAGGGTCTGCCTGACGTTTCTTACAGTTAACTCTTTGACTGCCAGAGTATTTTCATAAAGTACTCCCCCAGTGCCAGCAATTTTCGTGTTTTTTTATTTTTATATTTTGAATTTTTCTCATGAAAATAATTTAAGGGGACATAATGTAAAGACCCAGCACAAATCCGCCACTAGAGAGCAGCACATGACTGCTTGATCAGGTCGTTGGGTCTCTCTCACCCTTCTTGATAGATTAGACAGGGAAAAACATGAAAACGGAAGTGACGTCGTCCCAGATTGTTTTGATCGCCAAAATTACGATGTGATACACGACGGCGATGACTGATCGTCACCCAGACCATAGATTATAGAAGAGAAACTGTCCGTTTGTCCGTTATACCGTGTGAAAGACCGTTTATTTACCTATTTTGGACGAAAATGACTGGGGAAAAGAATCAAAAACCGGAAACGGAATCCAGGTCATGAAACCGGATGCAGATGTCCGTGAAGTAAGTGGAACTCGAGAATAACATTGAATATTAAGCAGCATAGCGCAATCAGAGATTAAACAATGAACGCGCGTCCAGCGCGTCGAACGCGTCGACGACCAACTGGACAAAGTAGCACTTGACGCGTTATCGCGTCGTCCGCAGTCAAAGAGTTAAGAGGGAGTTTTTCGTTGCCACTGTCGCAAAATTGCTTGCTCAGGGTGGGATTGTCGGGTCTCTTCTCTACATGTAAAGTGTCTTGAGACAACTTGTTGTGATTTGACACTTTAATAAAATTTAATTGAATTGAATTGGCCCCCCCCCCCAAAAAAAACAATAAATAAAATCATGTGGGGACCCCCCTGGGGGTCCTGACCCACAGGTTGAGAAACAATGATTTAAAGGGGTGCATTTGGAGTTAAATGAACACTGAGGGTTTTGACTGTGTGTAGTTGTGCTGAAGCTGGACAGACAGTGAGTCTGGCTCGGTGGCTCCCCTGCCCCAAACCTCACCACCACCACTGATTGCTTTCTAGCAGCAAGAAGAAAAATTACTGAACCCTCATCCCCCACAGAAATCTGGAAAATGCAGGAATTTCTAAATTGCCGTCGGTTTGTGCAAAGCAGGAGTAAATAAATTGCGAGAGAGGCTTAATTCGGCGTCTCCGAAAATCCTGCCCTGCAAGCCAGCGTGGTGTCGCCGCGCCGCGCGGCAGCAGACCAGAGCAAAAAAAAAATACAACTCAGCTTATATCACCGTTTCTCAACATCTGGTCCAAGGACCACCAAAGGTCCAAATAGACCCTTACGGGTCGGTAACTCCGAGAGTCCTGTGCAGTGTCAGTTTAACTCTGAGAGTGTACGAATGGAACCAAATGGACCCGTCATGATCCATGTGGCACTGATTCCGGACGAGCCCCCAATGTGACCGCCTAGATTCGAACCCCAGGTGTCCCCTAACCAATCCATTCGTACACTCTCAGAGTTACAGACCTGTTTAGGGTCCATTTGGAGTCCCTGGTGGTCCCCCGAACCCGGCGTTGAGAACCCGGTGGCTTATGCCGTCAGAAGAAAATGCTTGTGGATGTTCGGTGGCGGTACGTGGCCGGGGGGGAAAAGGGAAAGTGTCGAGGCCGTAAATCGCTGCGGTTGACAAGTGTATGTTTAGACGGATACGTGTGAACGAGGACGGATTCGACCGCTCTCTCTCACGCCTCCTCGTCTACGCCGACCTCACCCCCTCCTCCATCTCTCTCTCTCTCTCTCTCTCTCTCTCTCTCTCTCTCTCTCTCTCTCTCTCTCTCTCTCTCTCTCTCTCTCTCTCTCTCTCTCTCTCTCTCTCTCTCTCCCGGAACGCGGCCGCCTCGCCGAAGTGGGAATTCCAAACGTCTGTCAAGTCGGATTTAAAAGCACTCGCATATTTCCACCGTCAGCCCAAATAATTGTGTTTGAGGTTGAGAGTGTCACTCCATGGCGGTTGGATACAGGGGGAGGGACGCAGGCGCCATACACACACACACACACACACACACACACACACACACACACACACAAACACACCCCCACACACATACACACACACACACACACACACACACACACACACACACACACACACACACACACACACACACACACACACACACAGACAGACGGGTGCGCACACGCGCGCCCACTCAAAACTAGTGATTGGAGAAATGTGGGCAGACTAGATACAGTATTTGTGGGACATGCCATGTGCCCACTCACACACACATGTTTGCTGTTTGCTCTCGTGTGTGTGTGTGTGTGTGTGTGTGTGTGTGTGTGTGTGTGTGTGTGTGTGTGTGTGTGTGTGTGTGTGTGTGTGTGTGTGTGTGTGTGTGTGTGTGTGTGTGTGTGTGTGTGTGTGTGTGTGTGTGTGTTTGTGTGTGATTAATGAGGGTTTGGTGCTGTGGTGAAGAGGAGTTCACTGGGTTTGTGGATAGTTCATGTCTTCTCTTTGGCCTCCGTCAACGACGAACCGCCTGCCTTTTTTGTTTTTGTTTTACTACTCTACTTCACCCTCCCTCTCTCCCACCTCCCCTCCTCTCTTTTCTCTGCTCCTCTGCTCTTTTCTTAGGGTGACCATGAGTTCTGAAAACACAAACCAAAAGAGCCTTAATCACTTTAATCCGATTATCCGAGTGTCTGTCGGACCTGAGGCCTTAGGCCGATTCTATATGCCTTCTAAATCAGTAGTTCTCACACTTTCAAGATTTTTCAAAAATGTTCAAAAATAGCAGCAGCGAAGTGCCGTGCTGTGAGCTTGTATATCTGCAATTTTTGAATTGCCAATGCAAAAATCCTACATGACACAGATGCTTTCCTGGTTTAAATTGGTTAAAACATATCAAAAAATACCCGACCTCCAAGCTCATAATGCCACACATTGTGAGCTTGTTGAGCTGCTATTTTTGCAACTTATTCCCCCCCCCCCCTCTATTCCTCTCCTGTCTGTCTGTCTGTCTGTCTGTCTGTCTGTCTGTCTGTCTGTCTGTCTGTCTGTCTGTCTGTCTGTCTATTCATACAGTATACGGTCTATGATGTTTAGGTTAGGGACACCTGGGTTCAAATCCAGGTGGTATACATTGGGGGCTCGTCCGGAATCAGTGGGAGGCGGTCAAAAGGGTTGACATAGGTTAAAAATCCCAGGTGGTTACACTAACAACCAAGAAAACAACAGGATAGTTCCTCTATTAACATGTATTTACCACCATCCAGTCAAAACAATGCCCTGGCCCACGTTGGTGTAATATTGACCTGACATACAGGTAACTGTAGACAAGACTCATAGACTCTCTCTCTCCTCTCTCTCTCTCTCTCTCTCTCTCCCCCCCCCCACCCCCTCTAGATGCAGAGCAGTACAAGTACGGCAAGAACCGCGTGGAGGCGGACGCCAAGCGCCTACAGACCAAGGACGAGGAGCTGATGAGGAGGAAGCAGGAGATCCGGAACAGACTGACCGTGCTGAAGAAGGACAGGAGGGACCTGCGCTCTGCCGTGGAGGCTGCTGCTGGTGAGGAGGAGCGGAAACATCTTATCTCCATGTTTTAACCCATTAAGACCAGACAAAATGCCTTCTAAATCAGTAGTTCTCACACTTTCAAGCTCTTTCAAAAAATGTTCCAAAAATAGCAGATGCTATCTGCTATTTTTTAATGGCCAATGCTAAAATCTAAAATGACAGATGCTTTCCTGGTTGTAATAGGTTAACTGTTAATGCCCTACTTCATGCAGTGTCACACAAAAGTAGCAAAAATAGCAGATCTGTAAACTCAAAACGAGTAACGATTTTGAGCTTTCTGCTATTTTGGCTACTTTTGAATTTGAATCCTGAAAAGTAACCGTTTTCATATGACGGTGTTGCACAAAACCAGCAAAAATAGCAGATCTACAAGCTCGTATGTGTGTCACAAGTAGTCAGCGTGTTGATTAGCTACAACGATATCATATGACGGTGTCGCATAAAACCAGCTAAATTAGCAGATCTACAAGCTCGTATGTGTGTCATAAGTAGTCAGCGTGTTGATTAGCTATTTTTGCAGAAATTGGACAAAGAAATGCTATATTTTAGACTAAAATGCATGCTCAAAATAGGGAGGCTGCGTTGAAACTGGTAAAGCGTGTCTGTGGGTTTTATAACTATTGAACCAATACAAAGCGTTAATAAGAGCTTGTGACGAAATAATAACTACATTGGATCCATTGGAACACAGGTTCTTTCTCCTTTCACTTTGTTTCACAAATGGGAGATTAGGATTTTTGCTTTAATCCATGCTCTCCCCCTCCCCCATCAGGCAAGCGCTCTCAGGCCTCGCTGACGGAGCGGCTGAAGAAGGTGGAGGACGAGTGCAAGCAGAAGGAGGAGGAGAGGGTGACCCTGGAGCTGGAGCTGACGGAGGTGAAGGAGAGCCTGAAGAAAGCCCTGAGCGGAGGCGTGACCCTGGGCCTCACCATCGAACCCAAGGCCAGCAGCTCGGGACCCCAGGTGGGTTTGCACAGAGCACCACACTAGGGCACACTGCGTTAGCGGTGCTAATGTAGTAGCTAATGGGGATCCATAAATACATTATAATAAACAATAAACACTAGGGCTAGGCAATAGGCTCTATTCACAGCAGCCATATTATGAAGACATTCACAGGTGTTACCAATGATAGTAATGAAGGCTCTGTTCCATTCTGGTCAAACAGAGTCAGGGTGCTGATATTGTGCATGTTGGCCCACTGGAAACACTCTGTTACACCAGTGGGTCTACAGTTGGGGTCCAGGGACCCTCATGGGCTTCTAAATGGCCCCTTACAGGTGTGTAACTCTGAGAGTGTACACATTTGTACACTCTCAGAGTTATGGGGGTCATGGAAACCACTGTGCTACACTAAATGGAACAGAGCCTTCATTAGTATCATTGGTAACACCTGTGAAGGAAGTGATAATATGCCTGCTCTGCATAGAGCCTATTAACCGAAAATATCGAAACCGACATTTAGAAGCAATAACCGGGGCGCACAGTGGCGCAATCGCCTCACAGCTAGAAGGTCCTGGGTTCGATTCCTGTTTAATTTTTTTCGTAATCGAGATAAATGTTTTAAATAATCGTGATATTGATTTGAAGTCATATTGCCCAGCACTAGGACACACTGAAGTTATGCCCAGTGTACAGTACCTCCACTCTGTAGAGACCAGAAGTCAGTAGTTTTACGTCAGAACTCAATAATATATATTTGTTTGTGTAAAACAGTCAAAATAATCATTAAAAAAACTTCTGCGTATACATTTCATATTCATTCCCTGGCGGTCTTACTGATAGAGGTTTGCCTCCAACACAAAATGATCACAATGTCCTTGTTATTGTTGTTACATTATTACAAATACACCCATCTGTTGGCAATCAAGACCTTGCCTTGCGGAAGCAACCAGGTTTTCCAGAGCCGACAAGCAGTCCTGATATGAACCCAGCTTTTAAGTGGAACAGGGAAACTAGTTGGGTCCACTTAGTTTATAAAACAAACAGAAACTCTGATTTCAAGCTTTTGTTTATATCCTTGTATTGATAAAACAGGCGTTCACGTGTTTTGACGGATGCTAGGTTTGATGTTTATCTGGTATCTTAGTTCCTTTGAAGCACTAAACTGAGTTATTTGCACTGTATTTACATGGCCGTTTTCCCTGTCGCTTTGTTGACTATGGTTTATATCATTAAATCTGATCTTACACTTTGTGAGGCGCTCTGGATAAGAGTGGCTGCTCACGGTGCAGCTAGTGATATTCTTTTGTTAAAATGCGTGTATATTCAGATAGTAATCATTGCTATAGATGGTAACAAGGGGTCTCCCTGTCTCTCACAGGATACCAATTTCATTTCTCAGGGAGAATTCATACAGGATAAACAAGGAACTGGAAAACTATAAAATTGAAGCTGGGTACTCTATGGCTGTAATTAACCCACCTGAAGATATATTGTATGTTTATTATGTTTACCCTTGCATTGTGTTAGGAACCTGCTGACATGTTTGGTGTTAGCGGGTCAAATTTGTCATAAACCCAAACTTTAATTTACTCTGCAAATTGAGGTCAAGTTTCTCTCTCTCTCAAACATGTAAACATTGAATATTGACAATTTGGGCGGAAGTGAGCCACACTTCTCTGTCGGGTCTAACTAAAATGGTGATAATAAATGTTGTGTTAAAATAGCTTTTTTTTAGCATAGCCTTGTTCCAATAAAGAAATGTAAAGGGTACTTTTTACCTATTTAAACTTGAAAACGGGTAAAAAATTACCTTAACACAATGGAAGGGTTAAAGAGCTGGATAGACTGTGCTGTTATCCAACAAACACTCTATAGCAATGATTACTAGGGAGTTCAGGTGGTGCGGTGGTAAAGTGCCTTCCCACCACCATGGAGGTTGTGGGTTCGAATTCACCGTGGTGCATATGGCTTTGTCTTGGCCCGCGTTCAGAAGCCGGACGGGGAGGGTGATATTTGTCACTGCATGTAATCCTATACGGGCTGGGGGCGGCACCTGTCAGCAGGAAGTGTTGGGAGTGCGGGAGGAGTAGAACGAAGGGAGGTTCTATGTCCTCCCGGTGGGGGCTCCTCACTGGCAGGTGAGTCAGTAGGAAACAACAGCAGTGACGACACACAAAATGTGTGTGGGGAGGAATTAATTGGGATAAAAAGCAAAATAAACAAAAACAAATTGCTATCAGAATAGAGCTTTAACTTTTTACCCAAAAACCATTTGTTTCAACCAAAAGATTTCAACCAGAAGACTTACACCAGTGGTTTTCAACCCTTTTCATGTCAAAATGATATATATTTGTCCACAGACCCCCCATCTCAAAAATGTTTTGTGCCAGGGATTTTTCAAAAATAGCAGATCTACAAGCTCATAGCGTGGCACTATGAAAAAGCTTGTTTATCAGCTTTTTTTTTAATAGCCAAAGTGGTTAAAATGATTGTGACACTGTATATTAACACATTTTGCTGGGGACCCCCTGGTACCCCCCCCCAGGACCACTGGTGGGCCCCGGACCACTGGTTGAGAACCACTGACTTACACTATGCTACATTTTGTTGTATTGTAGTCTCCGGTGCTGATGCGGCGGACCGTGGAATCGTCTCCGTTCTCCAGCTGCGACACCAGTGACACGGAGCAGTGCTCCTTGCCCGTCAACAGTGCCTCCCTGCTGCGCAGAACGCAGGCCGGCCAGAAGCCCTCGCCCGTCAGGGGCCACGTCCTTAGGAAGGCCAAGGTAGGACGGACCCCCCCCCCCCCGAGCACACACTCATAATTTACCAAACAATGAAAAGTTGAGCAGCGTAGTGAAGTTTCATTTGTATAGTACAGTGGTTCTCAAAATGTGTAATTTCACAGACCCCTGTAACTCTGAGTGTGTACATATGGACCCATGAGGGTCCATATGATTCCATGTGTACACTTTTAAAGTTACAGACCTGTTAAGGGTCCATTTGGTTCCATAATTTAGCTGGGGACCCCTGTCGGTTCCCCGGACCCCACTTTGAGAACCGGTGGTATAGGAAACATACTTTCAGGAAAAATACTATCTTCAGGAAAGGCAAACCTCAGACACAAGGGCGATTTTGTAATTTATTTTCTGTTTAAATGGTAAATGGTAAACCTCATAGTACTCTGTGATATAAGCAACGTAGCTGCAGCTAATTAAATTAATAACGGGTGTGTTATATTTAGAGGTGTCAGTGTGCAAGCATTGACAGTACTCAACAGTATTAAGTCTAACACACACCCATTAAGTATTAGTTGATATGTACTATAAGGTCAGCATTATTTAGTGTGCAGTGTTTTTACTGTAGTTTTTAACTTGAAAACAAACAAAAAATGGGGCTAGGGTTTTATACCCCCTTAATTTGCCTTCAGCATTATTAGCATTTATTTTTTGCTATTACCTCCCAACGCACACGTATCGACTACATACGCATCTGTGCAATAAGGTAGACAGGACACAGCATGTGGAATGTATTCAATTGACCGGTCCATCTCTTCTGCTTTGTCTTGCAGGAATGGGAGATGAAGACCGGAACATAAAGCGCACCAGTGGTCACGTCACGTCTTACATTTTTACTCTGTTTTGAAAAAGTGTGTGTATATATTTATTTAAGACCTATTTCTATGATGACAGAGGATGCGGGAGAGGACACAAGCATAGCGTTCACATTGTTACCGATGGACCAACAAGCGTCACTGGTTTAAATAGCGACTGTATCCCCCCACACGCAGGAGCGGAGGCCATTTTGTTTAGCCCAGTGGTTCTCAATGGCGGGTTCGGGGACAACCAGGGGTCCATTTGGTTCCATTTGTACATTCTCTGAGTTACAGACCATTCGGCCCCCAGGTTGGTCCCCGGGACGGACGTCGAGAACCAGAGGTTTAGCCTACTATGTTATAATCCTATCGCGCATGCTTGGTGTACTAATGTTGTCCAACTTGTGCTGTCCGCTGTTCTTTCCTTTCAAGCAAACAGTGTATCAACATCAGTTGTTTTTTTTGTTGTTTTTTTTGGGGGGGGGTGTTCTTGTTTTTGTTTTTTCTCTCTCTCTCTCACTTAAATCCCCTTCTTTTCAGACAGATTCACGCATTGGTTTTCAAAAAAGGTCAATGTTCAAAACCAAGTATTTATTTGTAAATGTTTAAAGAAAATACTTAGCTTCCCTTTTCTTTCTCTTTTCTTTTTGTTATTTATGTGGATATATTTAAAGTTTTTTGGTGCTCTGGAAAAAAGAAACCCTCCCATGAACGCCTGTTTATTTCCCATAGTATGTCCCATATGGTATGCCCGTTGCCAACGACGGCCGGGTATCGGCCTGACACTCGCCAGCGCCATCCAATTTCAGGGCTGTTGTTTTGGCAGGCGAAGTTGTTACAAACTCCTTAGCGCATACCATCTCCCATGGAATCCCCTTTTCGTGGGGTTAACCTGCCCTCCGGTTCCTCCCACAGCACCGGTTCTGCTTACCAACAGTGGGCCCACAGGGTGCTTACATTTTACGCCCCCCGACCCACCATTTAAAGTTTTAGAATAGGTTGAGATCTCTAAAATCATTCGCTTTACCAGATAAAACTGCGAGCTGTAGAGCGCCAGCTATGCTGAGGGAAACTTCAGATCGGGATCCAGCTACTAGATGGTTCGATGTTTTCATTCACCCGGTATCCAAATGTCTCTGAGGCACATGCTTAAAACCGTCATCAATAAACTGACATCAATACACTGACATACAGACATAGAAACACTTGCTGTACACTCTACTTTTTCTGTGTTCAACTAAATCATACACTGTGACTTACATGCAGGGTTGGATTTGCTGGGGGGGGGGGGTATGCTTTTGATATCCCCTCTCTCTAGTCATTAATTTTTATGGCCGATGGGGACATGTTGTAGCCATGATTTCTGGTCAGAATAAATTTAATACATGCATTTCCTTTTGGGAAACGTAGACCGGCTGATACAATGTCACAATTCACCAATTTAATGAAAACATGTATGTTAACCACCTCAACCGTATCGCTATTTTGGGCACATTTTCTAAATCTTAAATTTTGTTTTGAAAATAGTTAAGAAATGGTTAAGAAAATGACCGCATTACCCCCCCCCCCCCCATGTTTTTCTTTACCAATCGAACCCTGCCTACATGTTCAACCTTCTTCCACACACACACACACACACACACACACACACACACACACACACACACACACACACACACACACACACACACACGCACACACACAGAGTGTGTGTCCTGTATAATGGTGCTTTTTGTTGTGGTAATAACTTTACCATACAGTATCTCCACTGCCAATATTTGCCATATTAACTAAGTATACCGAGGTGCTTTGTCTAGGTTCATGATAAAAGTAGCGTTAGGATGCACTACTGTTAGTCAGCTCATTTACTGAGTGCACATTCTCTGAATCTAAGGACTAATTTAGACCGGTTTGCTCGACGCGTCGCATCACGCTTTGAGCATCTGCTGTTTTCGTCGAGAGACGCGGTCCTATCACTATGTGTAAGGCTTTGTTCAGACTGCACGCACATCGGATTTGTTAAGAGATGCTCGGACTGACTGTCCACACTGTCATTTGAAATTGATTGTTCGATTGATTGATTTGATTGAACACGATAAAAACAGTACAGCAAGTACAGCACGCTATGCTAAAAGGATCATCAAATGCACTCATCAATGAATGAATGATCAGATTGGGTTTATGTATTCCGACGCGGAAAATAGCCCATCTACTTGCAGATGGGCTATTTTTGGGGAGCGACAACATCGTACTACAAAATATAAACTACGCTTCGGTGTCCGAATTGTCCGGACTGAGACACATCTTTAGAAATCAGATGTGAATCCCATTTCAAACCACCTAGGGATGTGGTTCAGACCTGATCAGCAAAAATCAGTTTCCATGTTTTTTTCTTCTTTTCTTTTTTTTGCTGTTCAGACTTGCTAAAAAACAATCCGATTCCCATCTTGATAGGCTAAAACATCCTATTTGGGCTGCCAGTCTGAACAGAGCCTATATACAGCAGGCTCAAGTGTACCAGGGGCCAAAAGTGGGGTTTTGTTTCGTCCACTGTGTAAATATTTGCTGTCAGGTGGCGCCTCCTGCAGGCCTGTTAGTGTGCATGTTTTTAGCATGAAGCTTTATATCGTCTGCTTCATTGTGACGTCACTCTGGGCTCCACACAGGTTCTATCTGGGCGTACGGCATATCGGCGCTGTTGGGGGGGGGGGACCTTGTATGTCCAAAAGCTGTCTCTTTTGTAGATAGATAAAAAGATTAAAAAAAACTAAGATGTAATCAGTGGTGGAAGAAGTACTACTCTGATATTACAGTACTTGAGTAAATGTGCTTAGTGACTTTACACCACTGGATGTAATGATTATTTTAGTCACATGCTCTTAAGTGTTTATAAAACCCTCAGACAGACTTAACCACTTTCAACCTGTTGTCCCTATTTTGGGCATGTCATTACAGTATAATGTACTTTTGTATGGTTACAAAAATAGTGAGAATAACAGATCCACAAGCTCACAACAACACTTCGGGATGTGATGCATTCTGAGCTTGTAGATCAGCTATTTCCACTCTGTTGTGCAACTTATATAGTAAAAAATATAGTGGTTCTCAAAGTGGGGTCCAGAGACCCTCAGTTCCTTTAGGGGGTTCCAAATGGACCCTTTACAGCATTGGTTCTCAAAGTGGGGTCCGGGGACCCCCAGGGGTCCTTGAGGGAGTTCCAGGGGGTCCCCAGCTAAATGGTAGATTAGGCACCAAATGGACCCTTATGGGTCTGTAACTCTGAGAGTGTACAAATGGAACCAAATGGACCCGCATTGGTACACTCTCAGAGTTAAATTGACATAGATGTTACAATATAAATTGTGGTCCAAGTGATAGAAATGCCATTAAATGGGGGTCTGTAGCCCTAATGCATGTCAAACTGGGGGTCCTTGAAATTAAAATGGTTGAGAATCACTGCTATAGCCGTAAAAAATCTTCTCTTATGGGGGTCCCTGGCACATCTTTTGAAATGGGGTTCCGCGGGCTAATAAGTGTCTATTTGGGGGTCCTTGACATGAAAAGGTTTGAGAACCACTGCTTTACAGGTCTGTAACTCTGAGAGTGTAACACATGGAACCAAATGGATCCTTGCAGGTCCATTTGGTACCATTTATATACTCTCAGAGCTATGGGGGATTGGGGGTCCTTTAATTTAAAAGTTTTTGAACCACTGAAATAGGGCATTAATTTCTGAAAAAGATGGGCTGTTTACGGGGGGTGGGGGCAAAAAGTTAGAATATGGAGGTATAGAGGTTTTCCGCCTGACAGCGACGATATGCGGTGTACTTGGGCGTATGTCTATTAATGTGAACTCCTTGTACATAAGCTTTGCTGGAGGTGACAGACATAGAGGGAGGGGTGGGGAGTGTGGGGGGTGGGGGGGGCAGAGGGACTAGGGACCAATGCAATGTCTGTTCTGCACCTTATACTGTAGAGATGTGTTCTACTTCTGTTGTGTTCATCCACTCGGACAGTCTCCACCTCGGCGACAAAAACAAGCTTGTATATAAATGAATAAAACCTTCTACAAACAGAACCTGCACCTTTTGTTTTATTATCGGCTGATGTGACACCCTGGCATCTACTCTAGAACGGGGGTCTTCGACCAGTGGTCCGGGGACCACCAGTGGTCTATTATTATTGTTATTATTATTTAAAAAGTGACAGACAACAGAACAGTATAATAAGTATAATAAGTATAATAAGTAATTTTTTTATAATTATATTAAATGTAATATAATTACTATAATTACTTGATTATAAAAAACTTAATCGATAGAATAAATGTGAGGAAAATCATCAGTTTCAGCCCTACATATGATTACAGCTAAGCTGTCAGCACATAAATGTCCTGCTAGTTGCCATATGACACAGCCATGGACAAACTGTCTGTTTCAGGGATTGAACCTGTGATCTTTCAATTATAACCACTTGGACTATCTCCTCTCATTTAGCTGAGTCGTGGCAGGCTGGAGATTTAAATACCAATTAATTGTTTAAAACATGAAAATTGTATTTAATGTCTCTTTGTTTTTGTTGTGTCATAGTGAATCCCTCTTCACTCACTACAGAACTTATTGTTGTTGGGAACCAGTCGAGTCATGATTCCTTCCGTTGACACCACTCTGTGGTGCTCTGCACCGTGTTCACCTCCAGTAGGGTGTCATCGCCACAGTTCCCACTAAAACAGTTCCATCATGTGTCTGAATCTGTGCATGATGTGAAGGCTGTCTTATAGCACAGAATTACCTGTAATTATGAGATTACGGCATACAAGTTATATATTACATGACTTTGATCGTGTCTCTGTTTTACAGTAGGTGAATACGGACACAGACGGCCCTTTTTTGTGTGACTTAAGTACCGCCAGGTCTTATTCCTTAACTTTAGACGTGGAGTTGTGACCAATGCCATTTTGCTATTTATGGGTGCGGTAATCTGCGCACTGCACCAAGGTGCTACGCGGTAAAACAGCCCTGAATTAGTCATGGGTGTGTTCATCAAACAACAACCCTGACCTCAAAGTATTTCTATGGGGGTTATTGTCCAATCACAGCCACAGGGAGGGTTCTAGCAGCAGCATGCAACTCTGTGATTGGTTGGGAGGCTGTTTACGTTATGTTGGCCTGGTAACTAGATCAATGGACATGTTATTAATAACGCACGCACGCACGCAGACAGACAGACAGACAGACAGACACACACACACTGTCTGTCGATCATGTTGATAGATAGGCAAATTATGAGCGTCATATAAAGCTAAAACATGTAACGATGCTGCCCCCTTGTGGTAAAAAGCACAGTATGCACACACAATGCTTCAGCTTGTAGGGTGATTCTGAAATATTTGTATATGCATTTATATAAATTGATTGATTGATTGACATTTTTATTAGGCAAAATAATGTAAAACAACACAGTTACATTTATAATACATTTATCTAAAAGGTCCGACCAATAAGTATTTATATACATACATTAGTATGTATTTATATACATACATTAGTATGTATTTATATACATTAATATTAATTTATATAAATTAATGTATTTATATAAATTAATGAAATTCATTGAAGTCTATGGCAGCCAGCTGGGCCAGCTTGTGAACAAACACTATTTATGAACGTTTGTATCCTTTGTCAGATTTTCCAATCAATTTATTTTAGTTTGGATTTTTTTCAGGCCAGGGACCCCCAAACTGATGGAGAGATGGAGCAGGGACCCCCTACCTCGTAGGGTGGGGGGGGGGGGGCTACAACATATATTGTATCATTATGTATAACATTATTCATTGCTAAGGTATTAAAAATAATACAGATTAATATATTCATGCTTTTATTCTATACATACATGTACAAGGTACAGTGAGTAGGGTGACCATACTATAGCTAGTAGGTATGCTATGGCTGCCAAGAATTGTGAACACTGTCACGCCCACGCCCAAGGGAGCTCACACACTCACACACCTGTGACCACTTCCACTCCTGTGCCTGTTTCCACTGAGTAGCCAAGGTTATTTAAGGCATCACTCTGCCATTATTCTCTGCCTGCTGATCAGACCAGTTTACCTTAGTCTAGCTCGCCCTAAACCAGTATTCGGAATCTGTATTCTCTGCCTGTTTTGACCCCTGCCTGTATCTGGATTTTCCTCTGCCTAACCCTTCTGTACTTCAGCCTACTAGGACGGATAACCTGTGTTTGGATTTGGACTGGACCCACGGACTACGGCTAAGCTTTACCCCTTTTGGACTAGACGCCACGCTGACTGACTTCTCTGGATTCCGACCCACGTTTTCCCCTTTGACTATTCTCTGCCTGGCCCACCTTGCCCCTGGTTGCCTATTCCCCCCCCCCCCCCCCAGGTTTGTTTGAATAAAACCCGTTGAACCTGTGCCTGCTTTTGAGTCCTCATCTGTTTGGTGCCTGACAGATCAGCAGGCCAGACATGGACTCAGCGGGCGGTTCCGACCAGAACCCGTCACCCCTGGAATTACAGGGCCAACTGCTTGGCATGGAGCCGCGGTCCAACGAACCGAGAATTCCCACTCCAGCTAAATACTCCGGTGATCCGGGGGGATTTCGTCAGTTCATGGTCCAGTGTAAGGTTACGTTTGTTGCTCAGCCGTCCCGTTATTCCTCTGACCATAACAAGTTGGCGTTCATTATGAATCTCCTTGTGGATAGCCCACTGAACTGGGCTGTAGCTCAGTTCAGTGTTCTCCCCCTAGTAGGGGGTGCTAACCACAAAAAATGGCCAAATCGTTACGCGGCGGATAAAAGCATGAAATTTGATACAGATGTCTGAACTGTTGACCGTTGACTCAAAAGACACCAAAATAATCTCCAAAAAGCATAAAATTTGGCACATATGTCCCTTGGGTCATCCTAAGACATCCTAGAAGGGGTGCCCAAAGGAATCTGAAACAGGAAGTGAGTTATTGACAAATTTTAAAATGACCGCCTACAGTGTTATCGATTGACTCAAAAGACAACTAAAGAATCTCATAAAAGCATACAATTTGGCATACATGTCCCTTGGGTCATCCCAAGACATCCCTAAAGGGGTGCCCCAAAAAATCTTAAACAGGAAGTGAGTTATTGACAAAATTGAAAATGACCGCCTACAGTGTTGTCGATTGACTCAACAGACAACTAAAGAATCTCATAAAAGCATACAATTTGGCATACATGTCTCTTGGGTCATCCTAAGACATCCTAGAAGGGGTGCCTGAAATGATCTGAAACAGGAAGTGAGTTATTGACTAAATTGAAAATGGCCGTGTACAGTGTTGACAGATGATGCAAAAAAAGCATGAAATTTGGTACAAATAGTCTCTCAATGGAAAACACTCCTCCCCCACGGGCTGCACTGCTACAACAAATCGAGCAGTTTGCCAATCTGGCATTTGGTCCAGAAGCCTGAAAGCTATGCAATCTCTACCATCTCCAGTGTGTAATTTGACTTCTGGAGGAACCCTGTAAACTGCCTGACCCACCTAGACAGCTTGAGTATATTTTCTTGTATTAGCAGGTTGCTTTAAGTAGCTGTACTTTGCTCCAAAGTATCAGTGTTGTATAGTTGGTTTAGCTTAAAAGTAGTTGTTATTTTTAGTAGTTGTTATTTTTTGCTTAGCCTATTGTTAGGTCTCAGCTGACAGCCCCATTAAAGGCAGTTTCACCTGAACCAGCTCAATAGTCTTCGATAAATAGGGGAGGGGCCTACACTCCTCGCAGGCGATTAGCAATCAGTTGAAGTGGCCTTAAATACTTGCTCTGAAAGCGTCAGCTTTTAAGCGGCGGCCAGCAACCGAAGGCCAGGCGAACAAAGGCGACAGGCGACTTTGTCAAAGTCCGACTTAGTCAATTTACGACCTTCCACATTGAGTGCTTCTTCTCTTCATAAGCAGCATCAGTGTTTAGTGATATATAGTAGTGTGATAGATATAGTAGTGTGTATATGTTTAGGGATCTACGATGTGTTTTCTTCCTATTCCTGTCCTCTCCTCTTCCTGGTGGTCGCAAAAACACTGGGTTACACCCAGATGTCGCGATACAACTAATCTAATATATCCTACTCTTTCCACTCACGTCGAGCAAGTGGTAACAGGAGGGCTTTGGAATTGCCACTCGGCTGTGGTGGAAGGCAAATCTGCTTTCATCTCAGCCTACGCATCCTTGCTATCCCTTAACTTCCTTGCTCTGACTGAGACCTGGATCAGACCAGAAAACACTGCTACGCCCGCGGCTCTGTCAGATGTGTACTCTTTCTCTCACACTCCCAGAGCCGTGCGGACAGGTGGTGGGGCTGGTCTGCTAATTTCCAGAAAATGGAAATACTCTCCTGTATCACTGTCACAATTCTCTCCTACCTCATTTGAATTTCATGTGGTCACTGTCTCTCATCCAGTCAAGCTCACCATTGCAGTTGTTTATCGCCCACCGGGCCCTGCTGGTGGCTTCCTGGAGGAGCTGGACCATCTAGTCTCCCACTTCCCCGTCGATGGCTCTGGATTCATCCTTCTGGGTGACTTCAACCTCCCGACTGAGAAGCAGCTAGACCCACTACTTTCGTTTCTCGCCGCCTTTGACCTAGTTATTTGCCCATCTCCTCCTACCCATGAGGCGGGCAACCAACTGGACCTGATCTTCACCAGAGGCTGCTCTATTGCTAACCTGTCTGTCACTCCTCTTTCCAGTGAAAAGGGTAAGAAACTCTCTGATCACTACTTCATGTCCTACTCTCTCTCTCTCCTCTCCCCCCTCACAGCCCCTCCCTACCCACATGATTGCCTCACGTCACAATCTTCGCTCACTTTCCTCCACTGTTCTTTCCTCCTCTGTTCTCTCTGCTCTCCCTGCCCCTGAATCCTTTGCTCTTCTATCCCCTGATACCGCCACAGATCTTCTTTTCTCTACTCTATCCTCTTCTCTCGACCATCTCTGTCCCCTCACCACCAGGCCTGCACGCCAAACTCCACCTGCCCCCTGGTTGTCGGACTCAGTGCGGACTGAGAGCGGCTGAGCGCAAATGGAGAAATGGCAACCTCCTGGAGGACCTTCTCACCTTCCAATCTCTCATTTCTACTTTTTCCTCCTCTCTATCAGCTGCTAAAGCTGCTTTTTTCTGCACTAAAATTCAGGCTTCTGCTTCCAACCCTAAAAAACTCTTTGAAACTTTCTCCTCTCTCCTGCAACCACCACCCCCTCCTCCCTCCTCGTCCCTCCTCCCCGACGATTTCGCCAACTTCTTTGACAAGAAGGTGAACGATATCCGATCCTCCTTCCCTCCTCCCCCGGCTGGTGCCCTGCGCACTACCCACACCCGTCTGCCTGCAACCCCCCCCTCTCTACCTTCATCTACTCCTCTCCCCCCCCATCCCCTCTCTTTCCCACTTCTCTCCCCTCTCCCCTAACGAGGTCCTTCTCCTTGTTACCTCTAGTCGCCCTACCTCATGCTCTCTGGACCCGGTCCCATCCACTCTGTTGCAGTCTATTGCACCTGAACTTCTTCCCTTCTTAACCCACCTTATTAACACCTCTCTGACATCTGGCTACTTTCCCTCTACTTTCAAGACTGCCAGAGTCACCCCCCTCCTGAAGAAACCGACACTTGACCCCTCTGAGATCAAGAACTACAGACCGGTTTCCCTTCTATCCTTCCTATCTAAAACTCTCGAACGTGCTGTCTTTAAACAACTGTCCTCCTATCTCCACCAGAACAACCTCCTGGACTCCAACCAGTCTGGGTTCAAAGTGGGTCACTCGACAGAGACTGCCCTCCTGGCAGTGACGGAGTCGCTCCATGCCGCTAGAGCAAACTCTCTCTCCTCCGTGCTGATACTCCTGGACCTGTCTGCAGCGTTCGACACGGTGAACCATCAGATCCTCCTCTCCATCCTCGAGGGGATGGGTGTCTCAGGCTCTGCACTCTCCCTGTTTGCATCCTACCTGACGGGTCGCTCCTACCAGGTGATGCTGAGAGGGTCTGTGTCAGAACCACACAGGCTCACAACTGGGGTTCCCCAAGGCTCGGTTCTGGGTCCTCTTCTTTTCTCTCTCTACACTACATCTCTGGGTGCTGTCATCCACTCCCATGGCTTTTCCTACCACTGCTATGCCGATGACACCCAGCTAATCCTCTCATTCCCCCCCTCTGATACCCAGGTGGAGGCACGCATTGCTGCTTGTCTGGCTGACATCTCGGAGTGGATGTCGACAAACCACCTGAAGCTCAACCTGGACAAGACCGAGCTGATGTTCCTCCCGGGGAAGGGCTGTCCGCACCGAGACATGGCCATCACCATTGATAATGCTGTGGTGACCTCAACTCGGACTGCGAAGAATCTGGGTGTGACCCTGGACGATCAACTGACGTTCTCGGCAAACATCGCATCAGTGACGAGGTCCTGCAGATTCCTGCTCTACAACATCAGGAGGATTCGCCCCTTCCTCACGGAGAAGGCAGCCCAGGTGCTCATCCAGGCTCTCGTCATCTCCCGCCTGGACTACTGCAACTCCCTCCTTGCTGGTGCTCCGGCATCTGCCATCAAACCTCTGGAGCTTGTTCAGAAAGCTGCGGCTCGTCTGGTGTTCAACCGCCCCAAGTTCTCCCACACAACCATCCTTCTCCGCTCTCTACACTGGCTCCCCGTAGCGGCTCGCATCCAGTTCAAAACCCTGGTGCTAGCCTATAGGGCAGTGAAAGGAACAGCTCCTTCCTACCTCCGGGCTATGGTCGATGCCTACACCCCTGCCCGACCACTTCGGTCTGCCACCTCGGGGCGACTGATTGCCTCGTCACTCAAGGGTCCTTCTGGCCGATCCACACGGTCACGACTCTTTTCTGTTCTGGCCCCACAGTGGTGGAATGAACTTCCCACTGATGTTAGGACAGCAGAGTCACTGCCCATATTTCGCCGCAGGCTGAAAACTCACCTCTTCAGGAAACACTACCCTTCCTCTCTGCCTGACCTACTTGTTGTTAACTAGTTGTACGAACGCTTGTTTTCTATTGCTGTATTGTTTATTGGATTGTTTATTGGATCTTGTTTAGTCGATACACTTATTTGTTTTAGCTCATGCTCATTTGATTTAGCTATTTTGTCTCATCTGTTTAAGGAAATAGGTAGCTGATATATTGCACTTTTACCTTAGCGCTAGGTATACTCTTGGTTGCTTGTTTTTGCAGAAAATGCACTAAAGACTTCTGGTGATTAGTAGTTTTCGTTCCCTACCTATGTTGAATACACTTATTGTAAGTCGCTTTGGATAAAAGCGTCTGCTAAATGACTGTAATGTAATGTAATGTAATCTCCTGACAAATATGGATAGATTAAAGTCGCTGATTCGTGGACACCTTTATGGACACTCTTGCCAGAGGCTGCCAAAGTTTGTAGAGAACTCAAGTGTGGCTGCAAAGCTGAGCCCTTCTGTTCGAGAAAGTGTAGATGCCGGGATGCTGGGTTACCTTGCAGAGCATTATGCCAATGTGCTGGTAATTGCGAAATGGCACACATGAATACATGTAGTTACTAAACACTAATCACAAAAAAACAGTAATGATCAAGAAGAAAATACATGAGAAGATTTTATGAGATTATTTAGGTATCTTTACATCATCTTTCACACTGTAGGCGGCCATTTTCAATTTAGTCAATAACTCACTTCCTGTTTCAGATTATTTTGAGCACCCCTTCTAGGATGTGTTAGGATGACCCAAGGGACATATGTGCCAAATTATATGCTTTTTGGAGATTCTATAGGCTTTTTGAGCCAATCGCCAACACTGTAGGCCGCCATTTTCAATTTTGTCAATAACTCACTTCCTGTTGAAGACTTTTTTGGGCACCCCTTCTAGGATGTCTTAGGTTGACCCAAGGGACATGTGTGCCATATTTTATGCTTTTTGGAGATTCTTTAGTTGTCTTTTGAGTCAATCGACAACACTAGGCGGCCATTTTCAATTTGGTCAATAACTCACTTCCTGTTTCAGATTTTTTTGGGCACCCCTTCTAGGATGTCTTAGGATGACCCAAGGGACATGTGTGCCAAATTGTATGCTTTTTGGAGATTCTTTTGGTGTCTTTTGAGTCAACGGTCAACAGTTTAGGTGGCCATTTTGGATTTTGTCCATAACTCACTTCCTGTTTAAGATTTTTTTGGGCACCCCTTCTAGGATGTTTTAGGATGACCCAAGGGACATCTGTATCAAATTTCATGCTTTTATCCGCCGCGTAACGATTTTTCACTTAGCACCCCCTACTACCCAGGCTGATCGGACTTATGATGGTTTTGTGGCGGAGTTCCAGCGTGTGTTTGACCACTCGGGTACGGGCCAGACGGCGGCCCGGAGGCTTTATGGCGTTCGGCAAGGAAGACGGGAGGTGACCGCCTACAACATTGAATTCCTCACTCTGGCAGCCGGTACGCGATGGAATGATGACGCTCTGCTAACCGCTTACCACCACGGCCTCTCGCCTGAGTTGCGGGACGAACTCGCCACCCGTGATGACGCTGCCGACCTGAACTCTCTCATGAAGTTGACGGTGAAGATTGACGAGCGCCTCCGTGAGCGGCGCAGAGAACGGTCCTTCCGCCTTCCCAACGTGGACCGAAACAGTATGGAGGCGGGGCCGTCATTCACCGGTGCCAGCCGCGTCACAGCCACGCCCCCGTCCCCTGCTCCCTCCAGAGCTGAGCCCATGGAGATAGGACGGGCCAGTTTGAGTTACGAGGAGCGCAAGAGACGGATCCAGGACAACGCCTGTCTCTATTTTGGCCGTCAGGGCCACTTTGCGGGGTTCTGTCCATTAAAAGACAACGCTCGCCAGTAGCCAGGGAATTATTGGTGAGCAATGTCCATTTCCCTAACTCTTCTACTAAATTTCAGTCTGTTATTATAAGCTGCAATAATACAGAGTTGGAAACTCAGGCTCTAATTGATTCTGGTGCTGATGCTAATTTGATTGATGCTAATTTAGTCCACCAATTAAATATTCCTGTCACTTCTGTTGATAAACCCTGTCAGACCAGTGCTCTCGATGGGAGGTCCATTGGGTTGGTAACTCAGGCTACAGTCCCTATTAAGCTCTGTATCTCTGGCAACCACTGTGAGACTATTTCACTGCATCTTATTAATTCACCTCATGTCCCAGTCATTTTAGGACGTCCCTGGCTTGCTTTGCATAACCCTTCCATAGACTGGTCGAATCGCAAGATCACCTCCTGGGGGCAGTATTGTCTCGCTAACTGCCTAAGGTCGGCTCAACCCCCATCATCCCTAAAGCCTGCTCCTTCCAACTACTCCCCAGACCTGTCAGGGGTCCCGCCCGAATACTGGGACTTGAGGGAGGTCTTCAACAAGTCTCGGGCCACGTCGTTACCTCCACATCGCCCCTATGACTGCCCGATCAACCTGCTGCCAGACACTTATCCCCCCGTGGTCGCCTGTACTCACTGTCTGCCCCTGAGACCGACACCATGGAGAAATACATCTCTGAGTCCCTGGCCTCTGGGATCATCCGCCCCTCGTCTTCACCTGCTGGAGCAGGGTTCTTCTTTGTGGGGAAGAAGGACGGGGGGCTACGGCCCTGCATCGATTACCGGGGCCTGAATGACATCACCATCAAGAACCGCTACCCACTACCCCTCATCTCCTCTGCTTTTGAGCGTGTCCAGAAAGCCTCCATCTTCACCAAACTCGACCTTCGCAATGCCTACCACTTGGTCCGAATCTGAGAAGGCGACGAGTGGAAGACCGCATTCAACACCCCCAGCGGCCATTACGAGTACCTGGTCATGCCCTTCGGCCTCACGAACGCTCCTGCCGTCTTTCAAGCTCTGGTGAACGATGTCCTCCGGGACATGTTGAACCGGTTTGTTTTTGTCTATTTAGACGACATCTTGGTCTTCTCCAGTAACCCACAAGAGCACTCTCGTCACGTGCAACGTGACGAGAATCACCTCCTTGAGAATCACCTCTTTGTGAAAGCGGAGAAGTGTGCGTTCCACCAGACCACTGTCCCTTTCTTGGGCTACATTCTGTCTGCTGACAGCCTCCGTATGGACCCAGAGAAGATTAGAGCGGTGGTCGAGTGGCCCCAGCCCAGTAACCGGAAGGGTCTTCAGGGCTTCCTCGGGATCGCCAACTTTTATAGGGGTTTCGTGCGGAACTACAGCACGGTGGCGGCTCCTCTCACTGCCCTCACTTCTTCCAAGGTGCCCTTCGTCTGGTCGCCTGAGGCGGAGAAGGCGTTTCAGTACCTCAAGACCCGGTTCACGTCCGCCCCTGTCCTGATCCATCCGGAGCCAACCCGACAGTTCATCGTTGAGGTGGATCCATGTGCCTTTTTCTCCTGTAAGCTGGACCCTGCAGAGTGAAATTATGACATTGGGAACCGGGAACTGTTGGCCGTGAAGTTGGCCCTTGAAGAGTGGAGACATTTGGCTGGAGGGCGCCGAGCAACCGTTTATTGTCTGGACGGATCACAAGAACCTGGAGTACATTAAAACAGCTAAGCGGCTCAACTCCCGCCAGGCTCGGTGGGCTTTATTCTTCTCCAGGTTCAACTTCACTCTGTCTTATCGCCCTGGGTCCAAAAACACTAAGCCTGATGCTCTGTCTTGCATGTTCAGCCCCAGCCCTGAGAACCACAGTCCTGAGCCCATCCTTCCTTCCAACTACATTGTGGGAGTCTTGTCCTGGGAGGTGGAAGCGGTGGTTCGTGACGCCCAACGTCAGCACCCCGACCCTGGTAATGGACCTCCAAACCGTCTGTTGCCCGCACCAGTTAGGTCCCGTGTGCTACAGTGGGAGCACTCATCTAACCTCACCTGCCATCCTGGTATGAATCGCACCCTTTCCTTTTTGAAACAAGGTTTCTGGTGGCCTTCCATGAGGAGAGATGTCCATTCGTTTGTGGCAGCCTGCCCAGTCTGTGCCAGAATAAAACGTCTCGCCGGCCCCCATCTGGCCTTCTGCTACCACTCCCTGTTCCGCACCGCCCTTGGTCTCACATCTCGTTGGACTTTGTCACCGGCCTTCCAGCATCAGACGGCAACACGGCCATTCTGACCATTGTGGACCGGTTCTCAAAGTCGGCCCACTTCATTGCCCTCCCCAAGCTCCCTACTGCCAAGGAGACTGCAGAGTTACTGGTGCAGCATGTAGTCCGCCTTCATGGCTTCCCTGTTGATGTGGTCTCGGATCGTGACATACTGACATAACTCATTTAACTTTGAGCATGAAGCTCTCAGATGGCTCCCCTTCCTTGATTTCCCCTAAATAGTCCATGTATACACGTGTGTAACTTTAACATTCCATAATGTTCTTCTGTAAACAAAATATTACCATGTTAATCCACAAAAGCCTGTTATTTGGGGCAGTGGCGGAACAACTCAAAGCCGGGCCGGGAGGCACAGCACAGTGATCAGGCCCCCCCTGCGCATGCATGCACGCGGGTGGGTGCACATCCCGCGCGCGTTATATTTATATTTATATGAATTAAGACATATTTGAATTGCATGAAGATTACAAAACAATTCATCCACAAATGGATGCTCTTGGTTCTCTTGTAACAGAAAGTCAACATTTTCTAGAAGGTTGCATGGATGGAGCATGTCTGGGGGAGGGGGAGGGGCATGTACAAGTATGCTAGGTTGTGAATGGTGGAGAGATGGTTGTATTGTTCTCTTTGTCCAATCAGTCAAAGCAGTTACTGGCTCCACCCCAGGCTCTCAAGTATAAGAAGAGTTTGTAATTCTCCTCCAGGATATCAATCATTTCTGATCAGACCTGACTGTGGACTCCAGAATTCAGTGGAAGATGAACTCTCTCAACCCAACCAGAAACAGTTCTGCTGAACAGGAGGGACCCAAAGAAAATGGTATGTTATTTTCTCTACCTCCTCTCTAGTTTTAATTTCCCTGCATCGTCGTACAAATGTTTTAATACTTTTAAATTAAGCAGTCTCACTACTTGTCTCAATCTTATACTTTGTGTCTAAAAAATATATATATATATATTAATATATATATATATATATATTTGGCTGGTGACTTCCAATTTTTGGGCGGTGAAACCGCCCCTATAAGTGAGGTTTGGATATTTGTACAATTTCTGTGCGCTGTGATTGGCCAAAAAGTACCCTGCCTAACCCTGCACCGTGATTGGCCAATCACAGTCTATTCAGGACTGTGATTGGCCAGTGTCACATGACACATGTGCATAGCCCTATATAAGAAACCATAACTTTAAATAAACCATAAATTTGTTTTTTTTAAGTTATGGTTTCGTCCATCATAAAGAGTGTTTCAATAAATGTATTTATTTTTTGTACATGATTGGTTGACTCCATTCAATATTGTGATTAGCTAGCAAGACACCGCCCACTTCACACAGGGTGTGATTTTTTAATTGTAATTGTACAACAATTATGTTGTACACTTGTACTCTAGTCCAACTTCTCAACCATATTTCTCTTGTCTTTCTGCAATCCAGTGTTGAGTCATCAGTCTGGCTTCCCTTTGCTACCAGCAGTGATTGAACAAACAAGCTTGGCTAAACCAAAACGACACGGCTGTGATCAGTGTGGTCAACACTTCTCTCTAATGGCCCACCTGAAAAGACACCAGAGAATGCACACTGGAGAGAAACCCTATGGATGTGATCAGTGTGGACAACACCTCTCTCAAATGGCCCACCTGAAAAGACACCCGAGAATTCACTCTGGAGAGAAACCGTATGGATGTGATCAGTGTGGACAACACTTCTCTCTAATGGCCAACCTGGAAAGACACCAGAGCATCCACACTGGAGAGAAACCCTGTGATCAGTGTGGACAACACTTCTCTCAAATGGCCCACCTGAAAAGACACCCGAGAATTCACTCTGGAGAGAAACCGTATGGATGTGATCAGTGTGGACAACACTTCTCTCTAATGGCCAACCTGGAAAGACACCAGAGCATCCACACTGGAGAGAAACCCTATGGATGTGATCAGTGTGGACAACACTTCTCTCTAATGGTCAGCCTTAAAACACACCAGAGAATGCACACTGGAGAGAAACCCTATGGGTGTGACCAATGTGGACAACACTTCTCTCATGCTGTCAGCCTTAAAACACACCAGAGAACGCACACTGGAGAGAAACCCTATGGATGTGATCAGTGTGGACAACACTTCACTCAAATGTCTAACCTGGAAAGACACCAGAGAATTCACACTGGAGAGAAACCTTATGGATGTGATCAGTGTGGACAACACTTCTCTCTAATGGCCAACCTGGAAAGACACCAGAGACTGCACACTGGAGAGAAACCCTATGGGTGTGATCAGTGTGGACAACCCTTCTCTCAAATGTCCACCCTTAAAACACACCAGAGAATTCACACTGGAGAGAAACCTTATGGATGTGATCAGTGTGGACAACACTTCTCGAGGATGTCCACCCTTAAAACACACACCCAAAAAAATCACACTGGGGAGAAACCCTAATTTGGTCAACATGGAATTAATTTTTACTCAGTTAAGCCTTTAAAATAAAAGGTAAAAATAAGGTTCAAATAGCTCTATATTCTGATAGTACTCATTGCTATAGAGTGTTCTGTAACAGATGTCTCTCCAGCTCTTTATTAAACAGAAAATGAATCGAGAGTGGCAAGAGTGAGTTTCATCTTTTATACTTTCTTACGTGTCAAAAGAACAAACGTTTGTTGTTTTGACATGTAAAGAGGATATCGCACCAGAGAAGTCAGAGTGTAGTGGTAACAAAATAGTGTATAGTGGTTTGTGATCAGTCATAGAAAAGCTACATTTTTAACCAATCATATAAACACATAACAAATAGTTCTTCACCAAAGATGGTTCTACCCTTTTCCATTGATTACACCAGGTTGTATTGTTCTGAAGGAATTTGGAACAATCAATCCTAACATGTACAATTGAGGTTTCTATAGGAACTTTAATGGCCTATATATTTCAATGGTTCTCAATGTGGTTTAAATGTTACTTTTCTGTTACAGTTGTTTATTTCATGTTTGTGTTTTGATTAAAAAATATGTAAATTCATTGTTTTCTATGGCAGGTAGTATCTCTTTAAGAAAGACAGGAAGTGGGTTAGGTTTATCATGTGACACACATATCACGTGACCTCAATCAAGAAGTACACTAGATTTCATTGCAAAAACTTTCATGACTCATGCAGCATACATCCTGTATTTTGTGCTAACATCTGCTCCAATCTTCTCCTAGTCGTAGCATCGTTGGTATGTATTGTCTTCCTTTCACCTGGTCTTTCATTGTAGTTCATTATTTTGTTTGTATGAAAGAGACGTTTTGTGAAGTTTGGTGTAGAAGTCCTGTCAAGTTAGTCTTGGTCTAATTCTCACCTGTGATTACCTATACCTGTTATACTGCTGCAGAAAAGCCTGTTTATTTCATAGTGTTATGCAACTTCATGTGGTACAGTGGTGTTATGTAGTTTACTTTTGAAAGTGTTTTTTTGTATCCTCGCTTTTATTGTTTTATTTTGTATGTCTACAATGAAGAAATGTTTTTATGTTGTCAGGTCTGTTCCACGGTACTGATGTCGTGCCGGTCCATTGTTTGGGGTGTGGCTGCTTTAGCTATAGGCATTTAAACGGAAGAAATGTGAGTATATGTCACTGACCGGTGATCAGTGTGGACAACACTTCTCTCTAATGGCCGACCTTAAAAGACACCACAGAATACACACTGGAGAGAAACCATATGGATGTGATCAGTGTGGTCAACACTTCTCTCTAATGGCCAACCTTAAAAGACACCAAAACATTCACACTGGAGAGAACTCCTAATTTGGTCAATGTGGAATTAATTCTACCCAGTTAAACAGCCAAAAATGCCATGCACGCACACACCAATGAAAATGTATTGTGAATATTGTGTCAAGCGCTTCATTAGAAAGGATCAGAAACATGCAACACTTGCACACTATGCAAGAGAATGATACTCACGCGAGACAAGAGACAACAATGTGTTTGTGCTGCATACAGTGGTTGCCAAATTGCCAATATTATAGGACGCCAAAAAAAAGGTTTCTATACTCTGTCTATTGAAGACCATTATCTAATATTATCTTAACACACATTTTAGTGCATGTAGTTTTCAAAGTAATGATTAGAAAACACAGGTAATGTGTTGTAGCCAGTTAGTACAAATTGCTTTATATAGGTATGCCTTCTAACCTCTTGTATTCCTGATTGCTGATAGACCTGTCATCAAGGTATGTTTAACTTCATTACACCTAGTTGTTATATTGCATTGTTGTGTTATCACTGTCTTTGCTGAACATGTCCCATCAATATTTCACATATTGTACTAAGTGAGTGACAAATAAACCCTCTTGATTGATTCTTGATTATGTTTTTTCTCTTTTTTCTTGTATGAAGAATGTTCAAGGTAATAATGAAAACATCACAGTAAGTTGGTGTCTGGCGGTGCCACCAGTGAAAGATTATACTATTTAATAATTTAGTTTTCAAATATTTCTTATCTTTATTGGGTGGTGTGTATGCAATATAATGACTGTAGTTACTATAAACACAACCCCAAACTACACATTTATTTTTCTGTAAAGGACACTGCTATCCATTCTAAATCTCCTGCTTCCATTTACATGTACAATTAACAACTCTATCCATATCCTCATAGTGAGAGTCTCTCTCTATATCCTCTTGTTAATCATTTCTCTATAGAAACCACATTTGCACATTTGATTGCTCCAAATTCCTTCAGAACAGAATATAATGTATAGGAAATCTCTTTAACATATGTATTAAGACTTCATAAATCATGTGTTAAATCTACCAAAGTGGTTAAGTGAGACATAATGTGACACATTCTCTTTGCTTTATGTTTATAACCTGACTCATCATGATCATAGTTTTGATCAGTTCAAACATGTTCACCCTTCTTTCCCCCTCTGAGAGGGGAGGTGATTGTTGTCCTCTTTGAGGCATTTACATCTGTATTAAGAGATGTCCACTTGTGATCACCCAGAATGCAACTGGTGAACAGGCCCATAGACACCCGGGATGCATTGATATGCAAGATCTGACCAGGTTTATACACACTCTGTAAAACAAATTGAAATAAATCTAAAGATTGACTTCACATTGCAACTTAATTCAAAATATGTAGAGGGGATAGTATACACATTTAGTCCGTGAGCCAGGGGGGTTGGTCATTACCATCTGAGGGGATTAATGCTCATAGTGATTTTTGTCAAGGTATGCATGTCTAGAGTTAGAAAATATGTGATAGCCTTGCACCAATGGTAGCTTTATGGGTGCTATCATGCATTTTATGTTATAACACTAGGCGAAAATTACATGGGTCAATATATGAAAACATACTATTAACCCCCCCCAAAAAAAATATACAAAAGGTTTTTCAATTGGTTCTGGTACGTCTAGGCATGCTTAAGAACATACAAAAAAATCTAGGAAATTATATTTCTCGTAAAGCCATCATTTTCAAGATGGCGTCCAATATGACTGCCAGGAGCTTAAATGGCTTTATGATACTGTTCAACCTAGAAAGGTGGTTTTGGTGTCTAAAACTAGGTCTTAGGGTTCAAGAAATATGGCTGAATCAGTGAAATTACCATCAGTTAATTTTTTATTGCCAAATCAAAGATGGTGTCCATCCCATGGTGATGTTCCATTGTACTAAATTATGTTAAAAACAACAAAATATTGCAGTTGTGTGAGGGAATCTGTGAACTTCATGAACGTGATTCATATGGGGACCTGGGGGGGGGCATTCATAGGTGTAGAATCTATTTCTAATGTTATATTTTGACTTGCTGGTCAGTCTTTGGCCTATGTGCTAAAGGTCAGGTCAAGGTCTCTCTCGCACCTTATCGTCCAACCAGGTGTCCAAGCAGGCAGCAGATATGGTCACTGGTTGACATGTACAGCAGGCCCTATTCACCTCACAATTGACATGGAGCCGTTTGTTGACACCTTGCAGGTATATAAGCTCTATAATGTAATTGTATGTTATACAGTCATTCTTCAGCTGCATTGCAAAACTGATGCAAGGTTCAGCACTGGAAGTGGAAATGCATGTGGTTGCAGAACATGACAGGCAAGTTCAGTGGTCAGTCCTGAGTGTATCAGCAGCACTCTGAAGTGGTTTCTATCAACTTGGCCAAAGACATTTGAACAGATACAGCAGTAGCCTACCTGGACACTGCACATCTCCATCCTACTGGCTGACAGTGGGTAGACAACTTCTTCCTACACTTCACATCCACCAGTTTGAATGCGCAGGGAGACACATTGACATTAACTTCACCTTTCTCTCATGAAGCACATGACTGAAGCACTTCTTCCATGCTGGCCATGTGCAGTGTGCTTGATATCTAACCCAGTGCCTGCTGAAGATGCATGTGCTCCATGCCATAGCATAGAGGCTAAGCTAGACCTTGTCTGTCGGCACCATGATGGATTCTGGATCACTGTCTCTGCTGACCAGTCTGGGGAGCAGACTGCCATAACGATCAGGAAAGATGCTGTCATGATGCATGTGAGTGGAGTGGACTGAAGCCTTCCCCAAAATGTGCAGAAACAGAGGGAGAGTTGAAGCACTGGTGTGTCTTGGTCATAAAATATTGGGGTGTAGGATTCCTCACACACAGAAAGATCATCTCTTCAATCCCATCCTTGGCTAATTTGCCCCCATGCTGTTGTGAATAGTAATGTCCTTTACCCACATGAGATGTCATCATGAAGAGTAAGAACATTAAGCAGAAGCCGTTGAGCATGTTGTACACCTTCAGTGCTGACGATAGATACTGCATTTAGTCATGATGAGGCAGACATCACCATGAGTTCCTATATCCCTGATGCAGCCATCTCTGGAAAGGGTGTGATACACATGCTCAGTGATTACACTGATGTTCTTGTCCTGTTGTATGCTGTGTATTGGGGTGTATCAGGTGGACCTACAGTGTAAAGTATAGATGGAGCATTGGGATGGGACAGTCTTATATGTATGACAAAGGCAAGATCAGAGCACACTACACTTTGCTGGCAGGGAACTTCCCAGGCTACCCTGATGTGCTGGGTGAGGTGGGTGCCACAAGTCAATGGCCCTTCCTCCAACACCGACCAACCTGTTGCACCACATGTGGGCTCATTTATTTACAAGTGATGTTGTGGAAAGTGGCAGACCACCAAGCCCCACCTGACAAGTCGTTTGATGTCACAAAATTTGGATAGGAGATCTAGGATATTCTTGTTCCTGTCATTGCTAAGGGTGACCCCACCGTCAGAGCTATGTGACATGGTGCAATATCAATTTAGGGCACAGAGAGTGAGAAGTACATCACTGATGTACTGTAACTGCTCTGGTGAAGATGGTTACTGATGATATGTTCAAGCTACAGATGAGGAGTGATGTTAATAAGGAGGATACTTGTAAGGATGAGGTAGAACAGGATGTGGGTTGGAGAATACAGATGTAGTTGCAAAAGATACATATTTGACATTAGATTATATCATTTTACATTCATGTTATTATGAATACCAGTTCTTGTGACATGTTAATGACACTTTTCACAAAACAAAATCATGAATAGTGAACCATGAATGTTCATCAAGTTGTTTCCATTTGTTGTTCTCCCAGAGGTCAATTTTAACCTTGACCTGACCTTTGACATGATTGACCTGATATTAAAAAAATAACATCAGGAATGGATTCTACATATGAAAACCCTAAAAAAGAGGTATCAAACAGAGGTATTCTAAGACAAGCGGATTAAAAGTAAAAAATTACCAGGCGTGTGTTTAGTGGCCATTTTGGATATTTTCTTACCCATTGCACTATATTCTGTTTATTGAATTTCATAATACATTTCCTTAGAATCTAACATGGTTTTAAATCTATAGGTAATTTACAAAGGAACCCTTTGTGTTCCATCTTTCATTAAAACCAAAGTACATCTTATGTCACATATAGTCACTATGTTGTCACTGCCTGTAATAGAAAAATATTCTAGATATGCAAATTTTAACAACCTTTCTGGACAATATATAGTCTGAGCTTTATCCCAACCATTTTTCAGAGAGAGAGGGTCAATAATAAGAGAGAACCATCAGTTTGAAGTAGAATGCTTCATTCGGATTTTGAAAACTGTGTTTTGGCTTGTGGTTATAAAAGGAGTGATAACACACAGATAGCTACCACCGATGCAAGGCTATCACATTTTTCCTAGCTCTAGGGGTGTATACCTACCCAAAAATCACTATGAGAATTAATCCCCCCAGATGGTAATGATGACCCCATTTTTGGGGTCCTGGCTCACGGACTAATTCAAGGTGCTGATGTATTCGAAGGCACTGAGTTTATAATACTGTATTATAGTTTTGACATATTTGTCATCTTTATCTTGTTGTAATGACCATTTAAAGTAGTAAGTTGGTGGTTTGTGATCAACAACATTTATAAATGTAATGGGTCACAGTCACTCAGAGTGGAAAGAGTGAGTTTCATCTTTTATACTTTGTTACATGTCAAAAGAACAAACGTTTGTTGTTTTGACATGTAAAGAGAATATCGCACCAGAGAAGTCAGAGTGTAGTGGTAACAAAATAGTGTATAGTGGTTTGTGACCAGTCATAGAAAAGCTGCATTTTAAACCAATCATATAAACACATCATCACAAATAGTTCTTCACCAAAGCTGGTTCTACCCTTGTCCATTGATTACACCAGGTTGTATTGTTCTGAAGGAATTTGGAACAATCAATCCTAACATGTACAATTGGGGTTTCTATAGGAACTTTAATGGCCTGTATATTTCAATGGTTCTCAATGTGGTTTAAATGTTACTGTTCTGTTACAGTTGTTTATTTCATGTTTGTGTTTTGATTTAAAAATATGTAAATTCATTGTTTTCTATGGCAGGTAGTATCTTTTTAAGAAAGACAGGAAGTGGGTTAGGTTTATCATGTGACACACATATCATGTGACCTCAATCAAGAAGTACACTAGATTATTATATTATATACTATATATTAGCCTATTTGAAAAGAGCCTCACAACACGTTGTGACTGTGAGCTTGTAGATCTGCTAGATCTGCTATTATCTTTAAACATTTTAAACAACACAAATCTGGTGCGGGGGTCCCTGGCACAAAATATTTTCAGATTAGGATACATGGACAAATGTATTTATTTACCATTTATGGACAAATACATATTAATTTGGGGGTCCTTGAGTCATTAAAGTCCTTGACATGAAAATATTTGAAAACCACTGGTTTAAACAACACTTAGGAAACAAGCCAACTTTATATTTACAAGAAACTTTACTTATAATAAAGAGACATGGCAACCCTGGTTTGTTGTTCTTCTTCTTGTCTGGCTTTTCAAGGATGTTGCGTCCGACTCCAATGAGCAGGCGCGCCGCCTACTGGGCAGGAGAAGAATAAGAAAATGTGGCACTACAGATTCCCAAACTTTTCAGACGTGACCCCCAAGATAATGACATTTGAAATGGGGACCCCTCACCCTGACAACTTAAGAACTTGGCATTGTAGGAGTTGAGGCATTTAGTTAGCATTACATACAATTAGTATCCCAACCTGAAAATGTAAATCTTCTATTTAACTCTTACCCTGCCAGAGTTTTTTCAGAACAGTCTGTAGCCTCTGCCAGGGTTTTGACCGATTTTGGTACCTTTTCGCATAGCCACAAAATATGTTTCTCAAGTATGATTGATCCCCAGAAAATTTCTAATCACAGATGAGATTCAGGTGTGGTTTCACAAATGTCAACGAGGTCAATTTGACCTTGTTGTCATGTGTTGTTTGATGTTTGAAAATAGCTCAAAACCAGTAGTTTCAAACCAAAAAACATTGTGAATTGTTTGTCCGTTTCAATTTTAACATTGAAGTGGATGGAGCAGCAAATCTTTGGAAATTGTTATCTCCTTATTCGTTTGGAATATCGAAAAGGTGTCAATACTAAATAATTAGAGAATCTTTTTAGAATTTTTTTTTTTTTGAAAAAAGTTTTTCTTTTTTTTTTTTTTTTCATGACGTTTTTTAACGTCTTTGGCAGGCAACAGCTAATTTCTCAAAGACGTTTATAAACGTCTTTGGCAGTTATAGAGTTAATAGAGAGCTGGAGAGACACCTGTTACTGAACAAAAGTGGGTTTCAACCTTTTTCATGCCAAGGACCCCTAAATTGATATACATTTGGCCGCGGACCCCCATCTGAAAATGTTTTGTGCCAGGGACCCCCAGAAGCAAAGAGTTGAGTTAAAAATGTTCGCTTATGATTATAAATATTCAATGATATGCACAAATGTTCAAGATTTTTCAAAAATAGCAGATCTACAAGCGACGCCGGGCACGGAGGTGGAGCAATGGCCTAACCCTAACCCTAACAAAAGCTTGTATATCTGCTATTTTTGAATAGCCAAAGCTAAGTGGTTAAAATGATTGTGACGCTATGTAAACTAATTTTGCTGGGGGGCCCCCCGCTGGTAGGCTACCCCCCAAGGACCACTGGTGGTCCCCGGAGGGGGGGTCGTTATCAGTGAGAACCAGTCATTAAACCAGGTTTATCAAGCTGTGGGCTATCACACAGGAGCACATTGAGAATGTATTAAAATGGCATTAACATTAACATTGAAGTTCAACCTGTGGATGGTCGTGTCCAGCAGTCCTATTTTGGACATGTTATTAATACACAACCACAACAAAAACAACTACTTTTAAAGAGGTTTTGACATGTTTATTAATTGAAATTCAGCATCTCAACATCTAAAAAGCTATGAGGTCAAGTTTTCAGGATGGATGGGGCTGGGGTTGGTTGGTGGAGGAGGTATCTCTCTTCAGTTATAGCAGGGGTCATCACCATGCTTTCTTGTGGTGGACATTTTGGTCTAAATTCCATTTTTGCCACGGACATACAAAATGAGTGGACAATAATATTACCAGAAACACATAAAGAGCTAGCCCTGAATGACCATATAAAAGTCTGTAACTCTGAGCGTGTACAAATGGAACCAAATGGACCTGTTATTTGTACACTCTCAGAGTTACGGTGGTCCTTGCAAATAAAACATCTCTCTCTCTCTCATATGAAAGTAGCTATTCTTCTTCATAATAACATTCTTTAAGTGCTATACTGTAGTTATAGCAGTGACTGAGACAACAGACTGAAAAACAATGCTTTACAACCGAATGCCACCATTGGAGAGAAAGAAAGAGTGATACTATTTAATTTCATAACAATTCACTATGAATATATCTATCGTAATGTAGTGAGATTGGAATAGAGTTATCAGACAGTGGACAAACACACACATACATGTGTATATTTAAGAAAAAAACGTTATAGCTCGATCTGCTATTTTCACTCCTTTAAATAATATATATATATTACATTTTTTTTTGTGGTAAAACGTCTTTTGAAATAATTAAAAACTAAATGTAGGAAACAAAAAATAAAGGGTTATTTACTTGAGACCCTGAAAAATTGGTCCGCGACCCACATATGGGTCCCGAACCCACTGGCCTCATACTGGAGTTTGCCTAGGGCCTCCTTAAGCACGCCCCTGTACGCTGGTGTGTCTTCAGCTTACATGACTGAGTGAAACTATTGTCACAATGTTCACACTGGAATGTTTTTTCTCCAGTGTTGATACGCTGGTGTTGCTTAAGAGAAAATGACGCACTGAAACTCTTGTCACAATGTTTACACTGGAAAGGTTTTTCTCCAGTGTGGGTACGATTGTGTGACTTCAGGTGACCCGACTGACTGAAACTCTTGTTACACAGTTTACACTGGAAAGGTTTTTCTCCAGTGTGGACACGCTGGTGTGTCTTCAGGTCACCTGACTCTCTGAAACTCTTGTTACACAGTTTACACTGGAAAGCTTTTTCCCCAGTGTGGACACGCTGGTGTGTCTTCAGTTTACCTGACTCTCTGAAACTCTTGTTACACAGTTTACACTGGAAAGGTTTTTCTCCAGTGTGGACACGCTGGTGTCTCTTCAGGTCACCTGACTCTCTGAAACTCTTGTTACACAGTTTACACTGGAAAGCTTTTTCCCCAGTGTGGACACGCTGGTGTGTCTTCAGGTTATATGACCCACTGAAACTCTTGTTACACAGTTTACACTGGAATGTTTTTTGTCCAGTGTGGACACGCTGGTGTGTCTTCAGCTGACCTGACACTCTGAAACCCTTGTCACAATGTTCACACTGGAATGTTTTTTCTCCAGTGTGGACACGCTGGTGTCTCTTCAGGTCACCTGACTCTCTGAAACTCTTGTCACAATGTTTACACTGGAATGGTTTTTCTCCAGTGTGGACACCCTGGTGTTTCTTCAGGTGACCTGACTGACTGAATTTCTTGTTACACAGTTTACACTGGAATGGTTTTTCTCCAGTGTGGACACGCTGGTGTCTCTTCAGGTTACCTGACTCACTGAAACTCTTGTTACACAGCTTACACTGGAATGTTTTTTCTCCAGTGTGGACACCTCCACTTGTCTCACCCCAATCATCACTGTCTTCAGTGACTTCAGTGTCAGATTCAAGCTCAACTTCAACTTCAGAGCAGTGTGAAGAGATGTCTTCATCAATTTCACTTTTCACTGCTAGTAATGTCAACATTGATCCATCAGGCTCCTCTGGTCTTTGAAGGAGCTCCTCCTGTTCCTCTTTAATGTGTGAAGGCTCTGGTTTCTCGTGGAGCAGACTGGGGCTCCTCTCCTGTTCAGAAGAATCCTCCTCTTTACACACAACAAGGTGCAGGATGTCTAGGAGCAGAACAATAACATGATATTGAACAATGGATTTCTAAAATGTAACACTATTCTTCGTCCATGTAGAAGAGGGGTCGGCAACCTTTTCGACATGAAGTGCCATGTTTTTATCTTCTTGATAGTCAGTGTGCCTTAAGTTAAGTATGACACCACATCAAAATGTCGTATTTCCACCTGATTTTGATTGTCCATAGGCTATACATAACAAACATTAGACTCAAGGACCCACCTATCTCCCAGACTGCCTCCCCAGTCAGAGTTATCAGTTTGAATGAATGTAGAATTGTGTGCAGAATGTCATTTGTATATAGATGTGAGGAGACTTACTTTAACTGACTACACCTTTTTTGAATATTTTATTTTAAAAGAAAAAAAACTCTCTCTCACACTTATGTCAGTGTGCCAATGATCACCCTCCCCTGCGCCAATGTTGGCACTCGTGCGTAAGGGTGCCTACCCCTATTGTGTAATAATACATTGTGGCCCTTTGATGTCATCGGCTTCGTAGGCTTGCCTTCCAGCTGACCAGGGAGCATTGTTGTAGCCAACAGACCAGCACCACCTTCCCCACAGGAGTCGGCACCAACCGCCAGTCCTTCCCGCTCTACTCCTGAGGCCCACATCACCGTTCAACTCTACGTTACTCTGCAGGCTGCCATCGCTCAAACCCAAGCTACCCTGCAGACCAATGCCAGCGTTCCAACTCCACACTACACTGTTGGCCATCTCCGCTCAACTTCACGCTATACCAATGTTTTCTCTATACTTGCCTACTTGAAACTTGCCACTTAAAGTTGCGATTGAATGTATAGACCCCTTAACAGACGACGTCACACTGATAAGAACCAGTATGCGTGCAACCAGTATGCGCATAATGAAACCCATTCTGTCAGGTCTCGCTAGGATGCACCTCACTAGCCAACACACAAGAGGGGGTTGGGGTGTGCTGAAACCAGCGCACCCCAAAACAACAGGTTGGGAATTGATTGCATGAAACAATCACCTGTGCGTCCAGTCTCAATGTTAGTAAACAAATAATTGGTCTATAGGCCAGGGGACGGCAACCTTTTTGACATGAGTGCCATGTTTTAATTTTCTTGATAGTCAGTGTGCCATGTCAACATTAAGTTGAATTATGACACCACATCAAAGTTATATTTCCAACTGATTTTGATTGTCCATATACTGTACATAACTGTTTTTTCTTCTTCTTTATCGGGATGTAATGATCATTAGACTTAGATCAATAACCCACTTATCTCCCAGACAATTTGCTATGTACCCTCTACACCAAATCTCTTTACCTAAAATAGCTGATCTACAAGCTAGAGATCTTGTAGATCAGTTAATTTCAGCAAATGCCCCCCCCCCCCCCCCCCCCGGATCAGTGTTATTATTGTAACAGCTCTACAACAAAACAGAAAATATGAAAGAAAGAGAGAGTATATGAAACTTACTGAGGTGTGGGTGGTCTTCAGGTTCCTCCTATTTAATAGAATTGTCCCTGACTGAGTCTGGAGAGTTCATCTTCACCTGCAGTCTGGACTCCACACGCTGGTCTGAAATGAAGCAATTGAAAAATTACAATAATATTTGCAGAAGGCAAAGGCAAAATGGCAAAGACCAACTCTCCAACATATGAATCTTGGGTGCAAAGATTATAGGATTCATATATTAGGGAAGAAATCCTTCGTAATTTAGGATTGCACAAGGAAGAATGTGTCAAAATATGGATTCCTGCGATGCAAATAATGGTCTTAAGTGAATAAGCTGAAAGTAGCCAATCAGTTTTTCCATGTTTCTGCAACCAGACAGAGTGAGCAATTTTTTTTAATCATCAGGATATTATCATTGTCATGATATATTTTGTCATGATTATTTCTTAGTAAAATTAGATATTGTGACAGCCCTACAACAGAAGAGAAAAGAATAGTGGGTGGTCTTCAGGTTCCTCCTGTTTAATAGAAAAGTCCCTGGCTGAGTCTGGAGAGTTCATCGTCACCTGATATCTGTCTTGTTATGGACATGACAAACCTAAAATGCTGTTCTAACACAGTATTGGTGAGATGTCAGCTATACTCCATATGAAATATCAAATCTAGCCTAGCTGTAGCCCTGAAACATGACTGTCATACCATGACAGTCATGGGCCCACTTGTTCCTGGGTTGCGATTTTTTTTTACAACGATTTGCGATTTACATTTACAACTGCCACATCTACATAAACGTTCAGATTTCAAATATAAAGTGCTGACCCCCGAGCCACGGATGTAACAAGTTGAGGCGCAAAAGGTTTAAGTACCTGTATCTTCCGTATTGTTCAATAAGAAGCATTTTAATCCGATCGGCGGCCATTTTCTATAAAAGAAATTGTAATGTATCAGAGTGCAATACACCTCCCAACCAGTAGTGTCGCATAGTTGAAAGTATCGGAGAAAATTCGGAACAAATGGCCGCTGATCGGATTAAAAAGCTTTTTATTGAACAATACGGAAGATACAGGTACTTAGACCATTTGCGCCTCAACTTGTTACATCCGTGGCTCGGGGGTCAGCACTTTATATTTGAAATCTGAACGTTTATGTAGATTTGCGCTGCAGTAATCTGATCCCTGGTCAGTCAGTCTATCATAGCAGCACTTGATTCTTGCAGCCCGAGCCCCACGGGCATCTGCTTCTTTCACACCCACAGGCAGAATACGTAAAGAACAGCGATTTGTTGAGTATTAGCTTGTCTGGCTCCTAGTTTATCGAGTTGAGAGAGCAACTGCACACGTAGCCAGTAACAGAACGGTCATTGCGGCGAGAGGGAAGCATGCAGCCAATACACAACAACCACTGTGCAACACGATGGGAACAGTGGGGTGCTAGACCAGCGCTGGTCGGGGTTTTTGTTTTTAATAAATAGACCAGCGGTCGGCGAGATCGACAAGCCAATTGCTAGGCCCTTCTGACCCTCCTTCCGGTGCCTATGGTGTGTGCACCACAAGGCAACATGGCCAATTTGTTTAATCATCTTTAATCATCGGGATATTATCATATATTTCGTCATGACTATTGCATAGTAAAATGTTCATATTGCGACAGCTCTACAACAGAACAGAAACATATTTAAGAAAGAGAGAGAACATTAAACGTACTGAGGTGTGGATGGTCTTCAGGTTCCTGTTTAATAGAAATGGCACTGGCTGAGTCTGGAGAGTTCATCTTCACCTTTAGTCTGGACTCCACACACTTGTCTGAAATGAAGGAATTGAATAAGGACTTTAGGGTTCCATGGTTCTACTTCCCCTAAAACGGTGATCATTGGGTATTATTAACCCATTTAGACCTGAGGCCCATTCTAAAAACGCCTTCTAAATCCTGACCTAGGTTTTCTGAAAAACTTCAAATATTTATTCCAAAATGACAAACAATGTACAGTATGTTGCTATATACTGTACATAACAACAAGAACCCTAAAAGGGGTTCCCGTCCTGTATAGTTACAAAAACGGGTCCCCGCCCAAAATGGGTTAATATATGAGGAAGAATGTTCTTCCAAAATTTGTGTTAAAATTATATTTTTATGTGGACAAAACCCACCAGTTCAAAAGATATAGGCCTATGGCCCTATGTCAAACCATCTATTGCTTGTATGCATATTATAGACATGATGCAAATTCAACTGATTTTTTTTTCCTTTTCAGCATTTAGAGCTGAATTAATATTCCCACTGCGTGTTTGCCGTTTTTGTAAATTTGTGATGTAACAATAAAGTTTACACCCTATATAATTTGAAAAATAAGGAGAAAATCTTTGTCAATTGATAATAACAGCAGACAGGTGAGTTTGGAGCTAAACTGTCAATTTGCAGCCCATGAACAAGACAGGGAGATCATTTCCAATTCCATGCATTACCTGGACGGTCATTCTAGGTCTGACACAATACAGCATGACAGATGTTTAGTTGGTATAAGGATTCAAGGTGCATGAAGACATGGAGCTCTAACTTCACTTGACAATCACATTAACATTACAGACAGACTCTGTCTGACAGAGTAAAGATACTACTGGTGGTTTACAGGCCGTGACCCCCCAAGATAACCATATTTGAACTGAGGACCCCCCACCCTGATAAGGGTAGGAGTTGAGGATCTGCTATTGTGAAAATAGCAGATCTATAAGCTCGGCTATTTTCAAAACGTTTGCCTATTTCTTATATTATTTGACAATTTGGCCAATGTTTGACCAGTTTTTTATAGTACTTTGTTGATTGCTTTTGATGCAGTAAATTATTTTCGAGGTATTAAAAAGGTCTTAAAAGTCCTAAAATTGTCACTTCACCGTCACCTGGGGACCCCCCAAAATCATGTGGGGACCCCCCTGGGGGTCCCGACCCACAGGTTGAGAACCACTGAACTATAGGGTTACAGTGACAATAGTGACGTCAACAACAACAAAACCATAGCTTGGTCCCAGGCTAACAAAACCATACATGTATTATTGCTGCTGCTATGGTCTGGAGCTATTGTTTGTGTTTATGATCACCTTATAACAACCTAACAGCTATTAAAGTAATTGGATTTATGTTCCAACTTAAACGATGCGTTAATAAAGACAAATAGATTAAACAAGACGTGATCCGTTCATCCGTTTTTAGTTTTTTTATTATCTCAGGTAATTTGTAAATATGTAGATAACTTGTCTGGCCTTCTGTTGCTCTCTTGTTTTTGATCTCCTTCCCACCTGCCCCCCACCCTCTTCTTCTCCCCCCCCCCCTCTTCTTTCTATGGAAACTAACGTTGCGATGGGAACGATGTACAAAAAAGAATTTCACCCACTTTTTTTACCTTGTAAACCTGTGATGTGACAATAAAACTGATTCTGATTCTAAAATGATACATAGATGTAGCCCTGAAACATGACAGTCATGGAACCGAGAGTTCCTGGTTTAGAGTGGTGTTCGATGTTTTTACATTGCCAACTCTCACATGTACATAAACGTTCAGAAGTGCTTTATACCCCTGAGCCACGGATGTTACAAGTTGATCCGTTCCGCGATAAGTACCGTATCTCCCGTATTGTTCAATAAAAAGCATTTTAATCCGATCATCAGAGTGCAATACACCACCCAACCGTTAGTGTCGCATGGTTGAAAGCATGGGAGAACATTTGGAGAAAATGGCCGGCGATCGGATTAAAATGCTTTTTATTGAACAATACGGGAGAAACGGGTACTTATCGCGGAACGGATCAACTTGTAACATCCGTGGCTCATGGGTCAGCACTTTATATTTGAAATGTGAACGTTTATGTACATGTGAGAGTTGTAAATGTAAAACAAATCGAACACCACTCTAAAGCAGGAACTCTCATGGCTAACATAGATGCAAAACAACCTGAATGAGTTGATCTTTATACCTGCTGTGTTTCAGTGGTTGAGCTGCTAACAAACGTCCTCCTGCTGCTTAACGACGACACTGTTTAGAAACGACACGTTTTACTTTTCTTTGCATTTGACTTTGATATAAATCTATGGTATTTTAAAGTGTCAACAACAGTCAGTCAACACACCATGCTGTTTTCACTACTGCATTGTGGCACTAGAGCAGTGTTGCCAGGTTTTGTGAGAGAAATAAGCAAACAGGGCTAGGAAAACAAGCCCAAAAGCAGGCCACATTGATTGATTGATGTAGTTTATTTAGAAAGACATGAGAATAGTACATGACAGTACATGGAAGTACAAATTCACAATACAAGGTGTACTACATGAGCACTGTTAACCTATATGATCTATCTAGTGTCTAGCGAGCCTATTTGAAAAGAGCCAATCTACAAGCTCACAACACGTTGTGACTGTGAGCTTGTAGATCTGCTAGATCTGTTATTATCTTTGAAACATTTTAACAACACAAATCTGGTGCGGGGGTCCCTGCCACAAAAAACGCAACTCGCCGCAACTTTTAATATTTACAAGAAACCTTACTTATAATAAGCAGACATGGCAACCCTGCTTTGTTGTTCTTCTTCTTGTTTGGCATTTCAAGTAAGTTGCGTCCGACTCCAATATGCAGGCGCGCCGCCTACTGGGCAGGAGAAGAATGAGAAAATGTGGCACTACAGATTCCCAAACTTTTCAGACGTGACCCCCAAAATAATGACATTTGAAATGGGGACCCCTCACCCTGACAACTTAAGCACTTGGCATTGTAGGAGTTGAGGCATTTAGTTAGCATTACATACAATTAGTATCCCAACCTGAAAATGTAGCTATCTTCTATTTAATAGAGAGCTGGAGAGACACCTGTTACTGAACAAAAGTGGGTTTCAACCTTTTTCATGCCAAGGACCCCTAAATTGATATACATAGGACTCCTAATGTTCCATACATAGTGTCATAGTAAATCAGAGTCATACATATTCTGAAGGAAACTAAATAAGAACATTATAATGGTGTGTAAATAAAAAAAAATGCCACGGACAAGACCAAGTCTTTGCAACGGACACATTTGTCTGTGTACGGACATGTTGATGACCCCTGGTTATAGTCTTGCTTGATCTCTTTTTAAAAAAACATTTTTAGTTGGCAGCCATGACCTGGTCCTGTTTTCTTTACCAACACACAGACGTAAAGGATGTTCAATGGCCTTGATTTATGGAAAAACATAAAAAAGCATAAAAACAGAGTTAGCTGGTTTCTGCCAGACAGCATATATAATTGTTACCGTTAACACTTGAAGGGATATTTCACTTTAAAAAAAATGTTGCTTGATTCAGTATTTAGATATTTGATAGTCATTTTATCAGACACGCCCCCTTCCTATACAAACCCATTGTAACTACAAACTCCATTTTAACCATGTTAGATTCATCGGAAACACCCGTCCTTGGTTCTGGTGACTGATATTGTCCTTCTAATACGTGAGGAGACCGTGTTTTTACAATAACTTTTTTCATTTATTTTTAATATATTCTTTGGAAAATGAAAAGAATTAAATACAACAAAAAATGTATTAAAAATGGAGAAGAGATCAACGCTGGAGCAACACAGACTTTTTAAGTCTTTTATTTATTTAGGTGCAAGTATAGACTGACGTTTCGGTCTTTCGAACTTCCTCAGAGTCAGCTGATTAAAAATTGAGTTTGAAGTTAAAATGGGTTTGTATAGGAAGGGGGCGTGTCTGATCAAATCAATATCAAATATCTAAATACTGAATCAAGCAATTTAAAAACTGTCTGGGGAGCTCAAAAAAGCCTGAGTGGACCATAAAATGACCCAACGTTTTTTTGAAAGTGAAATATCCCTAAAGCTGGAGCTGGAGAATGTCTCGCCATCTGTAAATTGAACGGTTTGTTGACTCAAATGCCAACCGGAGACTTATTTTGTTTGCTGGTTAAACTATACAGTGACGTGGTCCATGTATTTGTGCCCTCTCGGTATCAGAGTAGGGCTTTCACGACTAGAGATTTTTACTGGTCGACTAATTTGCCCCAGTGGTAGTCGACTAGTCGACTAGTCGATGTTTACCTATTACCATTGTTTTAATGCCAGGCCCATTACTATTATTATTATTATCCTCCTGCCTATATTTTTATGACGTTTTAAGGGAAGCGCTTCTGGCACAGCATTACAGCAGCGTCTCCAAGGATCCTCAAAAGGGGGTTATTGCCCAAAAGGCTATTATTGGGCTAGCCATGGTCCACATGACGCTTGTATACAAATGTCATGGAGCCGAGAGTTCCTGATTTAGACTGGTGTTTGATTTTTTTTACATTGCCAACTCTCACATGTACATAAACGTTCATATTTCAAAAATAAAGTGCTTACCCCCGAGCCACGGATGTTACAAGTTGATCCGTTCTGCGATAAGTACCCGTATCTCCCGTATCGTTCAATAAAAAGCATTTTAATCCGATCACCGGCCATTTTCTCTATAGTTTCAACCATGCGACACTAATGGTTGGGAGGTGTATTGCACTCTGATGATCGGATTAATGGTAATTAATTCTGGCACTCAATGAGTCAAATTTACCCGAGAACCTTAGGTGTGACTAAAAAACGAAGACTCTAGGAGGGTCAATTTGATCCTTTTGGTGTGAAAAAGCTGATGTCTTTTAAAGTAACCTGGGTGATTGAATCTCTTGTCGCAATGTTGACACTCGACAGTGGAAAGGCTTTTCTCCAGTGTGGATACGCTGGTGTCTCTTCAGGTCACCTGACTGAGTGAAACTCTTGTCACAAGGGGGCCCCATGAGATTTTTTTTTAATTAATTTTATTATATATAAAAATAGAAATAAACAGCTTTCCAATCCATTCGAGGCCCTTAAAATCTCTCTCTCTCTCTCTCTCTCTCTCATATGAAAGTAGCTATTCTTCTTCATAATAACATTCTTTAAGTGCTATACTGTAGTTATAGCAGTGACTGAGACAACAGACTGAAAAACAATGCTTTACAACCGAATGCCACCATTGGAGAGAAAGAAAGAGTGATGTTATTTAATTTCATAACAATTCACTATGAATATAACTTGTAATGTAGTGAGATTGGAATAGAGTTATCAGACAGACAGTCTGTCTGTCTGTGGACACACACACACACACACACACACACACACATACATGTGTATATTTAGGGGGAAAAAAACGTTATAGCTCGATCTGCTATTTTCCCTCCTTTAAATAATATATATATATTTCATTTAATTTTTTTTGTAAAACGTCTTTTGAAATAATTAAAAACTAAATGTAGGTAACAAAAAATAAAGGGTTAATTACTCGAGACCCTGAAAAATTGGTCCGCGACCCACATATGGGTCCCGACCCAGGGGCCTCATACTGGGGTTTGCCTAGGGCCTCCTTAAGCACGCCCCTGTACGCTGGTGTGTCTTCAGGTCACATGACTGAGTGAACCTCTTGTCACAATGTTCACACTGGAATGGTTTTCTCCAGTGTGGACACGCTGGTGTGTCTTCAGGTTAAATGACTCTCTGAAACTCTTGTTACACAGTTTACACTGGAATGTTTTTTATCCAGTGTGGACACGCTGATGTCTCTTCAGGTCACCTGACTCTCTGAAACTCTTGTCACAATGTTCACACTGGAATGTTTTTTCTCCAGTGTGGACACGCTGGTGTGTCTTCAGCTTACCTGACTGACTGAAACTCTTGTTACACAGTTTACACTGGAATGTTTTTTCTCCAGTGTGGACACGCTGGTGTCTCTTCAGGTCCACCTGACTCACTGAAACTCTTGTCACAATGTTTACACTGGAAAGGTTTTTCTCCAGTGTGGACACGCTGGTGTTTGTTCAGACTACCTGACTGACTGAAACTCTTGTCACAATGTTTACACTGGAAAGGTTTTTCTCCAGTGTGGACACGCTGGTGTTTGTTCAGACTACCTGACTCGCTGAAACTCTTGTTACACAGTTCACACTGGAATGGTTTTTCTCCAGTGTGGACACGCTGGTGTGTCTTCAGCTGACCTGACTCTCTGAAACTCTTGTTACACAGTTTACACTGGAATGGTTTTTCTCCAGTGTGGACACGCTGGTGTGTCCTCAGCTGACCTGAGTGACTGAAACTCTTGTCACAATGTTCACACTGGAATGTTTTTTCTCCAGTGTGGACACGCTGGTGTGTCTTCAGCTGACCTGACTCTCTGAAACTCTTGTTACACAGTTTACACTGGAATGGTTTTTCTCCAGTGTGGACACGCTGGTGTGTCCTCAGCTGACCTGACTGACTGAAACTCTTGTCACAATGTTCACACTGGAATGTTTTTTCTCCAGTGTGGACACGCTGGTGTGTCTTCAGGTCACCTGACTCACTGAAACTCTTGTCACAATGTTTACACTGGAAAGGTTTTTCTCCAGTGTGGACACGCTGGTGTTTGTTCAGACTACCTGACTGACTGAAACTCTTGTCACAATGTTTACACTGGAAAGGTTTTTCTCCAGTGTGGACACGCTGGTGTTTGTTCAGACTACCTGACTCACTGAAACTCTTGTTACACAGTTCACACTGGAATGGTTTTTCTCCAGTGTGGACACGCTGGTGTGTCTTCAGCTGACCTGACTCTCTGAAACTCTTGTTACACAGTTTACACTGGAATGGTTTTTCTCCAGTGTGGACACGCTGGTGTGTCCTCAGCTGACATGACTGAATGAAACTCTTGTCACAATGTTCACACTGGAATGTTTTTTCTCCAGTGTGGACACGCTGGTGTCTCTTCAGGTTACTTGACAGAGTGAAACTCTTGTTACACAGCTTACACTGGAATGGTTTTTCTCCAGTGTGGACACCTCCACTTGTCTCACCCCAATCATCACTGTCTTCAGTGACTTCAGTGTCAGATTCAAGCTCAACTTCAACTTCAGAGCAGTGTGAAGAGATGTCTTCATCAATTTCACTTTTCACTGCTAGTAATGTCAACATTGATCCATCAGGCTCCTCTGGTCTTTGAAGTAGCTCCTCCTGTTCCTCTTTTATGTGTGAAGGCTCTGGTTTCTTGTGGAGCAGACTGGGGCTCCTCTCCTGTTCAGAAGAATCCTCCTCTTTACACACAACAAGGTGCAGGATGTCTAGGAGCAGAACAATAACATGATATTGAACAATGGATTTCTAAAATGTAACACTATTCTTCGTCCATGTAGAAGAGGGGTCGGCAACCTTTTCGACATGAAGTGCCATGTTTTTATCTCCTTGATAGTCAGTGTGCCTTAAGTTTAAGTATGACACCACATCAAAATGTCGTATTTCCACCTGATTTTGATTGTCCATAGGCTATAGATAACAAACATTAGACTCAAGGACCCACCTATCTCCCAGACTGCCTCCCCAGTCAGAGTTATCAGTTTGAATGAATGTAGAATTATGTGCAGAATGTCATTTGTATATAGATGTGAGGAGACTTAATTTAACTGACTACACCTTTTTTTAATATTTGATTTTAAAAGAAAAGAAAACTCTCTCTCACACTTATGTCAGTGTGCCAATGATCACCCTCCCCTGCGCCAATGTTGGCACTCGTGCGTAAGGGTGCCTACCCCTATTGTGTAATAATTCATTGTGGCCCTTTGATGTCATCGGTTTCGTAGGCTTGCCTTCCAGCTGACCAGGGAGCATTGTTGTAGCCAACAGACCAGCACCACCTTCCCCACAGGAGTCGGCACCAACCGCCAGTCCTTCCCGCTCTACTCCTGAGGCCCACATCACCGTTCAACTCTACGTTACTCTGCAGGCTGCCATCGCTCAAACCCAAGCTACCCTGCAGACCAATGCCACCGTTCCAACTCCACACTACACTGTTGGCCATCTCCGCTCAACTTCACGCTATACCAATGTTTTCTCTATACTTGCCTACTTGAAACTTGCCACTTAAAGTTGCGGTTGAATGGATAGACCCCTTAACAGACGACGTCACACTGATAAGAACCAGTATGTGTGCAACCAGTATGCGCGCAATGAAACCCATTCTGTCAGGTCTCGCTAGGACGCGCCTCACTAGCCAACACACAAGAGGGGGTTGGGGTGTGCTGAAACCAGCGCACCCCAAAACAACAGGTTGGGAATTGATTGCATGAAACAATCACCTGTGCGTCCAGTCTCAATGTTAGTAAACAAATAATTGGTCTATAGGCCAGGGGACGGCATCCTTTTTGACATGAGTGCCATGTTTTAATTTTCTCGATAGTCAGTGTGCCATGTCAACATTAAGTTTAATTATGACACCACATCAAAAAGTTATATTTCCAACTGATTTTGATTGTCCATATACTGTATATAACTGTTTTTTCTTCTTCTTTATCGGGATGTAATGATCATTAGACTCAGATCAATAACCCACTTATCTCCCAGACAATTTGCTATGTACCCTCTACACCAAATCTCTTTACCTAAAATAGGGATGCTAGGGATCAGTGTTATTATTGTAACAGCTCTACAACAAAACAGAAAATATGAAAGAAAGAGAGAGTATATGAAACTTACTGAGGTGTGGATGGTCTTCAGGTTCCTCCTGTTTAATAGAAATGTCCCTGGCTGAGTCTGGAGAGTTCATCTTCACCTGCAGTCTGGACTCCACACACTGGTCTGAAATGAATCAATTGAAAAAGGACTTTGTTAACTGAAGAAAAAAATAACAATAATATTTGCAGAAGGCAAAGGCAAAATGGCAAAGACCAACTCTCCAACATATGAATCTTGGGAGCAAAGATTATAGGATTCATATATTAGGGAAGAAATCCTTCGTAATTTAGGATTACAAAAGGAAGAATGTGTCAAAAGATGGATTCCTGCGATGCAAATAATGGTCTTAAGTGAATAAGGCTAAAGTAGCCAATCAGTTTCTGCAACCAGACAGAGTAAGCAATTTGTTTTAATCATCAGGATATTATCATTGTCATGATATATTTTGTCATGATTATTTCTTAGTAAAATTAGATATTGTGACAGCCCTACAACAGAAGAGAAAAGAATAGTGATGGTTCCTCCTGTTTAATAGAAATGTCCCTGGCTGAGTCTGGAGAGTTCATCGTCACCTGCAGTCTGTCTTGTTATGGACATGACAAACTAAAATGCTGTTCTAACAAAGTATTGGTGAGATGTCAGCTATACTCCATATGAAATATGAAATCTAGCCTAGCTGTAGCCCTGAAACATGACTGTCATACCATGACAGTCATGGGCCCACTTGTTCCTGGTTTGAGATTTATTTTACATTTACAACTGCCACTTCTACATAAACGTTCAGATTTCAAATATAAAGTGCTGACCCCCGTGCCACGGATGTAACAAGTTGAGGCGCAGAAGGTCTAAGTACCTGTATCTTCCGTATTGTTCAATAAAAAGCATTTTAGTCCGATCGGTGGCCATTTTCTATTACTTTTTTATTTATTTAATTGTAATGTATCAGAGTGCAATACACCTCCCAACCAGTAGTGTCGCATAGTTGAAAGCATCGGAGAAAATTCTGAACAAATGGCCGCCGATCGGATTAAAAAGCTTTTTATTGAACAATACGGCAGATACAGGTACTTAGACCTTTTGCGCCTCAACTTGTTACATCCGTGGCATGGGGGTCAGCATTTTATATTTGATATCTGAACGTTTATGTAGATGTAGCAGTTGTGAACGTGAAAAATTCGCAAACCAGGAACAAGTGGGCCCATGATGCTTGTGACAGACGAGCGTCATGTGAACCATGGCTAGCCTAGCTGTAGCTGCCTACAATAAGAGACATTCACCTCATGAATAAGGAATCCATGATCACAAATGCCACGGTGCACTTTGATTCCACAGAGGTTTAATGCGATTTGTGCGTGCGCTCTGGGCTCTCACTTTAACTGACGGGGGAACAACTTTGTTCCCATAGCCTATTGCGCTGCAGTAATCTGATCACTGGTCAGTCAGTCTATCATAGCAGCACTTGATTCTTGCAGCCCGACCCCCACGGGCATTTGCTTCTTTCACACCCATGCACAGGCAGAATACGTAAAGAACAGCGATTTGTTGAGTATTAGCTTGTCTGGCTCCTAGTTTATCGAGTTGAGAGAGCAACTGCACACGTAGTCAGTAACAGAACGGTCATTGCGGCGAGAGGCAAGCCAATGCAGCCAATACACAACAACCATTGTGCAACACGATGGGAACAGTGAGGTGCTACACCAGCACTGGTCGGGGATTCTTTTTTTAAAGAGGTGGTGCCATGATTTTGCACTTTTTCTGTTTTTCATGTGTCTATGAGGTTGATAGAACTTCATTAAGCCCCCTGGTGGTGTTTTTATGGTGTTTTATGTCTTCTCTGACTATTTTGAGTTTCTTCCTGGAGGCTGAAACCTTGAGGGTCAAACGTGCCAATAGAAAAACAGCCATTTAATGACACAGTAAAAATATACCCTCCCCATCATTATCATAACACAACAGGTGTGGGCATGAGGAGGAGGAGGGACTAGGACAGGTGGGTGGTGCTAAGGTGGTGGAGGAGGTGCTAAGGTGAGAACCAGGTATACTTGATGAACTGGAGGCGTGTCCACATAAAAACAAACACTTTCTGTCTACACTTTTTTGAAAAAATATCTTCCTCCTAGTATAACCATAATACCTGATGATTATGTTTTAGGGGGGGAAAAAATCTCTGAAAATCACGGCACCCCGTCTTTAAATAAATAGACCAGCGGTCGGCGAGATCGACAAGCCGATTGCTAGGCCCTTCTGACCCCCCTTCCGGTGCCTATGGCGTGTGCATCACAAGGCAACATGGCCAATTTGTTTAATGATCTTTAATCATCGGGATATTATCGTATATTTTGTCATGACTATTGCATAGTAACATTTTCATATTGCGACAGATCTACAACAGAACAGAAAAATATTTAAGAAAGAGAAAGAACATTAAACGTACTGAGGTATGGATGGTCTTCCGGTTCCTGTTTGATAGAAATGGCACTGGCTGAGTCTGGAGAGTTCATCTTCACCTTTAGTCTGGACTCCACACACTTGTCTGAAATGAAGGAATAGAATAAGGACTTTAGGGTTCCATGGTTCTACTTCCCCTAAAACGGTGATAATTGGGTATTATTAATATTAATAATATTATTAATTATTAAATTAACATTTTTACATACGGGACTGGTTTACATAATTAACCCTCTACAGACCAATTTCTCTGGATTTTAGCGCCATTACATGATGAACATGGCGATCTGGCTGCGAGCCCCAGAGCAGTGGCTACAGTGGGCTCCCCGCAGCGGTGCTGCGTCCTGTCCGCCTCCCGGAAACAAGTCAACAGCTCCCGCAGTGAGGCTGCGCTCGGTCCGGACCAGGCTAACAGCTCCAGGGAGTAACTTCAGAAGGCTACAGTGGCAAACTTGCAGCGACCAGCGTGGCTTGTTTCCAGCCAGGAGCGCCTTACCGAGCAGTAAGGATGGCTCGCTTGTCTCTTTTTAACTTTTTTATAGTTTTAGCTTTGAGTGCTTTTACCTCCTCGGACTGGGTCTCCTCCACCGTTCCGGTCATCTGGGGTGAGTGTTCCCAGCAAAGGAACCAGCACAACTTTTGCACATTCCAAGTGTTTTTATGTTTTAGCTGCTTCTTGCTCTTCCTGTTATAATGTTGTCTGCACTGCACACTTCCCAGCTCTCATGCTACTTCAGGACTATGTTCTTTGTCTCAGCCATAGGCATGTGTCTTCCTATGTAAACAAGGACCCTGTAAGTGCTCTCAGAAAAACATGTTTTATCCTCCTGTTACTTCTGTTGTCTGGCAAAGTTGAACTCAACCCTGGTCCTGTCTCACGGACAAATCTTTCACCTCCCGACTTTGCGCACCTATGCAAACCCTTTCAAGAAAAGGGCCTGCATTTTGTGCATCTTAATGTTAGGAGTTTTTTTTGGCCGAAGATCGATGAGATCAGAGCCCTGGTCAAATCAATTAAAGTTGGAGTCTTTTGTCTCACTGAAACCTGGCTCGATGCTAGTATCAGTGACTCCGAACTATCTATTGATAATTATTCCATTGTACGGAAAGACCGTAATCGTGGCGGCGGTGGTGTACAGGTATGTGCATACATCAGAGCCGACCTTGACTTCACCATTAGAAAAGACCTTGAGACCAATTTGGCTGAAATTCTAATGATTGTGAATTCTAATGAATCAATCACTGCCAGATCCTTTAAGCGCTACTCTGCGGCTCAATTTTGCGAGGCTTTACAGAAGCTAGACTGGTCCCCAGTTCTTAATTCTGATGACATCAATCAGGCATGGGGTAGTTTTAAAAAACTTTTTATCTCTGTAATTGACACAGTAGCTCCAACCAGAACAGTCCGAATCAAGCAGAGATCCAATGTATGGTTCACACAAGCAATCTTTGAAGCCATCAGCGCCAGGGACAAACAAAGCCCTGTCACGTTTCAAGCAATCAGGTAATCGAGCTGACCTCCTACGTTTTAGAAGGCTCAGAAATCAGGTTCAGCGCAAAGTGAAGAAGGCCAAGTCCAGCTATTTCACTGAGCAAATCAGGGAAAACAAGGATAACTCTCGAACCTTATGGAAAACCCTAAAGAACCTGGGTTGCACCACCAAAACGAAAGTTTCAAGTCCTTGTATCTCGTTAGATATTGAAGGTAATAGGGTGTACAACAAAAACCTGATTGCAAACCACTTTAACTATTTTTTCACCTCTATTGCCATGAAACTTGTTGCTTGTCTGCCTGCAGGCCCTGTTACCTACGGGCAAAAAGAACTAAGCTTTCTATGACCGTCTCGGTGTCACTCCTAACAGCTTTTCTTTCAAGCCAGTCACAGTTGAAAACATAAATAAAATGTTAAAGAGCCTTAACACCAACAAGGCCACTGGGCTTGATAACATCTCTGTAAGGTTCCTAAAGGATGCAGCGGACTTGATTGCACCATGTGTCACACACATAGTTAATTTGTCCCTAGAGCTAGGAACTGTCCCCTTGGACATGAAACATGCCAAGACAATCCCTCTTTTTAAGAAGGGTAATAGGTCGGACCCCGGAAACTACAGACCTATCTCCATACTCAGTGTCACTTCCAAAGTACTGGAGAAAGTAATTCATGAACAACTTTATGGGTACCTTAGTGACTCCAAACTACTGTATACTTTCCAGTCTGGTTTTAGGAAGTCCCACTCAACTGATTCATGTCTTCTCTACCTTACTGATTTCATTAGATCTGAAATGGAAGCTGGTAAGCTAAGTGGAATGATCCTAATTGATCTCCAAAAAGCCTTTGACACAGTACACCACGGCTTACTTTTCAACAAACTTTCAGCCTTAGGCCTGAGCTCTTCTAGCTTAAATTGGTTTATGTCGTATCTTTCAGACAGGGATCAAATCACGGACTTTCAAGGCCATCTCTCAAAGGCTCTGCCTGTGACCTGCGGCGTCCCGCAAGGGAGTGTTTTGGGCCCCCTGTTGTTTCTAATTTTCATAAACGACCTCCAAGCTGCCTGTTCTGTTAATTTGTTCTTGTACGCGGACGATTCAGCCATCCTGGCCTCAGATGAGGATGTGGATAAGTTGAATGGCACCCTTGTCAAGGAATTCAATAGTATTAAGACCTGGCTTTCAGACAATAAATTATCCCTTCATATGGCCAAAACTGAATATATTTTATTTGGTTCTCAGCCCAGGTTGCACAAACTGGCCTCACCCAGTATCACTCTTGGGGGCCAGTCCTTTCCGGCTAAACCCTCAGTCAGCTACCTTGGTTGTCTGCTTGATCGCAGCCTGGGTGGTGAAAACATGGCTCTTAAGACCATTAGCAAGGTAAATGGTAGAACCAAATTCTTAGCCAGGAAAGCGCAGTTTCTGGACTCGGACAGTCTTCGCTTATTAGCAAACTCACTGGTTTTATGTTGTTTCGACTATGCCATTGGCTCATGGTACGATGGCCTAACCAAAGCCCTAAAAGAGAAGTTGCAGGTTTCTCAAAATAGGTTGGTCAGGCTTGTCTTGGGGCTGTCTGCAAGGGACCATGTTGGAAAACATCATTTCCAGCAGTTGGGTTGGCTCCCTCTGGCAGCCAGGTCAGTTCAACTACAGCTGAACCTGGTGCATAACATCTACTTAAACAGCGCCCCTGTGTACCTATGTAATCTTTTTCAGAAGCGTAGCGAAGCCCATTCCCACCTAACCAGAGCCAGCATAGCAGACCTGACCATGCCCACATTCACCACTGAAATGGGAAAACGCTCAATTAGATTTGGAGGAGCAGTTAACTGGAACTCGCTACCCCTGACTATAAAGAGCACCAGCAGCCATCTCCTTTTTAAGATAAGGGTCAAAGCATGGCTATTAGAAAACGTTGCCGAATAGTAGGGTAATGTTTTTCCAAAAATTGTACAGTAAGTGTTAAAATGATATTTGTATGTGGAAAAAAACCACCAGTTCAAAAGATATAGGCCTATGGCCCTATGTCAAACGATCTATTGCTTGTATGCATATTATAGACATGATGCAAATTCAACTGTTTTTTTTCTTTCTTTTCAGCATTTAGAGCTGAATTAATATTCCCACTGCGTGTTTGCCGTTTTCGTAAAATTGTGATGTAACAATAAAGTTTACACACTATATAATTTGAAAAATAAGGAGAAAACCTTTGTCAATTATAATAACAGCTGACAGGTGAGTTTGGAGCTAAACTGTCAATTTGCAGCACATGAACAAGACAGGGAGATCATTTCCAATGCCATGCATTACCTGGATGGTCATTCTAGGTCTGACACAATACAGCATGACAGATGTTTAGTTGGTAGAAGGATTCAAGGTGTATGAAGACATGGAGCTCTAACTTCACTTGACAATCACATTAACATTACAGACAGACTCTGTTGAGGGGGTTCCAGGGGGTCCCCAGCTAAATGATGGACAGGAACCAAATGGACCCTTATGGGTCTGTAACTCTGAGAGTGTACAATGGAACCAAATGGACCCTAACGAGTCCATTTGGTTCCATTTGTACACTCTCAGAGTTAAATTAACATTGATTTTAAAATATGAATCGGGGTCCCAGAGGTATAAATGCCATCAAATGGGGGTCCGTAGCTTAATGCATGTCAAACGGGTCCTTGAAATTAAAATGGTTGAGAATCACTGCTAGAGAGCCGTAAAAACCTTCTCTTATTGGGGTCTCCGGCTTATCTTTTCAAATGGGGGTCCGCGGGGTAATAAGTGTCAATTTGGGGGTCCTTGACATGAGGTTAGGGTTAACCCTAACCCTAGCCTTTGCTTTGCACCTCATTGCTTATTATGGAGATTATCCACTGTAATGATGTAGCATTGATGTAACTATAGGGTTACCATGACAATAGTGACGTCAACAACAACAAAATCATACATGTATTGCTGCTGCTATGGAGGTAGCCCTGAAACATGACAGTCATGGAACCGAGAGTTCCTGGTTTAGAGTGGTGTTCGATGTTTTTACATTGCCAACTCTCACATGTACATAAACGTTCAGAAGTGCTTTATACCCCTGAGCCACGGATGTTACAAGTTGATCCGTTCCGCGATAAGTACCGTATCTCCCGTATTGTTCAATAAAAAACATTTTAATCCGATCATCAGAGTGCAATACACCTCCCAACCATTAGTGTCGCATGGTTGAAAGCATGGGAGAAAATTTGGAGAAAATGGCCGCCGATCGGATTAAAATGCTTTTTATTGAACAATACGGGAGATACGGGTACTTATCGCGGAACGGATCAACTTGTAACATCCGTGGCTCATGGGTCAGCACTTTATATTTGAAATGTGAACGTTTATGTACATGTGAGAGTTGTAAATGTAAAACAAATCGAACACCACTCTAAAGCAGGAACTCTCATGGCTAACATAGATGCAAAACAACCTGAATGAGTTGATCTTTATACCTGCTGTGTTTCAGTGGTTGAGCTGCTAACAAACGTCCTCCTGCTGCTTAACGGGTACACCCCCGCATTCCTAAACCCCCCCACTTATACACACCCCCATTCCGAAAACCCCCCCCCCCCCACTCCTACACCCCCCCACTCCGAATTTTTTTTTCGGAATGGGGGGGTGTAGGAGTGGGGGGGTTTTGAAAATTTGAAATAAACCCTGCCATTCCGAAAAATAGATATAAAAAAAAAATATATATATAATTTTTTTTTTTTTTTTTTTTTTTGTGGGGCTCCCCCAAGTTTGGGAGCCCGGCAAAAAATAAAGTTTTTTTTTTTTTTTTTTTCAATAGAAAAAAAAAACGAGGAGGGAGTATTAATATATTAAAGTATTCTGGCGCAGCTGTTCACCTCCCCCCACCTGCGTGCCCCCCCCCCCCCACCGGGACCCCCCCAGGACCCCCCCCCCAGGCCCAAGGTGTCACTCATAATAATTTTATATTTTGCGCTTTGACACAGAGCGGTTGAGATTTCATTAAGCCAGATCTTTGTCAATTTTACTTGAATTCTTATCATTTTAATGTTTATATGATCTGTAAAATGTAGATTTTCATTTGGTAGCAGTCATGCATTTATTGTAATTTATTATAATGTATTTCTTATTTTCTGTCATTTATTTCCACGCACGTAACATTATCTGTCTGTCTGTCTGTCTGTCTGTCTGTCTGTCTGTCTGTCTGTCTGTCTGTCTGTCTAGTCTGTCTGTCTGTCTGTCTATCTATCTATCGCGCTACAGAGCTCGTAGATTGGCTATTTTTTGGTGTCTGTCTGTCTGTCTGTCTGTCTGTCTGTCTGTCTGTCTGTCTGTCTGTCTGTGTGTGTGCGTGTCTGTCTGTGTGTGTGTGTGCGTGTGCGCACAGACAGACAGACAGACATCTTTCCTCTACAAATGAGACTAACAAGTAAGTCGAATCCCATGCTATGAGCTTGTAGATCTGCTGTTTTTGAAAGCATCAGAATCACGTGCGCGAGGAGGGAGCGCGCACGCGCAATATTAAAGTCTTCTGGCGCAGCTGTTCATCAGACCAAGACCACAACGTCATTTGTTATTACCATTCAGGTTCAGTCCATTAATATTGTATTCAGAATAATAAAAAAAATATTATTATCATGCTATTATCATTATTAATGCGCGCACGTTGATTGACGGGTCAGTAATCACGTAGGCCTACTCTCAGAGACGCTCACATGCTCAGGTTCCTCAGATGTTTTCTCGTTAATTAACCCACATCTCGTCACATCTCACATGAAGTAATATACGCATCAGTGGTGGAAAAAGTACTCAAATGTTTTACTTAAGTAAAACCTTTGAGTACTTTCTCCACCACTGTCCACTTCAGCCAGTTATGAAAGTAACTAACTACACTTTAGTCCTAGTAGTTAGGCTACTTTGCAGTTGCAGATGTCAACTATTAGCCATATTAACCACTCCAGACATATTTTATAGGCTTGAAAATAGCCGATCTACAAGCTCACAACTTGACAGACAGACAGACGTCTACCACCGATCTACCACAGCCTGGGTGTCTGTCTGTCTGTCTGTCTCAAAAGTCAGCGGCCATAATGCACAAACAAACACACGCAGTTAACCCTGACGTTACTTAAAACCGTCACTTTTGCCCATATATCTATCTATATATCTATCTATCTCTATCTATCGAGTTCATCTCGGAATTAAATGATTATATTATTATCTATAATATTATAATTATTATTAATCAGTACTGATAAATGTGCCACGTTTCTCTGAACCAACTAAGATCTAAATATCAATCTAGCAGCTAGGGGATACATTAATTCACGTTAATTTAGTCACTCTACCCAAATACGCTCTCTCTCTCTCTCTCTCTCTCTCTCTCTGTACAGACACATGCTCGCTCTACCCCAGTGCGCTCTCTCTCTCTGTAGAGACACACGCTCGCTCTACCCCAGTGCGCTCTCTCTCTCTGTAGAGACACACGCTCGCTCTACCCCAGTGCGCTCTCTCTCTCTGTAGAGACACATGCTCGCTCTACCCCAGTGCGCTCTCTCTCTCTGTAGAGACACATGCTCGCTCTACCCCAGTGCGCTCTCTCTCTCTGTAGAGACACATGCTCGCTCTACCCCAGTGCGCTCTCTCTCTCTGTAGAGACACATGCTCGCTCTACCCCAGTGCGCGCTCTCTCTCTGTAGAGACACATGCTCTCTCTCTCTCTCTCTCTCTCTCTCTCTCTCTCTCTCTCTCTCTCTCTCTCTCTCTCTCTCTCTCTCTCTCTCTCTCTCTCTCTCTCTCTCTCTCTCTACTGGCCTTTTTTACTGACACACACAAACACACTGACAAATATAATAATAATAATAATAACAGTAATAATAGCATAATAGTAGTAGTAATAATAATAACTTAATACTACTACTACTACTACTACTACTACTACTAATAATAATAATAACAGTAATAATAGCATAATAGTAGTAGTAATAATAACTTAATACTACTACTACTAATAATAATAATAATAATAATAATAATAATGACACTATGTTTTTTATTATTCTGAACACAACATTTATGGACTGAACAGAATGAGCTGAAAATATACTTTTATTCAAATAATTATTAACCCACCTCATACATGCATGCAAGTGTAGCAGGGCGGTATGAATAATTATATAATATAGCCAACACCTGGGGAGTAGCACCCCAGGAAATATTTATAATGTAAACCAACCACCTGAACATATATTACTCCTCACACAAGTTCGTTGTACAATTATAAAAAGGCAGAAAAGTAAAAAGTACAAAAAGCTTTATTGTAATAATGGTAACAGGGTAATCTCATCAATAATAAAAGTAACAAAACATTTAATAAGAAAAAAACAATCGGGCAATGCACTTAATAAAATCTATTTGCCTATAGGGCCAGTGCTGCAAGTTATAATAGAATGCCGTCTGTAGGCCTACAATCTCATGAAAATAAACCAAACCAAAGAAACAACACTAAATAAACAATAACAAAATAAGCAATAACACTAAAACAAAATAAACAGGGAGGCTGGCTGTGAGCCTGAGAGTGTGGACCAATGCGTCAGAAAAGAATACGTTCACCCATATAAGGGCATAAGCTCAGCTGGAGGGGAACCTCAGAATGGATTATCAGTGTGAGAGGGTTCTTAATGCGTGGGTTATTGGAAACCCGCAAAGCAGCAGTGGAGTATCACGGTGCCCGAAAGGACAAACGGCCGTGTCATTCTACCATTTACAGTATAATACTAATATTCATTAAGACGGGTGACAGGAGCAGAGAGAGACAGTCACGTACCGCGGTGCAGCAAAGGCGTAAGCCACAATGGACTGCCTGCAGCGGCGAACACCGGTAGGAGACAAACTGTAATAATAAAGGGCCATGGTTATTATAGTGCCTGAAATTAACTTGCTATACTGCGGAGAAGGAGGACCACCAACGTACCCGTTGTGCAGCATGAAGCACTGCACGCCCGGCGCAAAACGCCAACAAGATGGGTTGACACACCAGGGCTACAAAGGACACAAACGCTCATGGTCAAGTTCAAGACCATGCACTACGCAGCATAAGACAATTGCATAAACAGCAAGATGGAGAGACATACCTGCGCTAATGCGCGATGAGAACACAGGCGGGCCCAACAGGCCAGCCTGGACTGATAATAGACCAGTGTGGAGAGACAGACAGCTAACTGTGTTTGGAGGTGCGTTGCTTTAATACTGTGCCAATCAGCCCACTGATGAGTGGACGGCAGCTAGGGGGTCCTTGGGCTGAAAAGCCTTGTGACAGATGAATGATAGATAGATAGATGGATAGATGGATAGATAGATAGATGGATATATAGATAGATAGATAGGTCCCGGTGGGGGGGGGGGGGGGTGAACAGCTGCGCCAGAAGACTTTAATATTGCGCGCGTGTGCGCTCCCTCCACGCGCACGTGATTCTGATGCTTTCAAAAACAGCAGATCTACAAGCTTATAGCATGGGATTCGACTGACTTGTTAGTCTCATTTGTAGAGGAAAGATGTCTGTCTGTCTGTCTGTGCGCACACGCACGCACACACACACACAGACAGACAGACAGACAGACAGACAGACAGACAGACAGACAGACAGACAGACAGACAGATAATGTTACGTGCGTGGAAATAAATGACAGAAAATAAGAAATACATTATAATAAATTACAATAAATGCATGACTGCTACCAAATGAAAATCTACATTTTACAGATCATATAAACATTAAAATGATAAGAATTCAAGTAAAATTGACAAAGATCTGGCTTAATGAAATCTCAACCGCTCTGTGTCAAAGCGCAAAATATAAAATTATTATGAGTGACACCTTGGGCCTGGGGGGGGGGGTCCGGGGGGGGGGTCCCGGTGGGGGGGGGGGGGGGGGGTCACGCAGGTGGGGGGGGTGAACAGCTGCGCCAGAATACTTTAATATATTAATACTCCCTCCTCGGTTTTTTTTTTCTATTGAAAAAAAAAAAAAAAAAAAAAACATTTTTTTTTGCCGGGCTCCCAAACTTGGGGGAGCCCCGCAAAAAAAAAAAAAAAAAAAAAAATTATATATATTTTTTTTTTATATCTATTTTTCGGAATGGCAGGGTTTATTTCAAAATTTCAAAACCCCCCCACTCCTACACCCCCCCATTCCGAAAAAAAAATTCGGAGTGGGGGGTGTGTAGGAGTGGGGGGGGGGGGTTTTCGGAATGGGGGGGTGTATAAGTGGGGGGGTTTAGGAATGCGGGGGTGTACCCCTGCTTAACGACGACACTGTTTAGAAACGACACGTTTTACTTTTCTTTACATTTGACTTTGATATAAATCTATGGTATTTTAAAGTGTCAACAACAGTCAGTCAACACACCATGCTGTTTTCACTACTGCATTGTGGCACTAGAGCAGTGTTGCCAGGTTTTGTGAGAGAAATAAGCAACCAGGTCTAGGAAAACAAGCCCAAAAGCAGGCCACATGAGCACTTTAAACCTATATGATCTATCTAGTCACTATCTATTTGAAAAGAGCCGATCTACAAGCTCACAACACATTGTGACTGTGAGCTTGTAGATCTGCTAGATCTGCTATTATCTTTGAAACATTTAAACAACACAAATCTGGTGCGGGGGTCCCTGACACAAAAAACGCAACTCACCGCAACTTTTAATATTTACAAGAAACCTTACTTATAATAACCAGACATGGCAACCCTGATTTGTTGTTCTTCTTGTCTGGCATTTCAAGGAAGTTGCGTCCGACTCCAATGAGCAGGCGCGCCGCCTACTGGGCAGGAGAAGAATAAGAACATTTGGCACTACAGATTCCCAAACTTTTCAGACGTGACCCCCAAGATAATGACATTTGAAATGGGGACCCCTCACCCTGACAACTTAAGCACTTGGCATTGTAGGAGTTGAGGCATTTAGTTAGCATTACATACAATTAGTATCCCAACCTGAAAATGTAGCTATCTTCTATTTAATAGAGAGCTGGAGAGAGACACCTGTTACTGAACAAAAGTGGGTTTCAACCTTTTTCATGCCAAGGACCCCTAAATTTATATATATTTGACCGTGGACCCCCATCTGAAAATATTTTGTGCCAGGGACCCCCAGAAGCAATGATTTGAGATAAAAATGTTCGCTTATAAATATAAATATTCAAAGATATGCACAAATGTTCAAGATTTTTCAAAAATAGCAGATCTACAAGCTCATAGCGCGGCACTCGGTGCCACGCTATGAGCTTGTAGATCTGCATTAACATTGAAGTTCAACCTGGAGTCGACTAGTGTCTCTCTCACAACAACTGTGGATGGTCGTGTCCAGCAGTCCTATTTTAGACATGTTATTAATACACAACCACAACAAAAACAACTACTTTTAAAGAGGTTTTGACATGTTTATTAATTGAAATTCAGCATCTCAACATCTAAAAAGCTATGAGGTCAAGTTTTCAGGATGGATGGGGGCTGGGGTTGGTTGGTGGAGGAGGAATCTCTCTTCAGTTATAGCAGGGGTCATCACCATGCTTTCTTGTGGTGGAAAATTTGGTGTATATTCCATTTTTGCCACAGACATGCAAAATGAGTGGACAATAATATTACCAAAAACACATAAAGAGCCCTGAATGACCATATAACAGGTCTGTAACTCTGAGAGTGTCTTTATGGAACCAAATGGACCCTTACGGGTCCATTTGGTTTCATTTGCACTCTCAGAGTGGTGGTCCTTGCAAATAAAACATTTGTGAACCACTAGTACTAGTGGACTCCTAATGTTCCATACATAGTGTCATAGTAAATCAGAGTCATACATATTCTGAAGAAAACTAAATAAGAACATTATAATGGTGTGTAAATCAAAACATTTGCCACGGACACATTTGTCTGTGTACGGACATGTTGATGACCCCTGGTTATAGTCTTGCTTGATCTCTTTTTTTAAAAACATTTTTAGTTGGCAGCCATGACCTGGTCCTGTTTTTTTACCAACACACAGACGTAAAGGGTGTTCAATGGCCTTGATCTATGGAAAAACATGCAAAAGCGTCGCAAGCTGGTTTCTGCCGGACAGCATAATTGTTACCGTTAACACTTGAAGGGATATTTCACTTTAAAAAAAACTTTGGGTCATTTTATCGTCTACTCAGGCTTTTGGGAGCACCCCGGACAGTTTTTAAGTTGCTTGATTCAGTATTTAGATATTTAATTGTATCAGACACGCCCCCTTCCTATACAAACCCATTGTAACTACAAACTCCATTTTAACCAAGTTAGATTCATCGGAAACACCCGTCCTTGGTTCTGGTGACTGATATTGTCCTTCTAATATATTTCATTTATTTGTAATATATTCTTTGGAAAATGAAAATAATTAAATACAACAAAAACATTTATTAAAAATGGAGAAGAGATCAACGCTGGAGCAACACAGACTTTTTAAGCCTTTTATTTATTTAGGTGCAAGTATAGACTGACGTTTCGGTCTTTCGACCTTCCTCAGAGTCAGCTGATTAAAAATGGAGTTTGAAGTTATAATGGGTTTGTATAGGAAGGGGGGAATGTTTTTCAACAGTGTGGACACGCTGGTGTGTCTTCAGGTCACCTGACTCACTGAAACTCTTGTCACAATGTTCACACTGGAATGGTTTTTCTCCAGTGTGGACACGCTGGTGTGTCTTCAGGTTACCTGACTGACTGAAACTCTTGTCACAATGTTCACACTGGAATGGTTTTTCTCCAGTGTGGACACGCTGGTGTGTCTTCAGGTCACCTGACTCTCTGAAACTCTTGTCACATTGTTTACACTGGAAAGGTTTTTCTCCAGTGTGGACACGCTGGTGTGTCTTCAGGTTAAATGACTCTCTGAAACTCTTGTTACACAGTTTACACTGGAATGTTTTTTCAACAGTGTGGACACGCTGGTGTGTCTTCAGCTTACCTGACTGACTGAAACTCTTGTCACAATGTTCACACTGGAAAGGTTTTTCTCCAGTGTGGACACGCTGGTGTCTCTTCAGGTTACGTGACTGATTGAAACTCTTGTTACACAGTTTACACTGGAAAGGTTTTTCTCCAGTGTGGACACTCTGGTGTCTCTTCAGACTACCTGACTTGCTGAAACTCTTGTTACACAGTTTACACTGGAATGTTTTTTCTCCAGTGTGGACATGCTGGTGTCTCTTCAGGTCACCTGACTCTCTGAAACTCTTGTCACAATGTTCACACTGGAAAGGTTTTTCTCCAGTGTGGACACGCTGATGTCTCTTCAGTTTATATGACTCACTGAAACTCTTGTTACAATGTTTACACTGGAATGTTTTTTCTCCAGTGTGGACACGCTGGTGTCTCTTCAGGTCATATAACCTACTGAAACTCTTGTTACACAGTTTACACTGGAATGTTTTTTCTCCAGTGTGGACACCTCCACTTGTCTCACCCCAATCATCACTGTCTTCAGTGACTTCAGTGTCAGATTCAAGCTCAACTTCAACTTCAGAGCAGTGTGAAGAGATGTCTTCATCAATTTCACTTTTCACTGCTAGTAACGTCAACATTGATCCATCAGGCGCCGCTGGTCTTTGAAGTAGCTCCTCCTGTTCCTCTTTAATGTGTGAAGGCTCTGGTTTCTCGTGGAGCAGACTGGGGCTCCTCTCCTGTTCAGAAGAATCCTCCTCTTTACACGCAACAAGGTGCAGGATGTCTAGGAGCAGAACAATAACATGATATTGAACAATGGATTTCTAAAATGTAAACTCTTCTTCCTTTGTCCATGTAGAACAGGGGTCGGCAACCTTTTCAACATGAAGTGCCATGTTTTTATCTTCTTGATAGTCAGCGTGCCTTAAGTTTAAGTATGACACCACATCAAAATGTCGTATTTTCACCTGATTTTGATTGTCCATAGGCTATACATAACAAACATTAGACTCAATGACCCACCTATCTCCCAGACTGCCTCCCCAGTCAGAGTTATCAGTTTGAATAAATGTAGAATGATGTGCAGGATGTAATTTGTATATAGATGTGAGGAGACTTAATTTAACTGACTAAACCTTTTTTGAATATTTAATTTTAAAAGGAAAAAAAAACTCTCACACTTATGTTAGTGTGCCAATGATCACCCTCCCCTGCGCCAATGTTGGCACTCGTGCGTAAGGGTGCCTACCCATATTGTATAATAATTCATTGTGGCCCTTTGATGTCATCGGTTTTGTAGGCTTGCCTTCCAGCTGACCAGGGAGCATTGTTGTAGCCAACAGCCCAGTACCACCTTCCCCACAGGAGTCGGCACCAACCGCCAGTCCTTCCCGCTCTACTCCTGAGGCCCACATCACCGTTCAACTCTACGCTACTCTGCAGGCTGCCATCGCTCAAACCCAAGCTACCCTGCAGACTAATGCCAGCGTTCCAACTCCACACTACACTGTTGGCCATCTCCGCTCAACTTCACGCTATACCAATGTTTTCTCTATACTTGCCTACTTGAAAATTGGCACTTAAAGTTGCGGTTGAATGTATAGACCCCTTAACAGACGACATCACACTGATAAGAACCAGTATGCGTGCAACCAGTATACGCGCAATGAAACCCATTCTGTCAGGTCTCGCTAGGATGCGCCTCACTAGCCAACACACAAGAGGGGGTTGGGGTGTGCTGACATAGATATATATAAAGGCTAGATGACTCACCCGCGCTGCTGGCCAATGGAGTACGACGTTGCCACATGGCGGGCATCTTGGGACGGTCATTCATAACATTATGTCTATGGTGCATGTACTTTGAAATAACCATAGCGTGCTCAATTTTCATCCGATTTTCAAATAGTTTGGTGTTGAAAAAACATGATTATAATTATAAGTATGCAGTATCATAACTACATCTTTGGTGTTTACAAAACACCAAACCATTTGAAAATCGGATGAAAATTGAGCACGCTATGGTTATTTCAAAGTACATGCACCATAGACATAATGTTATGAATGACTGTTGCAAGATGGCCGTGGTTGAGCTACGCTTGCGACGCCCCCTTGAGCCATCTAGCCTTTATATATATCTATGTGTGCTGAAACCAGCGCACCCCGAAACAACAGGTTGGGAATTGATTGCATGAAACAATCACCTGTGCGTCCAGTCTCAATGTTAGTAAAGTAAAGGTCCATAGCCATGGGGACGGCATCCTTTTTGACATGAGTGCCATGTTTAAATTTTCTTGATAGTCAGTGTGCCATGTCAACATTAAGTTTAATTATGACACCACATCAAAGTTATATTTCCAACTGATTTTGATTGTCCATATACTGTACATAACTGTACATTTTTTCTTCTTCTTTATCGGGATGTAATGATCATTAGACTCAGATCAATAACCCACTTATCTCCCAGACAATTTGCTATGTACCCTCTACACCAAATCTCTTTACCTAAAATAGCTGATCTACAAGCTAGAGATCTTGTAGATCAGTTAATTTCAGCAAATGCCCCCCCCCCCCCCCCCAAATAGGGACGCTAGGGATCAGTGTTATTATTGTAACAGCTCTACAACAAAACTGAAAATATGAAAGAAAGAGAGACTATATCAAACTTACTGAGGTGTGGGTGGTCTTCAGGTTCCTCCTGTTTAATAGAAATGTCCCTGGCTGAGTCTGGAGAGTTCATCTTCACCTGCAGTCTGGACTCCACATACTGGTCTGAAATGAAGCAATTGAAAAAGGACTTTGTTAACTGAAGAAAAAAATAACAATAATATTTGCAGAAGGCAAAGGCAAAATGGCAAAGACCAACTATCCAACATATGAATCTTGGGAGCAAAGATTATAGGATTTATATATTAGGGAAGAAATCCTTCGTAATTTAGGATTGCACAAGGAAGAATGTGTCAAAAGGTGGATTCCTGCGATGCAAATAATGGTCTTAAGTGAATAAGGTGAAAGTAGCCAATCAGTTTTTCCATGTTTCTGCAACCAGACAGAGTGAGCAATTTGTTTTAATCATCAGGATATTATAATTGTCATGATATATTTTGTCATGATTATTTCTTAGTAAAATTAGATATTGTGACAGCCCTACAACAGAAGAGAAAAGAATAGTTGGTGGTCTTCAGGTTCCTCCTGTTTAATAGAAATGTCCCTGGCTGAGTCTGGAGAGTTCATCGTCACCTGCAGTCTGTCTTGTTATGGACATGACAAACCTAAAATGCTGTTCTAACACAGTATTGGTGAGATGTCAGCTATACTCCATATGAAATATCAAATCTAGCCTAGCTGTAGCCCTGAAACATGACTGTCATTTTTTTTACAAATACAACTGCCACATCTACATAAACGTTCAGATTTCAAATATAAAGTGCTGACCCCCGAGCCACGGATGTAACAAGTTGAGGCGCAAAAGGTCTAAGTACCTGTATCTTCCGTATTGTTCAATAAGAAGCATTTTAATCCGATCGGCGGCCATTTTCTATAAAATAAATTGTAATGTATCAGAGTGCAATACACCTCCCAACCAGTAGTGTCGCATAGTTGAAAGTATCAGAGAAAATTCGGAACAAATGGCCGCTGATCGGATTAAAAAGCTTTTTATTGAACAATACGGAAGATACAGGTACTTAGACCTTTTGCGCCTCAACTTGTTAAATCCGTGGCATGGGGGTCAGCAGCACTTAATATTTGAAATCTGAACGTTTATGTAGATTTGCGCTGCAGTAATCTGATCCCTGGTCAGTCAGTCTATCATAGCAGCACTTGATTCTTGCAGCCCGAGCCCCACGGGCATCTGCTTCTTTCACACCCACAGGCAGAATACGTAAAGAACAGCGATTTGTTGAGTATTAGCTTGTCTGGCTCCTAGTTTATCGAGTTGAGAGAGCAACTGCACACGTAGCCAGTAACAGAACGGTCATTGCGGCAAGAGGCAAGCCAATGCAGCCAATACACAACAACCATTGTGCAACACGATGGGAACAGTGAGGTGCTACACCAGCGCTGGTCGGGGATTCTTTTTTTAAAAAGGTGGTGCCATGATTTTGCACTTTTTCTGTTTTTCATGTGTCTATGAGGTTGATAGAACTTCATTAAGCCCCCTGGTGGTGTTTTTATGGTGTTTTATGTCTTCTCTGACTGTTTTGAGTTTCTTCCTGGAGGCTGAAACCTTGAGGGTCAAACGTGCCAATAGAAAAACAGCCATTTAATGACACAATAAAAATATACCCTCCCCCTCATTATCATAAAACAACAGGTGTGGGCATGAGGAGGAGGAGGGACTAGGACAGGTGGGTGGTGCTAAGGTGGTGGAGGAGGTGATAAGGTGAGAACCAGGTATACTTAATGAACTGGAGGCGTGTCCACATAAAAACATAAACACTTTCTGTCTACATAGTTAGGGAATTTTAGCAAGATGTTTGGGCCATCTGTGAAAAAATGTACTACCAATAGCTTTCTTCACCAATGTGTTCTTATAGGTGTCTAGAATCACCTCTGAATTAATTGAAACCCAAATCCTCGTGGAAAATCCTGGAGAGCCAATCAAAGTTAAGAAGCCCAGAGGGCTTGGGTGAAAAATATGAAAAGAAATAAAAGTCTAAAATGAACATGTGAGGTGTCTCACTAGGGGTTTTCAGGGGTGCTGAATCCATTCCAACCATTATTTTTGAGTAAAAATGTCTCCCTGGCCATATAATATTGGTATATTGGTTATTGTTAAGCTGTAATGTATAGCACAGTGTATAATCAAGGTAGGGGATTGAGAAAAATAAGAAAATATTGCTAAACACTTGATAAGAGTGTACACCTACTGTGCACATGCTCAGTGGGATACACTGTTTGCATGTGGGGACCTAAGGAGCCCCGAGGGCTTGGGTGAAAAAAAACGGAAAAAAAAAGAAAAGTCTAAAGGTGTCTAACTAGGGGTGCTGAATCTATTCCAACCATTAGTTTTGAGCAGAAAAACAACTCATTTTCCATAAGAACATATTATTATTACATATTGCAAGAAAAATGTAAAGTAAGAAATGTGCAGTATTGATGAAACCTGCCTGGTTGATGTTCTTGCATTCTCCATTACACTTGCCACAATCAGATATACACTTGACCCCCTGCATTTTACAGCAGCACCTGTGTGTACTACAGTCTCCCTCACAGTTGCAGCTGATGAATTTCAGTAGATAGTCTGGGGCAATGGGGTCTGTGGTAGGGACTAGTGCAGAGCCTTCTGCTCCCAGTTTCCACCCGTAGTCGAGGACATCCAGTGATGGACTTTGTAGCAGTAGCCAGTCTCTAGTTTGGAGATATGCTCGGAGAGAATGTTGTGCTGCAGCTGTTGTAGTCGGGGGCAGTTTCTCTGGTCCGATATTCCCAGCAGCAGCATGCTTGCTGAACATCTCAAATCTCAAGTCCCCCACCAGTCTTTTGGTGGTTTCCCGTGGTACATGAGTTTGAAGATTTCACAGCCGGCTGTGATGATGGCATCTTTCTGGGCTTGGATGTCAAGAAAAACGTCCATGGCTGTCTCTGCTTGGTCCGTCTTGCAGAGTTTACGTAGTATAGGTGGTTTGCCAAAACCAAAAAGTATCACAGCCCGAGAAGCTGTGTAAGAAGAGCAGATACTTCCTGTATTTCTCTGGGAGGGCCTCTTGGATCTTTGCAACATCGATACATTTTTTGCTGCTGTGATGAAGACGGAGTGGTCTGCTTTATGATGAATAAGCATAACCAGAATGTCCGTGTGTCTGCATCCTCGGAGCATTGCTGTACACGGATTCCATTACCACTGAATGTCTCAGCAAGTAGCAGGATGAGCTGGGCCTTGTTACTCTTGTTGTTTAGGAACTTTTCTCTAGGAATAATGTTTTGGATGTCTGGACGAATCTGGATGTCACAGCATGCATGCTTTGTATGTCTGACGTGATCATGCATACAGCAGCTGCAGCACAACATTCTCTCCGAGCATATCTCCAAACCAGAGACTGGCTACTGCTACAAAGTCCATCACTGGATGTCCTCGACTACGGGTGGAAACTGGGAGCAGAAGGCTATGCACTAGTCCCTACCACAGACCCCATTGCCCCAGACTATCTACTGAAAATCATCAGCTGCAACTGTGAGGGAGACTGTAGTACACACAGGTGCTGCTGTAAAAAGCAGGGGGTCAAGTGTATATCTGCTTGTGGCAAGTGTAATGGAGAATGTAAGAACATCAACCAGACGAGAAAAGGAGTGAGGAAGATGAGGAGTTGGCTGAGTAAGACTGACACCAGGTTTCATCAATACTGCACATTTCTTACTTTACATTTTTCTTGCAATATGTAATAATAATATGTCCTTATGGAAAATGAGTTGTTTCTTTTACTCAAAACTAATGGTTGGAATAGATTCAGCACCCCTGAAAACCCCTAGTTCCACCTCACAAGTTAATTTTAGACTTTTCATTTTTTTCGTTTTTTTTTCACCCAAGTAAAGCCCTCGGGGCTCCTTAGGTCCCCACATGCAGACAGTGTATCCCACTGAGCATGTGCACAGTAGGTGTACACTCTTATCAAGTGTTTAGCAATATTTTCTTATTTTATTTTTCAGAATAGAATCAATTCAACAACACCCCAATCCCCTACCGTTGATTATACACTGTGCTATACGTTACAGCTTAACAATAACCAATATACCAATATTATATGGCCAGGGAGACATTTTTACTCAAAAATAATGGTTGGAATGGATTCAGCACCCCTGAAAACCCCTAGTTAGACACCTCACATGTTCATTTTAGACTTTTATAATTTTTTTCATATTTTTCACCCAAGCCCTCTGGGCTTCTTAACTTTGATTGGCTCTCCAGGATTTTCCACGAGGATTTGGGTTTCAATTAATTCAGAGGTGATTCTAGACACCTATAAGAACACATTGGTGAAGAAAGCTATTGGTAGTCATTTTTTTCACAGATGGTCCAAACATCTTGCTAAAATTCCCTAACTAACACTTTTTTGAAAAAAGATCTTCCTCCTAGTATAACCATAATACCTGATGACTATGTTTTAGGGGGGGAAAAAATCACTGAAAATCACGGCACCCCGTCTTTAAATAAATAGACCAGCGGTCGGCGAGATCGACAAGCCGATTGCTAGGCCCTTCTGACCCCCCTTCCGGTGCCTATGGCGTGTGCACCACAAGGCAACATGGCCAATTTGTTTAATCATCTTTAATCATCGGGATATTATCAATCATATATTTTGTCAAGACTATTGCATAGTAAAATTTTCATATTGCGACAGCTCTACAACAGAACAGAAAAATATTTAAGAAAGAGAGAGAACATTAAACGTACTGAGGTATGGATGGTCTTCAGGTTCCTGTTTGATAGAAATGGCACTGGCTGAGTCTGGAGAGTTCATCTTCACCTTTAGTCTGGACTCCACACACTTGTCTGAAATGAAGGAATAGAATAAGGACTTTAGGGTTCCATGGTTCTACTTCCCCTAAAACGGTGATCATTGGGTATTATTAATATATGAGGAAGAATGTTTTTCCAAACATTGTACAGTAAGTGTTAAAATAATATTTTTATGTGGAAAAAACCCACCAGTTCAAAAGATATAGGCCTATGGCCCTATGTCAAACGATCTATTGCTTGTATGCATATTATAGACATGATGCAAATTCAACTTTTTTTTGCTTTTTTCAGCATTTAAAGCTGAATTAATATTCCCACTGCGTGTTTGCCGTTTTCGTAAAATTGTGATGTAACAATAAAGATTACACACTATATAATTTGAAAAATAAGGAGAAAACCTTTGTCAATTATAATAACAGCAGACAGGTGAGTTTGGAGCTAAACTGTCAGATCATTTCCAATTCCATGCATTACCTGGATGGTCATTCTAGGTCTGACACAATACAGCATGACAGATGTTTAGTTGGTATAAGGATTCAAGGTGCATGAAGACATGGAGCTCTAACTTCACTTGACAATCACATTAACATTACAGACAGACTCTGTCTGACAGAGTAAAGATACTACTGGTGGTTTACAGGCCGTGACCCCCCAAGATAACCATATTTGAACTGAGGACCCCCCACCCTGATAAGGGTAGGAGTTGAGGATCTGCTATTGTGAAAATAGCAGATCTATAAGCTTGGCTATTTTCAAAACGTTTGCCTATTTCTTATATTATTTGACAATTTGGCCAATGTTTGACCAGTTTTTTATAGTACTTTGTTGATTACTTTTGATGCAGTAAATTATTTTCGAGGTATTAAAAAGGTCTTAAAGGTCCTAAAATTGTCACTTCACTGTCACCTGGGGACCCCCCAAAATCATGGTTTAGAACCACTGAACTATAGAGCACCGAAGTCCTGACGTCACTCGTTCATCCCCAGGTTTGCGGAAGTAATTTCTCTATGGAGAATAACATTGGGTCATCTTAGAATCGTCTCATATAAGAATTGTGGTCCAAAAATAAACACTGCGTGTCGGCGTTATTGTCAGGGAGGAGGTTCTGTATAGTTTATGATAGTCAGTCACTTATATTTGATACAGTCTGTTTCTGGCGAAAATGTAACTAATTCGGCGGAAGTAACATTAGCGTTTTCTCACCGTCAGTTGATGCTTCATATCCATAAGAGTCAACCCGCCGGGGTCATGTGTTTATTTTTGGAACACAGTTCTTATTTGACGCGATATTCAATACGTCTATGGGATTCAGAACGGGGGTGGAAAACTGCAAACCAGGTAGACAAACAAAGGATGTGTAAATGACGTCAGACTTCGGCGGTCTATTGAGCGTCGCAGTTCCCGCCCACTTCCTGTTTTTTTTTGGTGCCGGAAGAAAAAACTCAATGCATTTTTCCATTGACATTTCCAAAAATATTTATATCTATTAATTTAAGCCTCGAATCAAGCCATCATGAGATGACATGAATCATGACCATAAAACGTTTTTTTCTGTGATTTTTTTTATATTTAATTATATGATATACTATATTTAATAAATACCCTTTGTTTTGCCGTTTTCCAAAAAGACAAATCACAGAATCAAACGTTTTATGGTCATGATTCATGTCATGTCATGATGGCTTGATTCGAGGCTTAAATTAATAGATATAAATATTTTTGGAAATGTCAATGGAAAAATGCATTGAGTTTTTTCTTCCGGCACCAAAAAAAACAGGAAGTGGGCGGGAACTGCGACGCTCTATAGGGTTACAGTGACAATAGTGACGTCAACAACAACAAAACCATAGCCTGGTCCCAGGCTAACAAAACCATACATGTATTATTGGTGCTGCTATGGTCTGGAGCTATTGTTTGTGTTTATGATCACCTTATAACAACCTAACAGCTATTAAAGTAATTGGATTTATGTTCCAACTTAAATGATGCGTTAATAAAGACAAATAGATGAAACAAGACGTGATCCGTTCATCTAAAATGATACATAGATGTAGCCCTGAAACATGACAGTCATGGAACCGAGAGTTCCTGGTTTAGAGTGGTGTTCGATGTTTTTACATTGCCAACTCTCACATGTACATAAACGTTCAGAAGTGCTTTATACCCCTGAGCCACGGATGTTACAAGTTGATCCGTTCCGCGATAAGTACCGTATCTCCCGTATTGTTCAATAAAAAGCATTTTAATCCGATCATCAGAGTGCAATACACCTCCCAACCGTTAGTGTCGCATGGTTGAAAGCATCGGAGAAAATTTGGAGAAAATGGCCGACGATCGGATTAAAATGTTTTTTATTGAACAATACGGGAGATACGGGTACTTATCGCGGAACGGATCAACTTGTAACATCCGTGGCTCATGGGTCAGCACTTTATATTTGAAATGTGAACGTTTATGTACATGTGAGAGTTGTAAATGTAAAACAAATCGAACACCACTCTAAAGCAGGAACTCTCATGGCTAACATAGATGCAAAACAACCTGAATGAGTTGATCTTTATACCTGCTGTGTTTCAGTGGTTGAGCTGCTAACAAACGTCCTCCTGCTGCTTAACGACGACACTGTTTAGAAACGACACGTTTTACTTTTCTTTGCATTTTCTTTGATATAAATCTATGGTATTTTAAAGTGTCAACAACAGTCAGTCAACACACCATGCTGTTTTCACTACTGCATTGTGGCACTAGAGCAGTGTTGCCAGGTTTTGTGAGAGAAATAAGCAACCAGGTATAGGACAACAAGCCCAAAAGCAGGCCACATGAGCACTTTAAACATATATGATCTATCTAGCCTATTTGAAAAGAGCCAATCTACAAGCTCACAACACGTTGTGACTGTGAGCTTGTAGATCTGCTAGATCTGTTATTATCTTTGAAACATTTTAACAACACAAATCTGGTGCGGGGGTCCCTGGCACAAAAAAAACGCAACTCGCCGCAACTTTCAATATTTACAAGAAACCTTACTTATAATAAGCAGACATGGCAACCCTGCTTTGTTGTTCTTCTTCTTGTCTGGCATTTCAAGGAAGTTGCGTCCGACTCCAATAAGCAGGCGCGCCGCCTACTGGGCAGGAGAAGAATAAGAAAATGTGGCACTACAGATTCCCAAACTTTTCAGACGTGACCCCCAAAATAATGACATTTGAAATGGGGACCCCTCACCCTGACAACTTAAGCACTTGGCATTGTAGGAGTTGAGGCATTTAGTTAGCATTACATACAATTAGTATCCCAACCTGAAAATGTAGCTATCTTCTATTTAATAGAGAGCTGGAGAGAGACACCTGTTACTGAACAAAAGTGGGTTTCAACCTTTTTCATGCCAAGGACCCCTAAATTGATATACATTTGGCCGCGGACCCCCATCTGAAAATGTTTTGTGCCAGGGACCCCCAGAAGCAATGATTTGAGTTAAAAATGTTCGCTTATAAATATAAATATTCAAAGATATGCACAAATGTTCAAGATTTTTCAAAAATAGCAGATCTACAAGCTCATAGGCACTCGGTGCCGCGCTATGAACTTGTAGATCTGCTATTTTTGTCGTTATCAGTGAGAACCAGTCATACAACAGGTTAACAAGCTGTGGGCTAGCACGCAGGAGCACATAGAGAATGTATTAAAATGGCATTAACATTAACATTGAAGTTCAACCTGGAGTCGACTAGTGTCTCTCTCACAACAACTGTGGATGGTCGTGTCCAGCAGTCCTATTTTAGACATGTTATTAATACACAACCACAACAAAAACAACTACTTTTAAAGAGGTTTTGACATGTTTATTAATTGAAATTCAGCATATCAACATCTAAAAAGCTATGAGGTCAAGTTTTCAGGATGGATGGGGCTGGGGTTGGTTGGTGGAGGAGGTATCTCTCTTCAGTTATAGCAGGGGTCATCACCATGCTTTCTTGTGGTGGACATTTTCAAAATTCCATTTTTGCCACAGACATACAAAATGAGTGGACAATAATATTACCAGAAACACATAAAGAGCCCTGAATGACCTTATAACAGGTCTGTAACTCTGAGAGTGTACAAATGGAACCAAATGGACCCTTACGGGTCCATTTGGTTCCATTTGTACACTCTCAGAGTTACGGTGGTCCTTGCAAATAAAACATTTAAGAACCACTAGTACTAGTAGGACTCCTAATGTTCCATACATAGTGTCATAGTAAATCAGAGTCATACATATTCTGAAGAAAACTAAATAAGAACATTATAATGGTGTGTAAATACAAAATTGCCACGGATAAGGCCAAGCAGTGTTGATTTTGACAGCAAATTTTTATTTAGTTTTAGTCATAGTCTTTTGAATAAAATTCCATTTAGTTTTAGTCATATTTTAGTCATCTGATTTTTTTTTTTTTGTCTAGTTTTAGTCGACTAAATATCATAAGATTACAGTCGACTAAATCTACAGTTGACTTAGTGGACTAAAATGTATGTTGGCGGTGCCTTGATGGCGTCGTAATGGCTGATTTTACACTTGGTTGCATAAACACCCGAACGCAACACCCGAGCTCAACCAGGGCCGGACTGGGACCAAAATTCAGCCCTGGCATTTTGGTCCGGACCGGCCCACCACCCCCCCCCCCCGTTTGTCAACGGGGGAGGGGGGGGGGGGGGGCGGGTGGAGCGTTTCTCTGTTTCAGCCCAGCCCTGCACATGAACTCTGCAGCAGCACTCGAGGCCCCTGCTGGAAAGCATTCCAGCCCAAACATTAACTTAACTAATAATTGGGCCACGCGACCGGGAAATGACCGTAATAATCTGAAAACGGGAGCGAAAATATTTTTCTAAAAAAATAAATTAAAAATTTTTTATTTTTTTTTATTTTTTTTTGGCCCAGCGGCCCACCGGGCATTTGCCCAGTATGGCAAATGGCCAGTCCGCCGCTGAGCTCAACCAAACATAAAATGACTTGTCTTTTAGTTCTACTGGATCTCTTCTCCACTAGATCCCTCACTAACATTTTAGTCTAGTTTTCATTTGTTGAAGAAATTGTCAATATATTTAGTAATAGTTTTAGTCGTCGTAGCTTAGTTTTTATTTAGTTTTTATTTAGTTTTTGTCAGTGAAAAAAGGTAATCGACCAACATTTTTTGTCATAATTTTAGTCGACGAAATCAACACTGAGACCAAGTCTTTGCCACGGACACATTTGTCTGTGTACGGACATATTGATGACCCCTGGTTATAGTCTTGCTTGATCTAAAAAAAAAAAAAAAACTTTTTTGTTCCACCCAGCTGCTGAACTGGGTTTAGTTGGCAGCCATGACCTGGTCCACCCAACTGCTGAACTGGGCCACGCGGGAATAGACGCCGGGCACGGAGGTGGAGCAACGGCCTAACTCTAACCCTAACCCTAAACAAAAAATAAATGAAAAAACTAATTGAAAATACACGGCGCCCTCACGTATTAGGAGGGCAGGATGAGTCACCAGAACCAAGGACGGTGTTTTTGATGAATCTAACATGTTAAAAATTGAGTTTGAAGTTATAATGGGTTTGTATAGGTGGGCATGTCTGATACATTTGTTTTAAGTGAAAATATCCCTTTAAAACAAATGAATGTGAGGATTTAAAAGAAGAAAACAAAAGAGCTGGAGAATGTCTCTAAAGCAGGGGTTCTCAAACGTCTTCATACCACGACCCCATATTATGAGGGAATTGTTTGGCGACCCCATCACCCTGGTTGTCTGTCTGTGAGAATGATCTCCCCGCTCGGTAATGTTACATCGCCATCTGTAAATTGAACGGTTTGTTGACTCAAATGCCGATCGGAGACTTATTTTGTTTGCTGGTTAAACTATACACAGTGACGTGGTCCATGTATTTGTGCCCTCTCGGTATCGGAGTAGGGCTTTCACGACTAGAGATTTTTACTATTAGCCCCAGTGGTAGTCGACTAGTCGATGTTTACCTATTACCATTGTTTTAATGCCAGACCCATTACTATTATTATTATCCTCCTGCCTTTATTTTTATGCCGTTTTAAGGGAAGTGCTTCTGGGCACAGCAGTCTCCAAGGATCCTCAAAAGGGGGTTATTGCCCAATAGGCTATTATTGGGCTAGCCATGGTTCACATCAAGCGTCATGGAGCCGAGAGTTCCTGGTTTAGAGTGGTGTTCGGTTTTTTTACATTGCCAACTCTCACATGTACATAAAAGTTCATATTTCAAATATAAAGTGCTGACCCATGAGCCACGGATGTTACAAGTTGATCCGTTCTGCGATAAGTACCCGTATCTCCCGTATTGTTCAATAAAAAGCATTTTAATCCAATCACCGGCCATTTTCTCCATAGCTTTCAACCATGCGACACTAATGGTTGGGAGGTGTATTGCACTCTGATGATCGGATTAAAATGCTTATTATTTAACAATACGGGAGATACGGGTACTTATCGCGGAACGGATCAACTTGTAACAACCGACACTTTGTGTGTCGATCGTCCTGGAGCAATATGTTCTGTGGCTCTTGAAAGGTTGGTAAAAATGCTCTGGCACTGGCATGAATTTAAAAATATATATATATATATTTAATATCATATTGTTTATGTCCCTCAAACGTTTTTCAAAAGGTTTGAGCCTAAATCAAGCCTCAGATATACTCATTCCAACTAACTTCTCTCTGGCTTATAAAGCACTTTCACCTGCAATACCACATTGTCCTGTTTGGCACGGGGCGCTATTGAGCCAGTTTGTATGCATGTTATCTCCTGGTTCTGTATGGAATAAGTAAAACAAATATATATGAAAAAAATAAAAAAATTGGTTGGAACTGAAAAACGGGAGGAATTGTTCCCTGACGTGACATCACGTCAAGGACCAAATCAGTTTGGCCTGTTTTGAGAACAATTTACAGAAAACCCCAGATTTGCTGTGAAAGCCTGAGTGTTCTAACTGGGGTATTTTTGAGGATAGAAGAGAGGTAGGAGAGACCAAAAACACACAAAAAAGAAGAAAAAGTTAAAATTCATGGTGTAGCCCCTTTAATTCATTAATTAATTCTGGCACTCAATGAGTCAAATTTACCCGCAGACCTTAGGTGTGACTAAAAAACGAAGACTCTAGGAGGGTCAATTTGATCCTTTTGGTGTGAATAAGCTGAAGTCTTTTAAAGTAACCTGGGTGATTGAATCTCTTGTCACAATGTTAACAATTGACAGTGGAAAGACAATTTTTACAGAGAAAAGCTATTTCTCCAGTGTGGGTACGATTCCAGGGGCCTCATACTGGGGTTTGCCTAGGGCCTCCTGATCATTAAAGGTTCTATGACATTCATTTTCACTTTTTTTTTATTTTTTATGTTTTTTTTGGGGTTTTAAGACCTCAATTACACCCAAAAATCTGAACTTTGAACATTCAGTGGATTTTCTGTGGTCTGGGGTTTTCTGAATAATTAGGCTGAAAAGTAATCTGAGCTTGGCCCTTCGACAGTGAGGTCACAGCCGATTAATCCCGCCCACTCTCCTCCTCGCCCCTCCACTCCCCTATCCTTTCCTTTGGGGGGGGCGGAGCAGAGGCGATGATTGACAGGCAAAATCCCTCACCAGCGACACCCGCAGGCAAAGATTTCTTTTTTCATTGCAGTTGAAAAGGCTTTAGAAATGTGAGAGAAAAACACCTGCCATGGATCAACGGAGTGGAATTTTTTGTTAAAACTTTCTATACACGTTTGAAGGACCATGACAAAGACTTTTAATGTGTGGTAAAACTGAACGTCATGAAACCTTTAAGCACGCCTCTGTACGGTGGTGTGTCTTCAGACTACCTGACTGACTGAAACTCTTGTCACAATGTTCACAATGGAATGGTTTTTCTCCAGTGTGGACACGCTGGTGTGTCTTCAGGTTACCTGACTCTCTGAAACTCTTGTTACACAGTTTACACTGGAAAGGTTTTTCTCCAGTGTGGAAAAGCTGGTGTTTGTTCAGCTGACTTGACTCTCTGAAACTCTTGTCACAATTTTTACAGGGAAAAGCTTTTTCTCCAGTGTGGGTACGATTGTGTGACTTCAGGCGACCTGAATGACTGAAACTCTTGTCACAATGTTTACACTGTCATGTTTTTTCTCCAGTGTGGGCACGCTGGTGCCTCTTCAGGTCATATGACCGACTGAAACTCTTGTTACACAGTTTACACTGGAATGTTTTTTCTCCAGTGTGGACACGCTGGTGTGTCTTCAGCTGACCTGACTGACTGAAACTCTTGTTACAATGTTTACACTGGAATGGTTTTTCTCCAGTGTGGACACGCTGGTGTGTCTTCAGCTGACCTGACTGACTGAAACTCTTGTTACAATGTTTACACTGGAATGGTTTTTCTCCAGTGTGGACACGCTGGTGTCTCTTCAGGTCACCTGACTGACTGAACCTCTTGTTACACAGTTTACACTGGAATGGGTTTTCTCCAGTGTGGACACGCTGGTGTGTCTTCAGGTTACCTGACTCTCTGAAACTCTTGTTACACATTTTACACTGGAATGTTTTTTCTCCAGTGTGGACACGCTGGTGTTTGTTCAGACTACCTGACTGACTGAAACTCTTGTCACAATGTTTACACTGGAAAGGTTTTTCTCCAGTGTGGAAACGCTGGTGTTTGTTCAGACTACCTGACTCACTGAAACTCTTGTTACACAGTTCACACTGGAATGTTTTTTCTCCAGTGTGGACACGCTGGTGTGTCTTCAGCTGACCTGACTGACTGAAACTCTTGTTACAATGTTTACACTGGAATGGTTTTTCTCCAGTGTGGACACGCTGGTGTTTCTTCAGGTCACCTGACTCACTGAAACTCTTGTCACAATGTTCACACTGGAATGGTTTTTCTCCAGTGTGGACACGCTGGTGTTTCTTCAGGTCACCTGACTCTCTGAAACTCTTGTTACACAGTTTACACTGGAATGTTTTTTCTCCAGTGTGGACACGCTGGTGTTTGTTCAGACTACCTGACTGACTGAAACTCTTGTCACAATGTTTACACTGGAAAGGTTTTTCTCCAGTGTGGAAACGCTGGTGTTTGTTCAGACTACCTGACTCACTGAAACTCTTGTTACACAGTTCACACTGGAATGGTTTTTCTCCAGTGTGGACATGCTGGTGTCTCTTCAGGTCACCTGACTCACTGAAACTCTTGTCACAATGTTCACACTGGAATGGTTTTTCTCCAGTGTGGACACGCTGGTGTGTCTTCAGCTGACCTGACTCTCTGAAACTCTTTTTACACAGTTCACACTGGAATGGTTTTTCTCCAGTGTGGACATGCTGGTGTCTCTTCAGGTCACCTGACTCACTGAAACTCTTGTCACAATGTTCACACTGGAATGGTTTTTCTCCAGTGTGGACACGCTGATGTCTCTTCAGTTTATATGACTCACTGAAACTCTTGTTACACAGTTTACACTGGAATGGTTTTTCTCCAGTGTGGACACGCTGGTGTCTCTTCAGGTCATATAACCCACTGAAACTCTTGTTACACAGTTTACACTGGAATGTTTTTTCTCCAGTGTGGACACCTCCACTTGTCTCACCCCAATCATCACTGTCTTCAGTGACTTCAGTGTCAGATTCAAGCTCAACTTCAACTTTAGAGCAGTGTGAAGAGATGTCTTCATCAATTTCACTTTTCACTGCTAGTAATGTCAACATTGATCCATCAGGCTCCTCTGGTCTTTGAAGTAGCTCCTCCTGTTCCTCTTTAATGTGTGAAGGCTCTGGTTTCTCGTGGAGCAGACTGGGGCTCCTCTCCTGTTCAGAAGAATCCTCCTCTTTACACACAACAAGGTGCAGGATGTCTAGGAGCAGAACAATAACATGATATTGAACAATGGATTTCTAAAATGTAACACTATTCTTCGTCCATGTAGAACAGGGGTCGGCAACCTTTTCGACAAGTTGAAGTATGACACCACATCAAAATGTCGTATTTCCACCTGATTTTGATTGTCCATAGGCTATACATAACAAACATTAGACTCAATGACCCACCTATCTCCCAGACTGCCTCCCCAGTCAGAGTTATCAGTTTTTGAATGAATGTAGAATGATGTGCAGGATGTAATTTGTATATAGATGTGAGGAGACTTAATTTAACTGACTAAACCTTTTTTGAATATTTAATAAAAAAAAATAAAAAAAACTCTCTCTCACACTTATGTCAGTGTGCCAATGATCACCCTCCCCTGCGCCAATGTTGGCACTCGTGCGTAAGGGTACCTACCCCTATTGCGTAATAATTCATTGTGGCCATTTGATGTCATCGTTTTTGTAGGCTTGCCTTCCAGCTGACCAGGGAGCATTGTTGTAGCCAACAGACCAGCACCACCTTCCCCACAGGAGTCGGCACCAACCGCCAGTCCTTCCCGCTCTACTCCTGAGGCCCACATCACCGCTCAACTCTACGTTACTCTGCAGGCTGCCATCGCTCAAACCCAAGCTACCCTGCAGACCAATGCTAGCGTTCCAACTCCACACTACACCGTTGGCCATCTCCGCTCAACTTCACGCTATACCAATGTTTTCTCTATACTTGCCTACTTGAAACTTGCCACTTAAATTTGCGGTTGAATGTATAGACCCCTTAACAGACGACGTCACACTGGTAAGAACCAGTATGCGTGTACAATAATCCAACCCATAAGCAAGAGAAAAGTGAATTATTATTGTTTACAGTAATGATGCTTTTATTGTCCTGCAGGATTTACCAAAATGTTCTAATTAAGTTAAGTCTAGGGGAACGTTTGCATACCAGGGCAGACCCCTGCTGTGCTCCTGAGCCTCATAGAGAGCTTGCATACCAGGGCGGGGGTAGGGTTGTAGATAAGACAATAGGCCTTTGTGTGGAAGACAGGGTGAGGGGTTCCTAAACATAGAGATAGCAAGCCCCTACTAGTGGGTCTGCTCTGCTGGCAACAGGAAACTACTAAAACACCAGGCTTTGTGGGTAATGAGAACTTCCGGTTGCTAGGACCTCCCTGAAGGAGGACCTAATGCAAGAAGTTGATAAATAAGCCTGCCTTGGAGCAGGCAGTTTAGATTCAATTAAGTAACTGTACCGTGGGTGTTCCGGAGTATGGGCTTTAGAGGGACCCACTGACCAGTTGGAAAGAGTGTGAGATTATTAGTGAGTATTGAACACTGTAATGATTAATGGTTTGAAGTCATATCCTTAATACTATGAATGTTCTGTGCTTGTTTTCTCTCTCATCAGGTTTAATTACCTAACTAACCTAACCGGTGCCTAACTGTTAACCGTTGCTAACTGGTACCTAAGTTTTAGACTAGAGATATATGTTTGTAATGTGCATATAGTAAATAAAACACCTTAAAAGACACCAGGTTTGAGTAATTTGCTTAAACCCTTTACACTCTGACCTCCCTTTTTCATGGGGTATGGCGCTCGTAGCTTATCTGCACAAAGCAGAAACTATGATTTGCTATAAAAATGAACAATGCGCGCAATGAAACCCATTCTGTTAGGTCTCGCTAGCCAACACTCACTAGCCAACACACAAGAGGGGGTGCTGAAACCAGCGCACCCCAAAACAACAGGTTGTTAATTGATTGCATGAAACAATCACCTGTGCGTCCAGTCTCAATGTTAGTAAACAAATAATTGGTCTATAGGCCAGGGGACGGCATCCTTTTTGACATGAGTGCCATGTTTTAATTTTCTTGATAGTCAGTGTGCCGTGTCAACATTAAAGGGACATTTCGCCGATTTTGCAACCAGATCTTCTTTTAATGAAGTTTAGGACTCAAGAAACAAGATCCTGGGGTTGTTTTGTGCATAATCTGTGTTTTTAGATATATAGTAATCTTCGAAGGTTTCGTGACGTTATTTACGTCACGAGATGTTACGTCATTCCTTTCCGCACTACATGTCTCGGCGCGTCTCAGTCAGACCAGCTCCAAAGACAGCCCCAATGGGGTGTCCGTAACACTTTGTTCAACCTTCTTTCCCCACTCGGCCACTCCCATTAGCTGCGGCCAGCGGGCAACCCCCCTTGCAGAGTGAGGCATTACTTTACCTGAGTTATCTTCTGATAGTTGTACTTGAATGTTGACATGAAATAATAATCCTGTGTAGTGTTTCATAAGCGCAAGCGTGAAAAAAAAACGTGGAGTGGCAGCGCTGGTAAACAAACACCGTCGCGAAAGGCTAGGATCATAATACCAAGGATTAGACAGTGATGTCACTACTATTCGACACGGAAGTAGAACTGCATAAAGATACCAAGGATTTGTCAGTGATATGACATCACTAACGAATCCTTGGACATATATGTAACTAGATGAACGTGTGCGAGGTACACGTTCTTCAGCCAGTGTTGCCAGATATTGTGAGAGAAATAAGCAACCAGGTCTATGAAAACAAGCCCAAAAGAAGATAACTAGGCCAAGAGCACTTTACCTAGACATGGGATATTATATATTTGAAAATTGCCGATCTACAAGCTCACAACGCTTCGCGACCCATTGTGAGCCTGTAGATCTGCTATTTACAAAAAAATCTTGAGGGGGAAAAAGTGCAAAATGTGGAATATTTTTGACACATATTTGTTAGGGGCTCCCTGGCACAAATTATAATTTCAGATGGGGGTCTGTGGAAAGATACATGAACATGTTTGAGAACCAATGGTTTAAACAACAATCAAAACATTTGGAAACAAGCCCAAATATCAACTACATTTTAGAAAGAAGCCGCTTATAATAAGCAGACATGCAGTGATGTTGCTAGGTTTTCAATCTAGTGAGTCCCGGGACTCACTGGTGGTCATTTGAATGAGTCCCAGGGACATTTTATGAGTCCCTCAAAAATTCAAACCCTTCGTGGTGCCTGGTGCTTGGACCCGGTTCGGTGCCCCCCGGGACGGTTTTGTCAACGGGGGGGGGATGGGGCGCGGACCCGTTCGTTGCCCCCTGGGACGGTTTTGTCAATTTTATTGTATATAAAGTAGGATAAAGTAGGACGTGGCCATGCAAAATGGTGGTGTCCCGTGGATTTTAGAGGTGCAAGATATTGTTTTTTTTAAACCGATACCGATAACTTCCTGCTTCTCAAGACCGATAACCGATAAATACAAATATATATACATATATTAAAAATCATAAATATTTAAAATGTATATGAATCTGTAGTATTAGCACACCTTATGGTAAGAAATACTAGTAGTGGGCAAAGGTGGATTTAACATAGCTTTGACCTAACCAAATACAGTATATCATGACATCATCATTTTACTTATACTGTGTTTGTTACATTCTTCTTGAAAAGTAATGCAGATATTATAACAGCAGCCAGTGTGGTACACTGAAACAAAAAATAATTCAAGAACCAACGATTTGGATGTTACAGTCTGTTTGAATCATAATGCAGATTTATGACTGCAGCCAGTTGTACATACAAGCTAGATTTATACAGCGGGTCGTGTGTCGATATAGCAGATCTACAAGCTCACAATGCCTTGCGTCCGCGACGCATTGTGAGCTTGTCGATCTGCCATTTTCGGTGCACGACACCTCGTACAACGAGGCTGCAACACGTGCAGTGCTGGTGTCGGGTTACTATAGTAACGTGACGCCGCGCTGTCAATGAACAGAGATGATGAGACAAGACTGTCTTTCTGCTCCCGTGCTAATCTGAGTTCCCAGAAGTTTTCGCCTGCTCTGGCGACCGTGCACCTCTCACTGACCAAACTAGTTTACAACGAAGAATTCGTTCTTAATGGATATTATTTTTCAGGACTAAGATAACAGGCTCGCTAGGAGATGAAGTGAAGTTGAAGCAGAGTAGGAGTTTGGCAAAACACACCCATCCAACTTTTCTTTTTTCTTTTTTTTTTTACAGACACAACGTTTTTTAAGATAATAAAATAATAAATAATGACGCTGCGACATAATCACCCTCCCGGGCCGTCCTCGCCCCCTTCCTCCCCTCCTTCCTAACTAACTCACTAATGCTCGTGGGTAGCGAACTCACATTTCAAATTGCATTGATTGACTGACTGGTGGTGATATAAACATACCTGACACAAGTTGTAATATCTAGATTTGACAGCAACACGAACTAAGTGCATGACCTGGTGAGACCGCGGGACATGCATCCCAGCGTTGTCAAGCTTGCAATGCGCATCGGGGATTTGCAGAAACTAGAGTTGGGTTTCATTTTCGTTTTTACGGCTCGTGTTGGTAACTGGAAGCCTCGCCCCAAAACATAGTCGCCCCCATTTTTCCCGCGGAGGCGGCCGTTCCGAGGTCGCCGGATTAGTCCCGGGGCGACTGTGTTTTGGGGCGACTGGCCGGGGATTGCATATACTTCTCCATACAACGGTGTCTAACCGAGAGAGTTGTACTTCTCCACACAACGATGTCTAACCGAGAGATTTCATGCAGATCACAGCTGACAAAACAAATATTATATATTATCGGAGCTATAATTAATTTTATCGGTTTTATTGGGATGACGTCATAATTCCTGATATCGGGCCGATACTGTGGATTTGTAAAATATTCGCGGTAAAAAAATATTTTACCGCAAATTATTTTTATATTTTTCTCTGTTCTTGGTGACAACTCTAGTGCGTCCCATGGACGCCACGAGGGTGTCATGAATGCGTCCTTTCTCGATATTGTGCGTCAGCGACGCAGGACGCAGGCCTATGAGCATCTCTGGACATGGCAACACTGGCATGCTGTTTGGATGTTGTTGTTGGAGATCACACCCACATGCAACCTCCCCTGCCACAAGGAGGTGCAGTGCACCAAAGCATTATGGTCATTGTAGTAATGCAGCAGTCCAGTCAAACCCTAGTCAAACACACAGATTTTATTATTTTTCTGGCTGCAAATTTTAAATTGTGCTACTGTTATCTACTACAAATACTATTACCATTGAGTGATTGCAGTTTCTTCCAGGGGTGAAATGCTCCTTTAAGTTTAATTATGACACCACATCAAAAAGTTATATTTCCAACTGATTTTGATTGTCCATATACTGTACATAACTGTTTTTTCTTCTTCTTTATCGGGATGTAATGATCATTAGACTCAGATCAATAACCCACTTATCTCCCAGACAATTTGCTATGTACCCTCTACACCAAATCTCTTTACCTAAAATAGCTGATCTACAAGCTAGAGATCTTGTAGATCAGTTAATTTCAGCAAATGCCCCCCCCCCACCCCCCCTAGGGATCAGTGTTATTATTGTAACAGCTCTACAACAAAACAGAAAACATGAAAGAAAGAGAGAGTATATGAAACTTACTGAGGTGTGGGTGGTCTTCAGGTTCCTCCTGTTTAATAGAAAGGTCCCTGGCTGAGTCTGGAGAGTTCATCTTCACCTGCAGTCTGGACTCCACACACTGGTCTGAAATGAAGCAATTGAAAAATAAACTTTGTTAACTGAAGACCTTAATGGTCTCAAAATAACAATAATATTTGCAGAAGGCAAAGTCAAAATGGCATAGCCCAACTCTTCAACATATGAATCTTGGGAGCAAAGATTATAGGATTCATATAGGGAAGAAATCCTACGTAATTTAGGATTACACAAGGAAGAATGTGTCAAAAGATGGTTTCCTGCGATTCAAATAATGGTCTTAAATCATTGAGTGCCATGCACGTGTTTCCAATGTTTTCCCACTATGGTGCAACGTGCCAATCATGTGTTTTTGAAAAAAAAGTAAAAAACTCAACAAAAAAACTTCCGTATTGTTCAATAAAAAGCATTTTAATACGATCTGCGGCCATTTTCTATAATTATTTTTGTAATGTATCAGAGTGCAATACACCTCCCAACCAGTAGTGTTGCATAGTTGAAAGCATCAAAGAGAATTCGTAGACAATGGCCGGCGATCGGACTAAAAAGCTTTTTATTTTCTTTCTGTGTGGAGTTTGCATGTTCTCCCCGTGTCTCCTAGGTACCCTCACAAAAACATGCAGTAATCCTGGTCACTATACTGCCTCCCCCTGGCCAGCCGGGGCGCCTGATGGAGGGGAAAGGAACTGGTTGGAATAACGTGTTCCTTCCACGCGCTACGTCCAACCAGGGAACCTCTCCCCTGTCAGGTGACAAGAAGGTCAGTTGGCTCTCATGCATTGAAGGAGGCATGAGCTCGGCCCTGGCCTCCCTAGGTTGGCAGAGGGAAGGTAGTGCCCAGGATTACATAGACAATTGGCACTGGGTGTAAAAATTAGGGTAACAAAATCGTGGGAAAAAAAAGAAGAAAAAATAAAAGGTTTTTATTGAACAATACGGCAGATACAGGTACTTAGACCATTTGCGCCTCAACTTGTTACATCCGTGGCTCGGGGGTCAGCACTTTATATTTGATATCTGAACGTTTTTGTAGATTTGTGCTGCAGTAATCTGATCCCTGGTCAGTCAGTCTATCATAGCAGCACTTGATTCTTGCAGCCCGAGCCCCACGGGCATCTGCTTCTTTCACACCCACAGGCAGAATACGTAAAGAACAGCGATTTGTTGAGTATTAGCTTGTCTGGCTCCTAGTTTATCGAGTTGAGAGAGCAACTGCACACGTAGCCAGTAACAGAACGGTCATTGCGGCGAGAGGCAAGCATGCAGCCAATACACAACAACCATTGTGCAAAACGATGGGAACAGTGGGGTGCTAGACCAGCGCTGGTCGGGGATTTTTTTAAAAATAAATAGACCAGCGGTCGGCGAGATCGACAAGCCGATTGCTAGGCCCTTCTGACCCCCCTTCCGGTGCCTATGGTGTGTGCACCACAAGGCAACATGGCCAATTTGTTTAATCATCTTTAATCATCCGGATATTATCATATATTTCGTCATGACTATTGCATAGTAAAATGTTCATATTGCGACACAGCTCTACAACAGAACAGAAACATATTTAAGAAAGAGAGAGAACATTAAACGTACTGAGGTGTGGATGGTCTTCAGGTTCCTGTTTAATAGAAATGGCACTGGCTGAGTCTGGAGAGTTCATCTTCACCTTTAGTCTGGACTCCACACACTTGTCTGAAATGAAGGAATTGAATAAGGACTTTAGGGTTCCGTGGTTCTACTTCCCCTAAAACGGTGATCATTGGGTATTATTAACCCATTTAGACCTGAGGCCCATTCTAAAAACGCCTTCTAAATCCTGACCTAAGTTTTCTGAAAAACTTCAAATATTTATTCCAAAATGACAAACAATGTACAGTATGTTGCTATATACTGTACATAACAACAAGAACCCTAAAAGGGGTTCCCGTCCTGTATAGTTACAAAAACGGGTCCCCGCCCAAAATGGGTTAATATATGAGGAAGAATGTTCTTCCAAAATTTGTGTTAAAATTATATTTTTATGTGGACAAAACCCACCAGTTCAAAAGATATAGGCCTATGGCCCTATGTCAAACCATCTATTGCTTGTAGGCTTATGCATATTATAGACATGATGCAAATTCAACTGATCTTTTTTTCCTTTTCAGCATTTAGAGCTGAATTAATATTCCCACTGCGTGTTTGCCGTTTTTGTAAATTTGTGATGTAACAATTAAGTTTACACCCTATATAATTTGAAAAATAAGGAGAAAATCTTTGTCAATTGATAATAAGTCAATTCTCTGCTTGTGCTCCTCATGAGAGGACGTGAGAGGACGTGAGAGGACGCTGGCGCTGTCTGTTCGCCGCTTCTCCGTCGCTCGTTCACTTTAGTGATTTAGTGTTTTCGTATTATAGTGTTTTAGTGATTTTAAGTGTTTTTAAGTGTGTGCTAGCGAGAAAGCCTTGTTGTTGTTGTTGTTATTTTGCACGGACCGTAACGACCCAGACGGCTGTTTTTGCCTACCTGCTACCGTCCAGCTGACCATCTCCAACCACGGTCAGCAGTGGGTCCTTCCATTTTCTCCGCCGCTGCAGTGAGGCTTTGCCCGGGCAGCCCAACAGCTGTCCCCGGCGCGGTTAGGCCATCGTTGCCTGGGACCGCTTCCTCCATAGCTGGCTCGCCGCCCTTCAATCTCCAACGTGCGGCCGTTCCAGCGCTGCTTGCCCTTCCTAGATCACCTGTTGCTGTGAGGTATTCACCCGGGCAGCCCAACAGCTGTCCCCGGTGCGGTTAGGCCATCGTTGCCTGGGACCGCTACCTTCACAGTCAGCTGCCAAACAGCCACCCAGCCAACGGGCGACTGGTGCTGCAGTCAACCCGACTGTCTCAGCGCTTCGTCCCCGTCTCCTGGCTCCACCGGCACAAACAGCCACCCAGCCAACGGGCGACTGGTGCTGCAGTCAACCCGACTGTCTCAGTGCTTCGTCCCCGTCTCCTGGCTCCACTGGCACCTTCGATTACCTGCTGGCTAACGGCTAATTCCAGACAAACTTGTCTCTCCGACCGGCATCATGCTGAAATATTCCATCTCCAAACTGCTGGAATGTAACATCAGCGCCATTCCAGCATGCATCTTAGTAATTAAACAACTTGGACTTTTTCGCCGACCCCGTTACACACACAGATCCACCCGCCGACAGTTTGTTTATTCCCAGGCTGGTCATGTTATTCCAACCATCTGTTCCACCGAACGCTCCGTCGCACCCCAATCACGTCATCAGAGCACTGGTGACATGGGAGCTTGTAGCAGCACTGGAAACACCGTGAGACTGCTGCGTCACTACAAGCTGAGTGGAAAACCTGGAGTGGAGTGCACTAACAACATCGTGGGGCCTCCTCTCACCACCAGGCAGCATACAATACGTGGAGTGGATTTCAGTCTACTTCAGCCTCTCCAGAGATTCATCCATCCTCAAACTCTCAAAATAGAACTTTTAAATATACAATCACTAACAGACAAACCAGCTCTGATACACGCCCACATTATTGACAAGGGACTTGATTTCATGTGCCTCACTGAAACCTGGCACAAACCAGGGGAGTTCACAAATCTAAACCTAGCTTGTCCCCCTGGCTATAATTACCAGCAGTGGGCTCGCAGCACCGGCCGTGGCGGTGGTTTAGCCATTTTCCACAGAACACACCTGGAACTGTCCCCAGTCCCCATACCATCGTTGTCATCATGTGAATGCCTTGCATTTAAATGTAAACCCCCCTTTTCCATGACCCTGCTTCTCATCTACCGGCCACCCAAAAAAAACACAAAACTCAATTTTCATCTCAGAATTTCACGACCTCCTCACCACTCTCTGCACAATTTCTGCCAGCATCAAAATACTTGGCGACATAAATATCCACGTGGACAACCCATCCTGTCCTTTTGCATCTGATTTCCTTCAAATACTGGACTCTCTCAACCTCACTCAGCATGTAAATACCGCCACACACAAAAAGGGACATACGCTCGACCTGGTCATCACTGACTCCGCCCCCATCAGCAATCTGATGGTATACTCACTGGGTGTGTCCGACCACATGGTCATCTCACTGGAGCTGCCCTTTCCCCCCTCTCATGCCAAACCCAAACGCCAAATCACATTTAGAAATTTCAAACATATCAACCAGGACACCATGACCTCAGACCTCGAGCATCTCTCCTCTACAACCCCCTCATCAGCCAGCGAAGCAGTGGACTACTACAACACCAACCTGAAAAACCTCCTCGACCTCCACGCCCCTGTCAAAACTAGAACTGTCATTTTCTCCCGCTCAGCCCCCTGGTTCTCCGGCGAGCTGAGAAAAATGAAGGCAGCTGGGCGTGTCCTCGAGCGTCGACTCAAAGCCACTGGACTAACTGTCCATAGATTGGCCTATAGAGAGCACCAGAAGGCCTATTCAAGGTCCCTCAGGGAGGCACAGTCACAATTCTACTCAAATATCATCAACAATAGCCCTGGCAACTCTAAGACACTATTTTCCACCATAAACCACTTTCTGAAACCACAAACCCCTAAACACACCAACACCACAGAGGAACAGTGCAATACCTACCTCAACTTCTTCAGGACCAAGGTAGAAAACATCCGCTCTCTCCTCTCCGGCCCCGTCACTCCACCTGTCCCAACTGCTGTCCCACAGTCTGGGATTTCCCACCTGCTCTCCTGCTTCTCCAACACCACGCAGCAGGAGGTTGAGGATATCGTTGGAAGGATGAAGCCCTCTAGCTGTGCCCTGGACCCCATTCCCACCGCCCTAGTCAAATTCAACATCTCTGCAATAAGTCCCCTGATCACCAAAACCATCAACCTCTCTCTCCGGACCGGCCACATTCCACCCGCTCTTAAAACTGCCATTCTAACACCCCTCCTCAAAAAGCCCTCCCTAGACCCAGACATTCTGACAAACTACAGGCCCATCTCAAATCTCCCATTCCTCTCTAAAATTCTGGAGAAAGTAGTATCCATACAATTGCAAAACCATCTCAACCTCAACAATCTTTATGAAACATTTCAATCTGGTTTTCGCTCCGCCCACAGTACGGAAACCGCCCTGGGTAGGGTCACAAACGACCTCCTAATGGCAGCCGATGATGGCTCCCCCTCTCTGCTCATCCTCCTGGACCTTTCCGCGGCGTTTGACACCGTCGACCATGGCATCCTCCTCACCCTCCTTCACTCCACCATCGGACTCAGTGGTTCAGCATTGGACTGGTTCAAGTCCTATCTCTCTGGCAGGACAGAGTATGTCTCCCTGGGAGGTGCAACATCTCTCACCCAGCCTGTCACCTGTGGTGTCCCCCAGGGATCTGTCCTCGGCCCCACCCTGTTCACCCTGTACCTGCTACCCCTTGGCCGTGTCATCAGCAGGCATGGAATATCTTTCCACTGCTATGCTGATGACACACAACTATACATAAAAACCAAGCAAACCCCCTCTGCCGCTCCATCATCATCATCATCATCATCATCCACTCTCACTACCTGCCTGGAGGAGATAAAGGCGTGGATGAGTAACAACTTTCTGCAGCTAAACAGTTCCAAAACTGAAGTCATTCTTATAGGCACCCCACACCAGATAAAAACATCCCCCATAACCAGCATCACCTTCTCCGGACAGGACCTCCCCCTCTCATCGGTTGTCACAAACCTGGGAGTAAAAATGGACCCTCACCTTAACTTCGAGGCCCACGTCAAATTCCTATGCAAAACATCCTTCTTTCACCTCAGAAACATTTCAAAACTCCGTCCCACACTCACGCTAGCAGACTCAGAAAAGCTCGTCCACGCCTTTGTCTCCTCCAGGTTGGACTATTGCAATGCACTTCTCATCGGGATCCCTAGCAAGAGCCTTCAAAGGCTCCAGTATATTCAGAACAGCGCTGCTAGGGTCCTGATGAGAGTGCGCAAACATGAGCACATCACACCCATCCTCCGTTCACTCCACTGGCTTCCCGTTGCTTTCCGGACCCAATACAAAATATCCCTGTTGACACATCAGTGCATCCACGGCAACGCTCCCTCATACCTCAAGGACCTAGTCTCCCTGCAACCCTCGACCCGCAACCTCCGCTCTTCAAACACCAACCTCCTCAACACCCGCAAGGCCAATCTACGCACCATGGGCGACCGGGCTTTCTGCTCGATCGCCCCCGAACTGTGGAACGCCCTCCCGGTCCACCTGAGAGCACCACAGTCGGTCGACTGCTTTAAAAGAGGACTAAAGACCTACCTTTTTAGCAAAGCATTCTTTTAGCTGGTTTTACCTCTAGGCTTTATGCCCCCATATTTTAATTGTTTTATTCAGTTTCTTAGTTGTTGTTTTCTTTTATTGGTGTGATGTTTCTGTTTTTAATTTTTGCCTTCTGTAAGCACTTTGAGATTTCTTGAAATGTAAAGTGCGTTATAAATAAAATCCATTATTATTATTATTATTATTATAACAGCAGACAGGTGAGTTTGGAGCTAAACTGTCCGATCATTTCCAATTCCATGCATTACCTGGATGGTCATTCTAGGTCTGACACAATACAGCATGACAGATGTTTAGTTGGTAGAAGGATTCAAGGTGCATGAAGACATGGAGCTCTAACTTCACTTGACAATCACATTAACATTACAGACAGACTCTGTCTGACAGAGTAAAGATACTACTGGTGGTTAACAGGCCGTGACCCCCCAAGATAATCATATTTGAACTGAGGACCCCCCACCCTGATAAGGGTAGGAGTTGAGGATCTGCTATCGTGAAAATAGCAGATCTATAAGCTGACAACGCCTCGCGTTGCGAGGCGTTGTGAGCTTGTAGCTCGGCTATTTTCAAAACGTTTGCCTATTTCTTATATTATTTGACAATTTGGCCAATGTTTGACCAGTTTTTTATAGTACTTTGTTGATTACTTTTGATGCAGTAAATTATTTTCGAGGTATTAAAAAGGTCTTAAAAGTCCTAAAATTGTCACTTCACTGTCACCTGGGGACCCCCCAAAATCATGTGGGGACCCCCCTGGGGGTCCCGACCCACAGGTTGAGAACCACTGAACTATAGGTTTACAGTGACAATAGTGACGTCAACAACAACAAAACCATAGCCTGGTCCCAGGCTAACAAAACCATACATGTATTATTGCTGCTGCTATGGTCTGGAGCTATTGTTTGTGTTTATGATCACCTTATAACAACCTAACAGCTATTAAAGTAATTGGATGTATGTTCCAACTTAAACGATGCGTTAATAAAGACAAATAGATTAAACAAGACGTGATCCGTTCATCTAAAATGATACATAGATGTAGCCCTGAAACATGACAGTCATGGAACCGAGAGTTCCTGGTTTAGAGTGGTGTTCGATGTTTTTACATTGCCAACTCTCACATGTACATAAACGTTCAGAAGTGCTTTATACCCCTGAGCCACGGATGTTACAAGTTGATCCGTTCCGCGATAAGTACCGTATCTCCCCGTATTGTTCAATAAAAAGCATTTTAATCCGATCATCAGAGTGCAATACACCTCCCAACCGTTAGTGTCGCATGGTTGAAAGCATGGGAGAAAAGTTGGAGAAAATGGCCGGCGATCGGATTAAAATGTTTTTTATTGAACAATACGGGAGATACGGGTACTTATCGCGGAACGGATCAACTTGTAACATCCGTGGCTCATGGGTCAGCACTTTATATTTGAAATGTGAACGTTTATGTACATGTGAGAGTTGTAAATGTAAAACAAATCGAACACCACTCTAAAGCAGGAACTCTCATGGCTAACATAGATGCAAAACAACCTGAATGAGTTGATCTTTATACCTGCTGTGTTTCAGTGGTTGAGCTGCTAACAAACGTCCTCCTGCTGCTTAACGACGACACTGTTTAGAAACGACACGTTTTACTTTTCTTTGCATTTGACTTTGATATAAATCTATGGTATTTTAAAGTGTCAACAACAGTCAGTCAACACACCATGCTGTTTTCACTACTGCATTGTGGCACTAGAGCAGTGTTGCCAGGTTTTGTGAGAGAAATAAGCAACCAGGGCTAGGAAAACAAGCCCAAAAGCAGGCCACATGAGCACTTTAAACCTATATGATCTATCTAGCCTATTTGAAAAGAGCCTCACAACACGTTGTGACTGTGAGCTTGTAGATCTGCTAGATCTGCTATTATCTTTGAAACATTTTAACAACACAAATCTGGTGCGGGGGTCCCTGGCACAAAAAAACGCAACTCGCCGCAACTTTCAATATTTACAAGAAACCTTACTTATAATAAGCAGACATGGCAACCCTGCTTTGTTGTTCTTCTTCTTGTCTGGCATTTCAAGGAAGTTGCGTCCGACTCCAATAAGCAGGCGCGCCGCCTACTGGGCAGGAGAGGAATAAGAAAATGTGGCACTACAGATTCCCAAACCTTTCAGACGTGACCCCCAAGATAATGACATTTGAAATGGGGACCCCTCACCCTGACAACTTAAGCACTTGGCATTGTAGGAGTTGAGGCATTTAGTTAGCATTACATACAATTAGTATCCCAACCTGAAAATGTAGCTATCTTCTATTTAATAGAGAGCTGGAGAGACACCTGTTACTGAACAAAAGTGGGTTTCAACCTTTTTCATGCCAAGGACCTCTAAATTGATATACATTTGGCCGCGGACCCCCATCTGAAAATGTTTTGTGCCAGGGACCCCCAGAAGCAATGATCAACATCTAAAAGTCAAGTTTTCAGGATGGATGGGGGCTGGGGTTGGTTGGTGGAGGAGGTATCTCTCTTCAGTTATAGCAGGGGTCATCACCATGCTTTCTTGTGGTGGACATTTTGGTCAAAATTACATTTTTGCCACAGACATAAAAAATGAGTGGACAATAATATTACCAGAAACACATAAAGAGCTAGCCCTGAATGACCATATAACAGGTCTGTAACTCTGAGCGTGTACAAATGGAACCAAATGGACCCGTAACCATTTGTACACTCTCCAAATGGACCCTTACGGGTCCATTTGGTTCCATTTGTACACTCTCAGAGTTACGGTGGTCCTTGCAAATAAAACATTAAGAACCACTAGTACTAGTAGGACTCCTAATGTTCCATAGTGTCATAGTAAATCAGAGTCTTACATATTCTGAGGAAAACTAAATAAGAACATTATAATGGTGTGTAAATCAAAAAATTTGCCACGGACAAGACCAAGTCTTTGCCACGGACACATTAGTCTGTGTACGGACATGTTGATGACCCCTGGTTATAGTCTTTTTTTTTAATCTTTCTTTTAGTTGGCAGCCATGACCTGGTCCACCCAGCTGCTGAACTGGGCCACGCGGGAGTAGACGCCGGGCACGGAGGTGGAGCAGCGGCTTCTGCCCCAGGACACGATGCCGACCAGGGTCCACATGTTGTCCTTCTCACACACCAGGGGACCACCGGAGTCCCCCTGAGACAGGGCACAAGCAAGGACAGGAGACAGGACACCATTAACAAGAAGCAGACCATTAAAGAATCACTCAATCAATTTCTTCACAATCCTCAATACCATGGACGGGTTACCAGTGGTGGAAAAAGTACTACATTTTTTTGCTCAAGTAAAAGTATCAATACTGCAATGTTGAAATACTCTGTTACAAGTGAAAGTCCGGAATTGAAAATGTACTTGAGTAAAAGTATCAAAAGTATCAAAATGTACTTAAAGTGCCAAAAGTAGAAAGTACTCATTATGCAGAATGTCCCATTTCAGGTGTAAATGTAAAAAAAAAAAATTGAAAATGGCAGATCTACAAGCTCACAATGCGTCGCATCGCGGCGCATTGTGAGCTTGTAGATTGTAGATTGTAGATTAGCTATTTTCAAATGGACGAAAACAAAGTAACTAAAGTTTCCAAATAATTGTAGTGGAGTAAAAGTATAATATTTGCCTCTGAGATGTAGTGAAGTAGAAGTAAAAGTATTGGAGATTGGAAATATTCAAGTAAAGTACAAATACCTCAAAATTGTACTGTACGTAAGTAAGTACATGTACTTAGTTACTTTACACCACTGACCATTAGACCCTCCCATGCCAGCGCACACACACACACACACACACACACACACACACACACACACACACACACACACACACACACACACACACACACACACACACACACACACACACACACACACACACACACACACACACACACACACACACACACACACACACACACGATTTCCAGAAAGCTTGAGGTAACTAAATCCATATGTAACCACCCTGGCCAAAATAGGGGTTACTAAAATCATAAATACTACTGACTACGCCAGTTGGATTTAAACCAACAAGCCAATTAAGGCTCAACATTAAAAGGAGGTTCGTTTAACAGAGCTTTGAAAACTGGGTAGGAGGCTCAGCAATGACACCATGACGTTGCAAAAGTTTTACATTTTATTCACATTAAATTATTAAAAAAGATTATGCCACTGCAATACTACTGGTCAATAGAACACATCTCCCCAAGCATTGTCCAGAGCAGATAAGCCACAGCACACAAACAGGGAGTAATTAACTCATAGGTTAGTCGTTTCACTGCAAAAGAGCACACACACATATTAGTTCACTATGCTCACAGAAGTTATCAAATAAGAGTTCAAATGGACCATCATTATATAAATACAGTGGGTTTAAAACATACAACTACATACCATGTACACAAAACAATCTGACTGCATTAAATAGCTTAATACATTGACACACATTTCAAAACAACCTGACATTACGCGCACATAATAAAAACATCCTTACCACAGGGCGAGCAGAGTGGAGCGCACCTTAATGGCAGAATTCTGCCCCACAAGCTACACACTCCATTGTTAGCCCCATTTAAAAGTAGCAATAACTATAAATGAACTATTACATTTACCATGGGTGACGCTGGATCACACTCTGCCCGCCTGTGCAAAATCTGCAAACAAATCTGTTGTTGAATGACAACATCCTGCTTTTAAAAGGCCAACCAGACCATGATTGGACAGCAGTCGGATTGGTTCACCAATCATGATCCATCCTCAGCTCTACACACACACACACACACCACAGGGGGAATACATCCACACGGCGTAGTGTCATCAGTGGGTCGTACCTAGGGGGGCGGAGTCGGCTAGGGGGAAAACACAGATTTCCCCCAGCTGGTATAGACCGAGGGTTGTGGGGTTTTCAAACTCATATGCTGTAAAAGTATACCAATTTAAAAAGCAGGCGTCATGGCTTGCCAGATCACAGGCACAGAACCTTGTTGCCACTCGACAAGGAACGCAACATTAGCAAATTAATTCAAGAGTCCGATTGGAATGTTGTCCTGACAGGACAGAGGATCCAACACAACACAATGGCCCGAGGTTATCTGCTTTAATCGCCTGGTAAGAGACACTATTACATTTTCTATAGATATGATCAAATTAAACTTATCATAATATCAAAAAGCAAAAGCCATTCATTCATCAATGATGTTTATAACACGTTTTAGTGAATTCCAAGTACAGGAGACATCGACGCCATTACAGTTTGGAAACGCAGTTCAACATGCAGCGATTTACACACAAAACAAGCCAACCCCGGCTATCCTCGTTTAAAACCTACAGAAAACACAATTGTAAATCTGGCAATGAACACGGAGCTAAAGCAGTGTGTAAATCCTGCATGATATTAAATGGCGCACTTCGCCAAATGATAATGGCGCCAGTACGTGCCGTTCCGACGTTCCGTGCCGCCGAACTGGGCGAAACACCGGGAAAAGACAGAGTCTGCACACTAATTCTCGTTAGCCTTGGCTAGCTAATTAGCATTTTTAATTGTGTAAAGGACACATTTGTGAAAAAGGTTGATGATGTCATCATTTTGCTGCTGTTATTAGTATTTAAAAGCTGAATGGACACACATGTATTTACTCCTCTCTCCACCAGGGGCAGCGATGACTCTCTGCTTCTCTGAAAACACACCCAGTTGTTCTGTGAAAAGACAATAAACCAAGAAGAATCAGAATGTATTAACTGTGTGAACATGTTAACACTTTAGAATAACCTTCCCTTATAAAATTAAATTAATCAATCCCAAATGATTAGTTCATGTGTTATTTATAACTTGTTAAATGTGTGTCAATGGTTAATGCTATAACGATTATTTATAAAACTATGCTATTAATAGTTAATAAATCATGAACAAGTAATCTATTAACTATTAGTAGGCCTAAACTACTTAAAAACCTAACCTCCCAGCACCTTCCCTGCAACTACAGTAACCATCAAAGAAAAAACAACTCAGTCCATTCGAACAACATTTGACCAATACTTTGTCAATAGTGTATCTTAGTAGGAAGGGCAGCTCAGTTGGTAGAACACTCTCCTTTGGACCACAAGGTTCTGTCTTTGATCCTGCTAGTGATGGAATGATCAGTGTTTTCAATGAACTGAATCATTGGGTTCAGTTCACTGAAATGTTGTGTTCAATGAACTGAATCATTGTGTTCAGTTCACTGAAATGTTGTGTTCAAAATGATTGGTTCAGAGTTTGGCTGCATTGTGTCGTCTCTTCACTTCCTAACTGAGTCACCTGAACGTCCTCTCAGGCTATGGGATCTAACCTCTCAGGCTATGGGATCTAAACTCCTGCATCATGTAAAACATGTTTATATTTGATTGATGATGAATGGTCCAAACTACACAGTTCACCAAGAGCACCCCCCCCCCCCCCCCCATCTGACCACATTGTCATCAGTGTTGTCTGATACAACCAATCATTTGATTATTACATTTGATTATTAGATTCATTATTATGAGAAATTAAGCAGAAGACACATGATAATGTGAATTCACACGGCCGGGATGGTTTACCAGGCTAGTTGGTTCACTTCTTACACAAGCATGTTGTTTTGTGTATGTTTTCTAGTTTTATACACTTTTATACATTAAAAATGTATGAATGTATGTAAAAAGGTTTAGTAAAAAAGAAAGAGGAAGTGAACCTGTGTGTGTGGGAGGAGTCTAAAGATCGTCATTGGCTGTCGGCACCAGAATACGACCTGATAGAAGAAGAAGAGAGACAGTTAAAACAGACACACAAATAAATCCTATGTACTGTATTGTGTGTATTTCTCCATAAAATGCATAAATGTACACACAACACAATAACACAACAACACAACAACATTAAGGTTCAGTCATCAGGGTCACATGTTGCATCAGAACTAATTTGAACATTTGACTCTTATTTAAGACTAAATGTGACAACATAGAACACACTTTGACCTCTAACTAGGTTGTCTAAACTGGTCTAAACTGGTTAAGGTTCTAAACCAATATAAACCAGTTTAGGTTGTGGCTTTACATGTTTGTTTGTTTGTTTGTTTGTTTGTTTGCATTTATGTGAGGGTTCCACATGTCATGTGATCCTCTGTTGATCTGACCTCATTTCTTCCACTGGTAGTAGATTAATTAATGAAACATGTTAATTAAACATGCTAATCACCTTGTTTCTTCCACTGGTAGTAGATTAATTAATGAAACATGTTAATTAAACATGCTAATCACCTTGTTTCTTCCACTGGTAGTAGATGAATCCAGACAGGAACAAGACCAGACCCAGAACCAGACCTGATGCTCCCATGGCCACCTTGTTCTTCACTGACTCTGGCATGGAGTCATCTGACAATACAAATATTATATGAATGATATTATATTATATTATATTATATTATATTATATTATATTATATTATATTATATTATATTATATTATATCATATTATAAATTCTATACATTCTATAAATGTCTTTATACCTGCAGCCATTAGTAAACAAAGATGATGTACCTAATCTAGACAAGACACTTAAGCTCTAAGTAGGTGAGGCTCCTGTCATGACCTTCTTATTAGAATGGTTACTTTTTTAGGATGTTTTAATGTATTTGTATTGATTCTTATTTCTGGTGTCTGTATTATTATTGTGTCTTGTTTTTAATTGGATTGCTGTGTTTCCTTTCTGCAAAACAAATGTACCTTCAGGTACAAAAAGAGAAGAATCCTTGAACCCTTAAAACAGAGTGCAGTGTACCACATTACAGTAGAGTAGATTACAGTAGAATACAGTAGAATACAGTAGATTACAGTAGAATATAGTAGAATGCAGTGGAATACAGTAGATTACAGTAGATTACAGTAGAATAGAGTAGATTACAGTAACTGACCCCAGTCCATCTTGATAGGCGCGGTCAGGCTGGGATGTTCCACCATGCATGTGATCTTCTCTCCTGATCTGTAACACACACACACACACACACACACACACACACACACACACACACACACACACACACACACACACACATGATCATTACCTACGCACCGTGGTGCCCCCTCTGCACCACGGTGCAGGGGGGGGGGGGCACCACGGTGCAGAGGGGGCACCACGGTGCAGAGGGGGCACCACGGTGCAGGGGGGGGGGGGGCACCACGGTGCAGAGGGGGCATCACGGTGCAGAGGGGGCATCACGGTGCCGAGGGGGCACCCAAAATGAGCCATGCCGCTAATCATAATAACGATGAACATCATTCATAACGATGAACTATTATATTTAAATGTAAGATTAAAAACACAACTACAATTAGGCACCATATCACTAGACGTTATAGGCAACTAGAAAAAGTGCTCCTCGGAGCACAGGTCTCCGCCAGGTCAGGTTAGTTATTGTGGCCTCCTGGTGGCGCTATAATAGGCCAATGTGAAAAGGGTGGCATTTCTTCCTCGGCCTAGTGGGAATATGCGTGCAAATTTTCACGGAAATCGCACGCCACGTTCATGATTTCAGACATTTTGTTCAAAACGGACCAATCCTGCAAACTTTGGAATTCAACCTTAGCCAATCAGGATGGAATATGAAATATCGGACAGATGCGTCTTGATCACATGACTATAGAGATACTGTGTACCGATTTGCGTGATGTTTGGATAAAATCTGAAGGATTAATATCCAAAAATGTATTTGACATAAGTCGGCCTCCTGGTGGCGCTGTAAAAAGCAGATGTGAAAATTGCAGTGCAGATGTTTTTCCTTGGCCTCTAGAGAGTAGGCGTGCAAAGTTTCACGCAGATCGGTGCAGTTATAGTTAAAAATGCAAATCGGCCTGTTATAGCGCCACCATGAGGCTGATGTGAAAAGTTTTAAGTGCCATTTCTTCCTCGGCCTAGTGGGAATGTGCGTGTGCAATTTTATGGAAATGGCAAGCTGCGTTCATGATTTGAGGCAGTTTGTTGAAAACGGACCAATCCTGCAAACTTTGGATGGTAACCTTAGCCAATGAGGATGGAATATGGGAAAGCGGACTGATCAGGGTTGATCACATGACTATAGAGATACTGTGTACCGATTTGCATGAGGTTTGGTTAAGAACTGTAGGAGTAATGGGAAAAAATGGGTTTTGCACAAATCGGCCTCCTGGTGGCGCTATAACAGGCCCATGTGAAAAATTTGAGGCAGAGGTTCTGAATTGGCATCCAGGGAGTGTGTGTGCACAGTTTCGCAACGACCGGGCCAACGGTGCCGGAGATTTGGTGGTAACACACAGACAGGACGGACGGACGGACGGACGGACACACAGACGGACGGACGGACAGGGGCGAAAACATACTCTCTCGCCACGCCTTTCGGCCTGGCGGAGACAATAAGATAAGCTTATACTGATATTTTCTCCACCTAAAATAATCATGACGTGCGTGCGTCCTCAAGTTGAATGTGTGTCCATGTGGATCTGCTCAGAGCTGAAGCGGCCCCTCCTCCCCGCCCGGTCTGGCAGTGAGTGAGCAGCTGTTAATAACATTAGGACAGATTGTGAAAGTAGCCGATCTACAAGCTGAAACGCGCCGCGCTTCGACACATTGATCCGTTGATCTTTGTTATTATTTAGTTTTTTGGAGAGAAAAAAAAGGTTTGACTATTTTTATGTAGGAGCGTGAATGCCCCGCTGGGCTCTCCTCCGCTCTAGTGTTTATTGTGTATTCCACTATTCCCTCCCCATTGCAGAAAAAATAGGAAGGCAAGAGGCAGAAGAAACTTAGCAACGAGATATGCACGTTATAGCGTATTCCTGTGTGTGTATTCATGTATAGCACACTCGCTCGCGGGTCTCTGTGTGCGTTCGTCATGCTTGCACGACGACGAGCTTGCTGCGTAGTTGTGTCTGGAGTAGACTGGTGATAAACACAGGAGCAATCAAAAACTCGGGAGCAATCGTGTGTGTGTGTGTGTGTGTGTGTGTGTGTGTGTGTGTGTGTGTGTGTGTGTGTGTGTGTGTGTGTGTGTGTGTGTGTGTGACTTAATATTAGCATACCAATTAATGGGCAATTTTCAGCAAGTGAGTAACACTTGTTTTGTTTTGAAAGAATATATGTATAGGTGTCTAGTAGGTGTGTATTTCTAGGTATAGGTGTCTGTTAGGTGTGTACCTGGGTGTGTACTCCAGGTAGGAGTGGTACTGGTAGTACCAGTCTCCATCAGACAGCTCATCAGTAGAGGAGAGACCAGAGGTCAAAGGTTCTTGACCTATCCACCAGGTCACCAGGATCACTTTAGGATAGAAGTCGTAGCTGCTGCACCTCAGCATGTGAGTGTGTTCACCACGACGAGGGGGAGTCTCTGACTTCAGACTCACTTTGGGCTCCACTGGATAAATAAGATTATTATTATTATTATAATATAACCGTCATAGGAAGTAGGAACATGTTATTATCATTAATAATTGTATATCATCCAAATGATCCAGAAAGCTGCAACACACTTGTTCTTCAACCAGCCAAAATGTTCACATTTCCCGGCTCCTCTCCCTCCATTGACCCTCCAGTTGCTGCCCTCACAGAGTACAAAACACTGATGTTGGCCTACAAAGCAACCAAAGGTATAACACCTCCATATACCTGATCCAACCCTATACAACCTCTCACCCTCCACACGTCCTAGACTCTTCTCCTTTCCCTAAAACACCGTGGACAACGCTCCTCATGTCCTAGACTCTTCTCCCTTCTCTAAAACACCCTGGACAACGCTCCTCATGTCCTAGACTCTTCTCCCTTCTCTAAAACACCCTGGACAACGCTCCTCATGTCCTAGACTCTTCTCCCTTCTCTAAAACACCCTGGACAACGCTCCACACGTCCTAGACTCTTCTCCCTTCTCTAAAACACCCTGGACAACGCTCCTCATGTCCTAGACTCTTCTCCCTTCTCTAAAACACCCTGGACAACGCTCCTCATGTCCTAGACTCTTCTCCCTTCTCTAAAACACCCTGGACAACGCTCCACACATCCTAGACTCTTCTCCCTTCTCTAAAACACCCTGGACAACGCTCCACACGTCCTAGACTCTTTTCCCTTCTTGACCTAGCCTTGACGACCTTGCGGTCTCATTCAAAGGTTAAAATGTAATTTAGATAATTTAGATAGCATACTATGTAGACAGATGCCAGGTTCAACCTGGCATCCTATCATTTGGATAGTTTCAATGTACATATTATTTATTTGTTTGATATTATACTGTTTAGACTGATGATAGGTTATTGGTTTACATATGATCCTAGATTACTATTTCTATGCATTTGATGTATTACCTCATGTTTTCCTTGCTTACTGTAAATCACTCTGGATTAAGAGCGTCTGATAAATGCCTACATTGTAAATTGTAACTGTAAATGTCAGTGTTTGGCCACCAGATGGCACTGTACTGAGTACTGTAGATTCTGCAATGTCTACAGTTTTCTACAACGTAGAATGCATTTATATAATATAATTTAAACATTTTAAATAATTCACAGTTACACAGTGCTTTACATAAACAACAATAAACCAAGCAATATCATTGTATGAAAATGATATTGCTTAATAAACAAACAAAACAATACACATAATCCTGTAAAATATTGTGATTAAAAACATACAAAACAAACTAGTTAAGACAATAATTAAAATATAAAATCAGGAGGTGAAATGAAGTGTATAGAGGTGTGTTTTAGCCTGCATGGTTCTTTTTAACGATAATTTAAAAACATTAATCCTGGTGTCTTTGTTTTAGGCAGGTCATTATATGTAGGTGAAAACGCTCATAGCCTAGATCTATGTTTCATTTATACTACTGTACGATGGTGACACCACATGTTGTGAGCTTGTAGATCTGCTATTTCCACTGTGTGACAGCCTGTTAGGTTACAGTATAAATCAAGAGGATCTGAAATGTTTCTCAGCAGATAAAGAAATATGTAATAAAAATTATGATATGATCAATATTAACACCATTAATCATCTCTGAATAGAATCATGTGATTTCATGTTATAGTTTATGAGGTGATGAGTGTTGAGTGCTGCCCTGAGATCAGCTCACCTCTCTTGTTCAGAACAGAGGAGTAGTAGAGCTCAATGTTGTGTTTGCAGAATGCCACTCGGTTTGATCTCATCGCATCCAGTACTCCAGGATCTTTATTGCTGCGCTCTGCCTGCTTCACACCATACTCAGTGTATCCAACAACCTGATCTACTCTACTGTCCCACCTGAGGTACTCATCACCATCGAAATTCTTTGAGTATATGTACTGTATGTCCTTCAGCTCACTGGAGTTAAACACACAGCGGGAAGCCACATAGTACACATATCCATCTGGAAGTATAGTCGACAATGAAAAATGTCATTAATGTTCAGTTTTATTCATCTGTATAATATCAACACTAGGCTAACTGCCCCCCATCAGCCAAATATGTCTCTACATAAAGTCTACAATAGGTTCAGGATGTGAAATCTGGCATTAAAATGTTTTAGGTTTTGTTTCTCTATGTGTCCAGTTGTCTAGTGCGGCTGAGTTAACAAGGACTCTGTCTGTCTGTCTGTCTGTCTGTCTGTCTGTCTGTCTGTCTGTCTGTCTGTCTGTCTGTCCAGCTGCTGGAATCTAATGTTAACCGGGCATAAACTGTACCCCCCCCCTGCACCTGTGTTGCGGACCACATGCGTGCACGACTCATGCACAAATGTTTTGTATTAATTAATTAATTAACCGACCATAAAACAACATTAACAACACACTCTACCATCCGTCTGTCTGTCTGTCTGTCTGTCTGTCTGTCTGTCAGTCAGACCCCATCATGTATTTCCAGGATAACAGAAAAAACACTTGCAAAAAGGTTGTTATTTTGAGAGCGAAATGCCTCACAATATGAATACATTCTGATATGTTTTATTTTGATGGTAAAGGTCGTTACACACCGGCGATTATGCGAATATACGCAGATTAAAAGACACTTTTTCGCTTCGCTTTTTCGCTTTTTCACTCCATGGAAGCTTGCATTGACTTTATAAGGTGTAAAAAAAACTATTATTCGCATGAAAAAATCGCCCCCGGTGTGTAAGGACCTTAACTGTTGTATAATCGTATTATCTTGGATTTTGACATAATTCATGTCTTTATATTGAAAATCCCAATAAATAAGTAAAGGTGTGTGTGTGTGTGTGTGTGTGTGTGTGTGTGTGTGTGTGTGTGTGTGTGTGTGTGTGTGTGTGTGTGTGTGTGTGTGTGTGTGTGTGTGTGTTCAACCGGTTTAGTTAATAACTATTGTGTTAATAGTATTCATGTACCTTTCACTGGTGGTTTCTTCAAGGCAGTGCGAACGGTGTCCAGCTGGTCTTTGCAGAACGCCTGCTGACCCAAAGCTGCATCATAAGCTCCTGTGAAGGTCATATGATCTACAAACGGAGGCTGAGGCTCCACCGCCTTCCCTTTGTTGTAGTCTGCGTACACCAACACTTCACCATCCAGTCCCTTCATGCTCTCTTTATATGAGTCTTTAACTGTGTCTGAACAGCTAAAGACTAGAATGTCCTCATGGAACACTGGAAATAAAACAAAGATGACGTTAAACAACAAACTTCTTCACAGTGACAATAACACATAATCATCATGTTAAACAATCATGTTTGGTTCTTATATGAAGTGAAAGGTTGGATATTAAAGTAGCTTCCTGTCAAACGTTTTATTCACACTGATTCAATATTGTATATACAGGTAGTAAAAGGAGTGTGTGTGTGTGTGTGGGCCGATGACAAGATTGGGTGGGGGGACAAGTTTTTCGAAAGTGGCCCCCCCCATGCTTGCGCGTGCGTGCATGGGGCGTGTGCTCGCGCGATTTTTTCCCCGGTTTTAATTCAGTTATTTATTAATTAATTTCTTATTATTATTTTCGGGTTTTTCTCGGTTTTTGAATTAATTTATTATTATTTTTGACCTCAAAACATTAAGTCGGGTGTCTTTGCGCGATTTCACGTTGGCCACTTTAGCCTCAAGCCAATATATAGTCAGTTCTGTTCATAACCAGTGGTGGAAAAAGTATTCACATGTTTTACTTAAGTAAAAGTATGAATAATGCAATGTAGAAATACTCCCTTACAAGTAAAAGTCAATTAAAAATGTATTTCAGTAAAGGTACAAAAGTATTGGTATAAAAATTTACTTTGAGTACCAAAAGTAAAAGTACTCCAGTCGTTGTGAGTACTTTTACAGGGCTATTTTCTAATGGCCGAAATATATAGGGCTGAGATCTACAGCTCACAGAGATCTACAGCTCACAGAGATCTACAAGCTCACAGAGCTTGTAGATCTGCTATTTTCAAAAGGTTTTTATACATTTGAAAACTTGAAATGGGACATTCTGCATAATGAGTACTTTTACTTTTGATACGAGATTACAGTCCATTTTATACTTTTGCACTTTTACTCATAGGCACGGCAGCCACTTCTGCACATTAAACATTCTGCACTCACAATAGCTGTCCCTCCAACGTCCAAACATCTCCTAAATTCATCATTTCTAGTTGAAAACTTGCTATTTTCTGTCTCATCATAAATCCACACAATGTTTTGTTTACTTTTCTCCCCGTGACTTCAATCAATCAATCAATACTGTAAGCGCAAATTTTTGCTTTTTTCATAGATTTTACCTGGCAACCCCCCCCCCCTTCTCTCTCTCTCTCTCTCTCTCTCTCTCTCTCTCTCTCTCTCTCTCTCTCTCTCTCTCTCTCTCTCTCTCTCTCTCTGATCAGATGCGCAGCAGCGCACACACACACACAGTCACGTCGCGACGCACGCAGCGCGCATTTCCACCAGTCCACCACCACACAAATATAAATTACATGAATTATATGTGAAGAAGTTTGCGATGTCTCTGCCGGCGCCCCCCCCCCCCCCCCCCCGCCTGAGGCCCCTTTAGCCCCGCCTTTCAGCGGGCCTGACAGGCAGTAAAAGGAGGATGTGTGTGTGTGTGTGTGTGTGTGTGTGTGTGTGAGTGCATGCGTGCGTGCGCATTTCATTTGTTTGTATTGTGCATTGTTCATATTTGGTTTTATATAATAACAGTAGATATAAATGTATATATTATATAATAACATAAATATAATGTACTTACTTCCTGGGATCGCTTTGACATGAAGTACAGAGGAGAGGATGAGGAGGGTGGCTGTAATCTTCATCATCACTGATCAAAACTGAACTGAATTCAATAGATGAGAATAAACAGATCAGAATAAACAGATGAGAATAAACAGATGAGAATAAACAGATGAGAATAAACAGATCAGAATAAACAGATGAGAATAAACAGATCAGAATAAACAGATGAGAATAAACAGATCAGAATAAACAGATCAGAATAAACAGATGAGAATAAACAGATCAGAATAAACAGATCAGAATAAACAGATGAGAATAAACAGATCAGAATAAACAGATGTTTACTGAAAGAGAAGTTCTGGAGTCTGAAAGAGAATGAAGGAGGACTCGTTCTTTAGTTCAGAAGAATCAGCCAATCAGATTAAAGATAAGATGTTACATCATCTGTTTCCAGAAAGACGACAGTCTGGATTATTGCACATAATCATATATGGTATATAGCTGCTGCTTATGCACCTATATGTCTCCTCATGTACATACTGTACCTTATGCACCTTATGTCTAACTTCATGTACATACTGTACCTTATGCACCTTATGTCTAACCTCATATACATACTGTACCTTATGCACCTTATGTCTCCTCATGTACTGTATATACTGTACCTTATGCACCTTATGTCTCCTCATGTACATACAGTACCTTATGCACCTTATGTCTAACTTCATGTACATACTGTACCTTATGCACCTTATGTCTCCTCATGTACATACTGTACCTTATGTCTAACCTCATGTACATACTGTACCTTATAAACCTTATGTCTCCTCATGTACATACTGTACCTTATGCACCTTATGTCTCCTCATGTACATACTGTACCTTATGCACCTTATGTCATTCTCTTTCTGAAAATAACTAAAACGATGGAGCTGCACAAAAAATAATTCCACCCACTTCTTCACACCTTTAACCTGTGATGTGACAATAAAGATGATTCTGATTCTGTTGAAGAGAAACACAAGAAAGAAAGAAAGTAAAATGTTATAATTAATTAAAAGCTTTCAGATGAGACATGATGGGAGGCTAAAGGTTAAAGTTCATCACTTCAGATTGAAGTGATTACAGATTATTTAAAATATGAATAATATAAATAACGTCTCCCATGTAGTTGCTGTTGGAGGGCAACGGGTGGGGGGTTCCAATCCACACCAAACTTTACACAAACACTGTTCAGGTCTGGTAAGAGAATAGTCTCACCAAATAAACTGAATGTCACACATATGGTTCTACAGCAGTGTTACACAGTGTTTAACACTTCATATGGACACAACTCAGAGACCATTGGATTGGAAGGCTGTGCAGTAAAAGTCTATTTAGTCTATTCATTTACTTTTACTAATTTATAAGCTAAGGTATTCTCACACAAAGGAGTCACATTTGACCTCCTAACTCAACCACATCTTCTTGGTCAAAGGTCAAAGGTGACATCTTGGAGCATCAGAGTGGTTAAAGGTAGACTGGGATCAAATACCATTTTCAGGTTTCTGGTCGGGTCTGGAGTGGAAATAACTTTACGTCATCAGGCGGCCGGAACCCACGACCGGAACCTCCAGCGCCGTGCGCCTCCAAAAGGATTCCCCTAGTTTAAAACTTGTTTAGTTTGGTATAATCGTTTGGTATAATCGTTTGGTATAATCGTTTGGTATAATCGTGTACTCAGTTTTAGAATGAATACCAGGCTTTCCTCCAACCTGCTCATCAGTAGCAGTTAGGGGTTCAGTGCCTTGCTCAAGGACACTTCAACATGAAGCCAGGAGGAGTCAGGAATCAAACCGGGAACCTCTGTTAACTGAACTCACAGACGCTCCTCTAATCCAAGCCTCATTACATCTCACTGATGGTGTGTGTGTGTGTGTGTGTGTGTGTGTGTGTGTGTGTGTGTGTGTGTGTGTGTGTGTGTGTGTGTGTGTGTGTGTGTGTGTGTGTGTGTGTGTGTGTGTGTGTGCGTGCGTGCGCGTGCGTGCGTGTTCAGCGTTGCTGGTAAAATGCTGTTCATGTTCATTAAACATCAATCCAAGCCTCATTACATCTCACTGCTGAATCTAATGTCTTTAAAAACACACTGGTCATGTGATCAAAGTGTCACATGAGAGGTGTGTGTGTGTGTGTGTGTGTGTGTGTGTGTGTGTGTGTGTGTGTGTGTGTGTGTGCGCGTGCGTGCGTGCGTGCGTGCGTGCGTGCGTGCGTGCGTGCGTGCGTGCGTGTGTGCGTGCGGTTGAACTCGCTACTGAAGCTTCTGACTGGAAACTCAAACTTGAATTTCACTTCCTGATTCACTCAGCAGCCAATCAGAATTATTCTTTTATTACTCATCACCAGTTACTAGAGAGACATGTTGATGTCAACAACCTCACAGACTGTACATAGGCTAATTATGTATTTATTTATTGTTTGTTTTATTTGACTCTTGTTGGTAATGTCAAGGTGTTGCTCATGGCAATAAGGACACTTTAAATCTGATGTTAAAAGTTGAAACAAACAGACAGACAGACAAACACTGTTTTGTGTCTGTGTGTCTGTGTGTGTGTGTGTGTGTGTGTGTGTGTGTGTGTGTGTGTGTGTGTGTGTGTGTGTGTGTGTGTGGTGTTGAAGCTTCTCACTGGAAACTCCCCGAACATTAATTTCACTTCCTGATTCACTCAGAGAGAGAGAGAGAGAGAGAGAGAGAGAGAGAGAGAGAGAGAGAGAGAGAGAGAGAGAGAGAGAGAGAGAGAGAGAGAGAGAGAGATTGTTGTCACATGATCTAGAAGCTTCTATCACTTAAAGGACAAGACCACTTTGGTAGAGGTTTGGGTTGTGTATTTACCTTGCCATGATGTAACTCCAAAGGTGGACAAGAAATCAAAAATAATTGCTCCATTGATTAGAAATTGATCATTCATAACATGCTCCTCATTGACTTACATTGTACGGTGAAACATCTCTCAAAGTCGCTCTTTTAGCACGTACACAAACACAAATAAAGCTGATTCAGAGAATATGGAACATCACCAAACCCAGTACTGTTTATTAAATACAAATGTCAACTTCCTGAAGAAACCCAGACTGGGTCTGCAGATCCGGATATTCAAATAGTAAAATGCATTCAAATTTAAATGTTTATCTTTTCGGGCATTTCTGCTTCATTTGGATAGGTCAGTGTAGAGACAGTCAAGGTGGGGGAGAAAGTAAGGGAGTGACAAAGAGCAATGGTCGAGCTGGTCTGGGAATCGAACCAGGGAATCGCTGTCATGGCATCAGAGCCTAAGTTGCTAATAAGTGGTGATTTAAAATTGTACAATAAAAGGTATTTCCATGCACCTCATATAGTGGATTCAGCATCATTCCATAAGATTAATTGCATAAGATGTTACAGTCCAATTGGACCTTATAGTTAATTACTCACAAAAGGTGTGTATACTACATCGTCTCTGTCGGGTAGAAACCTCATATGTCCAGAACTGGTACTTTTCAGGATTCAAATTCAAAAATATCAAAAGTAGCAGATCTACAAGGTCAAAACGTGGCGCTTCGCGCCACATTTCGTGCTTGTAGATCTGCTACTTTTGATGCTTTTGTGTGACGCTGCATGATCAAGTAGGGAGTTCATTTAGGGAAAAAATCACAAAGTGAAAATATTGAGGTTTCTGCCCGACTACACATGTTAACCACAAATAGCTGATATACAAGCTCACGTGTGTTTTGTGTTTTCACTATTTTTTTATTTGTGACATTTTTTCCCCTATGCTCAAAATAGGGACAGCAGGTAGAAAGTGGTTAATATAATGTATAGAGCAGTAACACCCTGGAATAATAATAATAATAATAATAATAATAATAATAATAATAATAATAATAATAATAAAAAAGTAATAAATATTATCTATTTTCTTTTTTTTATTGTCTATTTTCCTGACAGCAGGAAAGTGCAGAAACATAGATTAGCCATTAGTTTGTTTCTAAACTGGTGTAGAGCAACAGACTCAGACTAACATTGCACCTGATGATGATGATGGTGATCTGAAGGTGGAGCACAGGGCCAACACTAGGCAGAATGTAACTCCAGAAAGTGACCAGGTTCCAGTCAATGAGGCTGAAGAGAGTAGCCAACCACAGGCAGTTGAAGCTAAACCTGAGCCAAAAAGATACCCTTCTAGAGTGAGGAGGAAGCCAAGTTACACCAAAGTAACATAGATTATTGTTACAGAGTGACATGTAATGTACCTGTAACTTTCACAGGAGCCTTAAAGGGGAATTTTGGACTAAGGTTTTTTTTTTACCTTTTCTATGACGTTATATCTTAGGATGAATGGTACAGTAGAAAAAATTCATAACTCCATCCTGAGTCCACCACAGCTTAAAACGTGCTTCAATAGGCCTTGCGTTAGATCGCGTATTTTATTAGCTTTTTTTTAATTTATTTTTTGGTGAGATCTGACGTTCATAGTGACAGAACACTGTAAAAAAAAAACAAAAAAAAACCTAGAAGACTTAGGTTTTATTTTATTTTTTATTTTTTTTACATAGTGTTCTGTCACTATAAACGTCAGATCTCACCAAAAAAAAAACGTTAAAAAAGCTATTAAAATATGTGATCTAGCGCAAGACCTATAGACCGCCGAAGTCTGACGTCATTTACACATCCTTTGTTTGTCTACCTGGTTCGCAGTTTTCCACCCCCGTTCTGAATCCCATAGACGTATTTAATATCGCGTCAAATAAGAACTGTGTTCCAAAAATAAACAAATGACCACGGCGGGTTGACTCTTATGGATATGAAGCATCAACTGACGGTGAGAAAACGCTAATGTTACTTCCGCCAAATTAGTTACATTTTCGCCAGAAACAGACTGTATCAAATATAAGTGACTGACTATCATAAACTATACAGAACCTCCTCCCTGACAATAACGCCGACACGCTGTGTTTATTTTTGGACCACAATTCTTATATGAGACGATTCTAAGATGACCCAATGTTATTCTCCATAGAGAAATTACTTCCGCAAACCTGGGGATGAACGAGTGACGTCAGGACTTCGGTGCTCTATAGGCATACGTTTTAAGCTGTGGCGGACCCGGGATGGAGTTATGATTTTTTCCTACTGTACCATTCATCCTAAGATATCATAACGTCATAGAAAAGGTAAGAAAACCTTAGTCCAAAATTCCCCTTTAAGCTCAGGGTCCATGCGATGGATGAGGAAATGCAATCGATTAAAGAAAATAACACATTTACTCTAATAATCAACTTACCTGAGGGTAAGAAAGCAGTGGGGGGGTAGATGGGTTTATGCTATGATGAACAACATTGATGGGTCTGAAAAATACAATGCTAGGTATGTGGCTAAAGGGTACCGTACAGTCAAAAGATGAGAGCTGATTATGAGGAGACATTTTCTCTTACAGCTAACTTGACTAGTATCAGAGTGTTGATGCAGAAAGCAGCAGGAAAACCTGATTTTGCACCAAATGGACGTTAAAACTGCCCGCTTTTTCCCCCGGTGGCTTCTATGCCCAGGATGAGTGCTCATACAGTAGGTAGGTACGTAGGAGTAGTGAGGAGAGTCGCTCTCTAGTGGTGTTTGTTCCAAAACCTCCATGCGGTGCATTGCTGTGTGTTAGGGTGGCGGGGGTCTCCCAAGTTGGACTGGTTCACTGGACGGGACCGGTGGTCCCAGGTGGGTCATGGTTTTCTTCCTTAGTAAATCATTACTATTAATTAATTCATATTTAATCAACATTTAGTTCATAACTAGTTACTTGATTTCCACTTTTTTTCTACATTGTTGCTTGCAGCAAAGCTCACAGTTTCACCAGGAACTGCACTTTTCTAGTTTCATTTGTAAACACTGAGGAAAGCGGCTAAAAAACAAGGTAGGTTGTAGTTTTTTACTCCAGTGACATCACTAGGGAAACTTTGAAGCACATCTTAAGTTGTATTTCAGAGTTATATGGCTGCTAAGGCTAATAGAGCATTTGCCTTCCTGTCGGGCAGAAACCTCGTATCTCCATATTCTAACTTTCATAAATTAACGCCCCACTTGATCATACTACAGCGTCACACAAAAGCATCAAAATTAGCAGATCTACAAGCTCAAAACGCGACGCGAAGCGACGCGTTTTGAGCTTGTAGATCTGCTACTTTTGATGCTTTTGAATTTGAATCCTGAAAAGTAACAGTTTTGGACATACGATATAAAGAAGAATATGTTGAGAGTGATTAAGTTACAGCTCTATATTGTGATAGTAATCATTGTATAGAGTGTTTGTTCAGTATCAGGGGTCTCCTCGTCTCTCCATCTCTTTAGTAAACAGAACATGTTCAGGTCAGGATACCAGTTTTATCCAATCAGAAGAGAAACTCCACAAAGATCATTTATCAGCTTCAATAATAAAGTGTTCCAGTTCCAAATGTGTCTATTTTTTTAGTTTTTGTTTCATCACTTCCTATTTCACTTGTTTATCCTGTATCCTGTATGTTCTCTCTCTTGATTGGATAACAATGACATCCTGACATGAAAATGAATGTTCTGTTTACTAAAGAGCTGGAGAACAAACACTGGATTGCAATGATTAATATAGGAAATATAGGACTATTTAGCACTTATTTTAACGATAACATATGACTTACAAGCCCTTTTATGCCTGTGTATGTACTATGTACGTACAGGTAGTCACTCACTGAAGCACGGCACTTTGCAGCATTTAGTTCATATATAAATGCATTTATTTAAGTTAATCATTTTGTCCTCATTCAAAGTTGAATTTCTTCCATTTCTATAAAACAGTTAGAAGCGCAGCGCTGTACAATCCAACAACAAAACTATGAACTGAGGCCAAATACACGGTGTATATCTGTGCAGATGCTACACACACTGACAGGTATATACAAACAATGTACACTTTTACATGTGATATCCCCCATGCCACAACATTCACAAACTCATTTTAATAATATTATTATTTGCTTTTGCTTATGAATTCAGTTTTCTGGCATGAAATGGCGATGGGACTTGGGTACTGCCTACGCTCACAAGCTGAACGAAGTCAAATACGAATGTGATCTGTCTCAAATGTCTCACCATGACTCAAACATCCTAGCAAGACTCAAACATCCTAGCATGACTCAAACATCCCACAAAGACTCAAACATCCTAGCATGACTCAAACATCCCACAAAGACTCAAACATCCCACAAAGACTCAAACATCCTAGCATGACTCAAACATCCTAGCAAGACTCAAACATCCTAGCAAGACTCAAACATCCTAGCAAGACTCAAACATCCTAGCATGACTCAAACATTCTAGCATGACTCAAACATCCCACCAAGACTCAAACATAGCGTGACTAAAACATCCCACCAAGACTCAAATATCCTAGCATGACTCAAACACCTTTCCATACTAATAGTAACAGAGGGATAGTTGTACCCTACACAGGATGTTTTAAGATGGCGATGTTAAAAAGGTGATTTGAGGCATTCCACTTGTTAGCATAGTTGTCATAATCTGTGGATAACTGATAACACTCCCCGAATTCAAACTAATCATCAGTTTAGAGATTCGTTCTCCCAAGCAGCTAAAATGGGATTCATAACTTTTGATTTGCACGCTACATAGTATTTTCTACATATGACATTGGGCTTTTATTCATCCTGTCAAATACATCATCGCTGTCGGGCGGAAACATTGCATCGTCATACATCGCCTTCGTTCTGCCGTGCAAAAGTCGCCAAAACAGCCAAGCTCACTGCGCGGCTATTTTTACAACATTTTAAAAGTGAACGTGGTTGAGTCTGTCTGTGGAGTTCATACATATTGAACCAACGAAAGGTATTAATAAGAGCTTGTGACTAAATAACTACATTGAATCCATTGGAACACGGGTTGGTTTTTTTTCATTTTCGTCAGGGTTTTGGACATGCAAGGTTTCCACCAGACAGCGATGACTTGATACTAGATGGGTGTCGAGGCAACATCCCCTGGTCCAACCTCCAACCTCCAGGCTCAGTTCACATCATGTTCAGTCAGATGGAGGAGACTTGTAGAAGTGTGTGGCAGTCTAGAGGGGCGGGTTCAAAATTTCCGGTGAAAAGTTCCGCCGGATCTTATTGGTTCACCGATCTGTCCGTCAGCCCCCGCCACTGCCCCCTCCCCGCGCCCCTCCCCTGCCCCCTCCCCGCGCCCCTCCCCAATGTGCAGCATTGAGAGCCGTGACGTCACAACATTTGGGGCGACGCCCACTGCACTCCATAGACATATAAAGGTAGACGTCTCCTTCGGCTCTGAGGCGTTGGTATCTCGGGCGCCATTTTAGAGAAGGCAAGCTTCCGCGTGTGTCACAGAAGGGGGCGTTCGGTAGGCCAATCAGAGGCAGGTGGGGGCGGGTCTTTTCGTAAGAGGCAGCCGCGCAGCAAAAGTCAGTTAGACACGCTGTGATTGGCCAGTAGTCAACGCGCTGTGAGCGCTGTGATTGGCCAGTCTGAACTTTGAACATTCAGTGGATTTTCTGTGGTCTGAGGTTTTCTGAATAATTAGGCTAAAAAAAGTGCTGCGATTGGCCCCTGGACTTTGATGTCATAGTCCATTAATCCCGCCCCCTCTCTCTCGTGAAACCTTTAACTCTGACAGTATACAAATGGAACCAAATGGACCCGTCAGGTTCCATTTGTATACCGTCAGAGTTACAGACCTGTAAGGGTCAATTTAGACCCTCCCATCAAGGAACCCTTAGAGTCCCTGGCCTGGACCCCACTTTGAGTTTGAGAACCATTGCTCTAATCATTAGAGGTACCACACAGACTTCTACAAGTCTCCTCCCACTTCTACAAGTCTCCTCCCATTTCCGTCTTCCTCCTGGTGACGAGACAGGAAGGAACTTTGGCACGTTGTGCTACTACAGAACATGTAAACACTTTATCATCCAAATTAAAACAGAATGCATCTTTAATTGTCACTGTTTTCTCTCCTCAATTCATATAAAATATAAAATAAAAACAGCAAACGTTTCATCCTCACATATAGGTAAGACTTAATTTAAAAAGAAAAAAAGGCTTCCAAACAATGCATTTGACCCATCGATGCAGACAGCAATAATGCTATATGATTAATACATTACATGTTCTACTGCCTCTCCTCTCTTGTTCAGCGGCGTTAAACACACCATCCTCCACAGGGGGGCGCTAACCAAAACCAGGGCCAAATTAACACAATGTATTAATAGCACATGATTTTTTAAACAAGAACTGGTTCATTTCAAACTATGACCCGGTTAGTTGGCAAATAAACATTGATGGCGGCATACTGAAACAGAATGATGATATTTTGGTTGATATTAATGTGTCCTGTATGACCCATGTGGCCATGTTTGGTCCTGTAGTGGAAAAAAAAACTAACTTATTGTTTTCTAACTAAATCTGAAGCTTTGTTCAGGCTGCAGCAAAATCCCATTTGTTTCTCAAATCTGATCTTTAGGACTGACTGTTATTTACAAAGTGATCAGACCGGATTATTGTATTCAGTTGCTGTCGTTAACGTTTAACGACATAGGCGTGGCTAATGCTTAACTTATACTCTATCCAGGGGTCTTCAACGTTTTTCAGCGCAAGGACCCCTAATAGCTGAGAGAGAGAGAGATGAAGCAGGGACCCCCTATAGCTGAGAGAGAGAGAGAGAGAGAGAGAGAGAGAGAGAGAGAGAGAGATGAAGCAGGGACCCCCTATAGCTGAGAGAGAGAGAGAGAGAGAGAGAGAGAGAGAGAGAGAGAGAGAGAGAGAGAGAGAGAGAGATGAAGCAGGGACCCCCCACTACATTGCATACAATTGTGTTGCAGATTCAACTTTTTTCATAGATTTCATAGATAGATTCATTGACTATCATCAGTGTTGTGTAAATTAATGCTTCTTTTGTTAATTTCAGACATTTAACCACTTAAACCTTCAAGACATAGTACTTGATTTGCTCCTTTCCCCCTCTACACCAAACCTCTTTGCCGAAAATAGACGATCTACAAGCTCACAACGCAGCTTGTAGATCGGCTATTTTCGGCTAACGTTCCTCAGAATAGAGATGCTATATAGGGTTCAAGTGGTTAATGTAAAAAAAGAAAAAATACCCCCTGGAGTAACTGAGGACCCCCTAGGGGTCCCCGACCCCTTGTTGAAGACCCCTGCTCTATCGTACAGCGGTTCATCGTTCCCCAAAAACAGCTCAGCTCGTAGGTCAGCGAGTTACACCATCGCTTGATGAATTATAAACCAGTATAAACCAGTATAAACCAGTATAAACCAGGCTTCAGTGTCAAGAGTGTCCAGACTGAGAGACGGCTTTAGAAATCAGGTTGGAATCCAATTTTAATTTAACTCTGAGAGTGTACAAATGGAACCAAATGGACCCATTTGTACACTCTCAGAGTTAAATTAACATTGATTTTACTATATAAATTGGGGTCCCAGAGATGCCAGTTTATAGAAATAGAAATGCCATTAAATGGGGGTCCGTAGCCTAATCAATGCATGTCAAACTGGGGGTCCTTGAAATTAAATTGGTTGGATGGTTGAGAATCACTGCTAAAATTGGCATTCGCAGGAAAATAGTCGATCTACAAGCTCACAACGCGAGCTTGTAGATCGGCTATTTTCGGCGAAGAGATTTGCCAATCAAGTATAGAGGGTTTAAGAGGTTAAAAAGCACCGACGCTGATCAAAGGAACATGTGCATTCTTTGTATGATTGCTGATAAAGAGATTATGTCAGAGATAGATGTCAGTACTGCCATGTGGTCTCTGTGTACAACAACACATACGGTACATTACAGACAAACCAATGGAAATCACAAAGAAAGAATATGAGCTGCTGTCTACGTCACAATAAAACTATATGGAACAATTTCCATGTACTGTATTTGGCCATGTGTATTATGTGCATATATGTATGTGCATATATGTAGGTTATTATAGTTAAATAAAAATTAAATAAAAACAAGGCTGTACAAAAAAACAATAACTAACTGTATAGTTTTAGGCAATATTTCATACGTCAGGGTAGTATTTTGCTTGGATATGAAATTTGGCTTTCTTAGCTATGACTGAAAATATATTTTTGTGTTTTGTTTTTTAATGACAATACTTTATTACCGTTTTGAATCTTGACCCTGACAAATACCCCATTTTACAACAAATTCAAAACTAAGCCTTTTAAAAAAATGAAATAATAATACTCTAAACCCACATTAAAACAAATTTAAACTAATTTAAATAAAAAATGAAAAATGTTAAACTATAACAACCTTGATATGTGCATGTATTTGAGTGCATGTATGTATGCAGTAATGCCAATTCATTTAACTCTCCCCCAAAGCTAAATTCACTCTTGAATTTACACTCAAGACCTTACTGTCAGTTAAACCATGAGAAAAAGTGCAATATCCAGACCTAAAGCAGTAATACCAATAGAACCAGGATGATAGTCAGTACATTCAGGACATACATTAATACCAGGTATTAGTCTGAAACAGTGGTTCTCAAACCTTTTGTTTTAAACTTCAAGGACCCCCATAACTCTAAGAGTACAAGAACCAAATGGACCCAATTTTGTACACTCTCAGAGTTACTGACCTGTAAGGTCACTTATTTTTGCACACTAAATACTATAATATAACCAGTGGTGGAAAGTAACTAAGTACTTGTACTCAAGTACTGTACTTAAGTATAATTCTGAGGTACTTTACTTTGGAGTATTTTTTTTTACTTATACTCCACTACAATCCATTATTTGAAAACTTTTAGTTACTAGTTACTTTGAAGATTTTGATTTAACCACTTCAGCCCCATTTATTTTGGCCATTTGAAAATAGCAGATCTACAAGCTCACAATGCGACACATTGTGAGCTTGTAGATCGGCTATTTTCAAAAGATTTCAATACATTTGAAAACTTGAAATGAGACATTCTGCATAACGAGTACTTTTACTTTTGGTACTTTCTAAGTACATTTTAATACCAATACTTTTGGTACTTTTACTCAAGTCAATTTTGAATTCCGGATTTTAACTTGTAACAGAGTATTTCTATACACTGCAGTATTGATACTTTTACTTAAAAGTAAAAATAAATGATACTTTTTCGACCACTGCTAAATAGTATAATATACCTTAAAGGTCTGTCCATTTAAGAGCCCCCTCAAGGAACCCGGAGGGTCCCTGGACCCCACTTTGAGAACCTCTGTTCTGAAACCAGGATGAAGAACTTCCAGTGGAGACAACAGACCATAATAACCGGCACAATGCTATGTGATGATATACCTAATACTGTATCCATTATATTCATATCTTTTTAATCAAAAACACTTGTGAGATCAGGGCATTTCACAGCAGTGTTCAACCCTCTGAACAGGCTGCTCTGTTAAACTAAAGATAAGACTCTCTAGATCAGGGCTCTTCAACGTTTTCAGCCCAAGGACCCCCTAGCTGAGAGAGAGATGAAGCAGGGACCCCCTCTATATTGTATAAAATGGTGTTTTAGATTCAACTTTTTTTATTTACGTTTACTGTTCTTTTTTCCCTCTACACCTAGACCTCTTTGCCAAAAATAGCCGATCTACAAGCTCACAACGCCTCGCCAGCGCGAGGCGTTGTGAGCTTGTAGATCGGCTATTTTTGGCTTAAGTTCTCCTCAGAAAAGGGATGCTAGGGTTCAAATGGTTAAGGTAAAAAAAAAATCATACCAAACTAAGATTTGGCGGACCCCGTGTAGCAACTCTGAGGACCCCCTAGGGGTCCCGGACCCCCTGTTGAAGACCCCTGCTCTAGATCACTGGTTCTCAATGTGGAGTCTGGGGGACCCCCAGGGGTTCTTGGGGGGGTCCCAGGGGGTCCCCAGCAAAAGCTCCCTGGGGGGCTTTTTTGGTGTTATCCTTTTTAGCACAACCTTGGACTGTACTAACTGTACTGTTAAGAAACGTGTTAATAAAGTATTCAAATCAAGGAATCAATCAATGGGGGTCTGCAGGCCAAATACAATCATGTGGGGGTCCTAGACATGAAAATGCTTGAGAACCACTGATCTAGACCTTCAAACTGTGACAGTGTTTTAATAAGGTTTCATTTACAAAGGAAGCTTTGGTCTTTTGAAACATTTCACTCTTCCCTTCTGGCTAAAAAAGAAACAATGTTTTATACCATTTCAGTTCAAGTTCTCAGAGGACTTAACGTTATTCATTCGTTTATTATTATATTTCTTATTATTATTCCCGGAGCATTTTGGTGCCATGTGGTCCAAAACCACATGACAGGAAGATCTTCGGCAAATATACTTTTCGGGCGAAATATATTTAGCGTAGAGCGAAAAACAGGAGGGGCTCTAGTGTGGACCCCTGGGGGACTCCGGTTAATACTCTTTCTCAGGCTTTTTTTCCCCAGGCCCCAAGTTCTGGGTAAAAACATTGATTGGCACAGGCGCAGCCATAACTTAAATGACATTATTTTTTAATTACTCATAGAATGGAATCCCTGGAACGTCTTTGGGACCAAAGGGTTTGGAACGTTTTCTCTGGCGAGCGGTTTACCTTCTGCAATATAGGCTCTATGCACAGCAGAACATATTGGAAAGAAATTGGGCCTCTTCCTTACTGTTACCAATGATACTAATGAAGGCTCTGTTCCATTCTGGTCAAACACAATCAAGGGGAGTTGATGTTGTGCATGTTGTTGGCTCACTGGAAACACTCTGCTACACCAGTGGGTCTCAAAGTGTGGTCCAGGGACCCTCAAGGTTCCTTAAAGGGGTTCCAAATGGCCTCTTATGAGTGTGTAACTCTGAGTGTACAAATGGAACCAAATGGACCCATAAGGGTCCATTTGGTTCCATTTGTACACTCTCAGAGTTACAGGGGTTCTTGAAATTAATAAGTGTGAGAACCACTGTGCCACACTAAGTGGAACAGAGCCTTAATTAGTATAATTGGTAAGCCTTGGTAAGACCTGTTAAGGCAGTAAGGCAGAGGCCCAATTTCTTTCCAATATGGCCGCTGTACACAGAGCCTATTCTCCCTCACGGGTCACCAGATATTTTTACTGCAGTGACGTCGACAGCTGTTTCTACTGGGCCTATAATCACCTGGCCAATGATGGCTGGGCGTGTGTGTGTGGCTATTAAAGGAATTTTCACACCGGAAGCGACTGTAATTCATTTGAATGCGTTTTAAACCAGTGGTTCTCAAACTGTGGGTCAAACTGTGGGTCATCTGGGGACCCCCCCAAGGGGGGTCCCCAGATGATTAGCTTAATTAATGTGCAACATTGTTTTCTCACTCAGCAGTAAACGAACCAACATACAGTATTAGTGTATACAGGCTATCTGCACCTGTCACTAAAGTGACATTCTGAGATAGTTTTAATACATCAAAAAATTATAATAAGACCATTGCTGCGTCAAAAGTAATCAACAAACTATACTAGGCAAACATTTTTGAAAATAGACGAGACGATCTACAAGCTTGTAGCTATTTCCACCTTATTTATCTGTGGAACAGAGACAAACTAAATGTAATGCCTCAACTCCTACAATTCCAAGTGCTTGTAAGGGTGGGGGGTTCCACAGTTCAAATATGATTGTTTTGTGGGGTGAAAAGTTTGAGAACCGCTGGCTTAAACGCTATCTATTCCACCGAGGAACACAGTGGGTGTTTGTCCCCGCGGATCAATGCCACAACGCAGGCGCGGTGCCGTCGTCGTTCTTGAGTTTTCTTGTCGGTTGGCGGAAGGGGTCGAGTTGAAGAACCGACGAGAGGAAGAGCTCTGCGTGGTCGAGTCTTTTCTCCGCTCTCTGCGAAACCGAACCAACGAACAAACGACCGCCGTTGTCGGAAACCCCGTCTCTCTCTCTCATAACAATTCTCTATGAATATAACTTGTAATGTAGTGAGATTGGAATAGAGTTATCAGACAGACAGACAGTCTGTGGACACACACACACACATGCATGTGTATATTTAGGAAAAAAACATAGCTCGATCTGCTATTTTCACTCCTTTAAAAAATATATATATTTCATTTTAATTTTTTAGTAAAACATTTTTTTTTTTAAATCCAGTGAAGTGAGCGGTGCTATTTATGAGTTATTAATGTCATCATGCATCTCGGTAGCCAATCACAGCACGTCCTGCGAAGTGACGTGCTTACATTTTTTACATTATTATTCATTATTATTCAGTTCCCTCTAGATATGAGGGATCGTTTAGCGCCATGGTGTTCATGGTTCATGTTTATGGTTCATGTTCATCGTTTACGGCTGCTGTGGTGTTGTTTTTTTAAGCTGCACTAAAATGAATTTCACCCACTTTTTTACCTTGTAAACCTGTGATGTGACAATAAAACTGATTCTGATTCTGATTTCATCATGCGTCTCGCTAGCCAATCACAGCGCCTCTTAGTTTAAAGTTAATTTCATCATGTGTCTCGCTAGCCAATCACAGCACGTCCTGCAGAGCTTAGCCTATGGGCGTGTTTTCCACAGCATGGCGTCACAGCGAAAGACAAATTTTCACGACGGAAAGAAAAACTTTCGCCACAGATGGGTCCTAAACCCTCTTATAGGAGCAGTTGCACCGCTCAATAATTAAAAACTAAATGTAGGAAACAAAAAATAAAGGGTTATTTACTCACGACCCTTAAAAATTGGTCCGCGACCCACATATGGGTCCCGACCCAGGGGCCTCATACTGGGGTTTGCCTAGGGCCTCCTGATCCTTAAGCACGCCCCTGTACGCTGGTGTGTCTTCAGGTCACATGACTGAGTGTAAATCTTGTCACAATGTTCACACTGGAATGTTTTTTCTCCAGTGTGGACACGCTGGTGTCTCTTCAGGTTACTTGACTGAGTGAAACTCTTGTTACAAAGTTTACACTGGAATGTTTTTTCTCCAGTGTGGACACGCTGGTGTGTCTTCAGGTCACATGACTCACTGAAACTCTTGTCACAATGTGTACACTGGAAAGGTTTTTCTCCAGTGTGGGTACGATTGTGTGACTTCAGGTGACCTGACTGACTGAAACTCTTGTCACAATGTTTACACTGGAATGTTTTTTCTCCAGAGTGGACACGCTGATGTCTCTTCAGGTCACCTGACTCTCTGAAACTCTTGTCACAATGTTCACACTGGAATGTTTTTTCTCCAGTGTGGACATGCTGGTGTGTCTTCAGCTTACCTGACTGACTGAAACTCTTGTTACACAGTTTACACTGGAATGTTTTTTCTCCAGTGTGGACACGCTGGTGTCTCTTCAGGTCACCTGACTCACTGAAACTCTTGTCACAATGTTTACACTGGAAAGGTTTTTCTCCAGTGTGGACACGCTGGTGTTTGTTCAGACTACCTGACTCACTGAAACTCTTGTTACACAGTTCACACTGGAATGTTTTATCTCCAGTGTGGACACGCTGGTGTGTCTTCAGCTGACCTGACTCTCTGAAACTCTTTTTACACAGTTTACACCGGAATGTTTTTTCTCCAGTGTGGACACGCTGGTGTCTCTTCAGGTCACCTGACTGACTAAAACTCTTGTCACAATGTTCACAATGGAATGGTTTTTCTCCAGTGTGGCTACGCTGGTGTCTCTTCAGGTCACGTGACGCACTGAAACTCTTGTCACAATGTTTACACTGGAAAGGTTTTTCTCCAGTGTGGCTACGCTGGTGTCTCTTCAGGTCATGTGACACACTGAAACTCTTGTCACAATGTTTACACTGGAAAGGTTTTTCTCCAGTGTGGACAACCTGGTGTGACTTCAGGTGACCTAACTGAGTGAAACTCTTGTCACAATGTTTACACTGGAATGGTTTTTCCCCATTGTGGACACGCTGGTGTGTCTTCAGACTACCTGACTGACTGAAACTCTTGTCACCATGTTTACACTGGAATGTTTTTTCTCCAGTGTGGACACACTGACCTGAAGGTGTCTCTTCAGGTCACCTGACTCTCTGAAACTCTTGTCACAATGTTTACACTGGAATGGTTTTTCTCCAGTGTGGACACGCTGGTGTCTCTTCAGGTTACTTGACTCACTGAAACTCTTGTTACACAGATTACACTGGAATGGTTTTTCTCCAGTGTGGACACGCTGGTGTCTCTTCAGGTTACTTGACTCACTGAAACTCTTGTTACACAGTTTACACTGGAATGGTTTTTCTCCAGTGTGGACACCTCCACTTGTCTCACCCCAATCATCACTGTCTTCAGTGACTTCAGTGTCAGATTCGAGCTCAACTTCAACTTCAGAGCAGTGTGAAGAGATGTCTTCATCAATTTCACTTTTCACTGCTAGTAATGTCAACATTGATCCATCAGGCTCCTCTGGTCTTTGAAGTAGCTCCTCCTGTTCCTCTTTAATGTGTGAAGGCTCTGGTTTCTCGTGGAGCAGACTGGGGCTCCTCTCCTGTTCAGAAGAATCCTCCTCTTTACACACAACAAGGTGCAGGATGTCTAGGAGCAGAACAATAACATGATATTGAACAATGGATTTCTAAAATGTAACACTATTCTTCCTTTGTCCATGTAGAACAGGGGTCGGCAACCTTTTCGACGTGAAGTGCCATGTTTTTATCTTCTTGATAGTCAGTGTGCCTTAAGTTTAAGTATAACACCACATCAAAATGTCGTATTTCCACCTGATTTTGATTGTCCATAGGCTATACATAACAAACATTAGACTCAATGACCCACCTATCTCCCAGACTGCCTCCCCAGTCAGAGTTATCAGTTTGAATGAATGTAGAATGATGTGCAGAATGTAATTTGTATATAGATGTGAGGAGACTTAATTTAACTGACTAAACCTATTTTGAATATTTAATTTTAAAAGGAAAAAAAAACTCTCTCACACTTATGTCAGTGTGCCAATGATCACCCTCCCCTGCGCCAATGTTGGCACTCGTGCGTAAGGGTGCCTACCCCTATTGTGTAATAATTCATTGTGGCCCTTTGATGTCATCGGTTTCGTAGGCTTGCCTTCCAGCTGACCAGGGAGCATTGTTGTAGCCAAAAGACCAGCACCACCTTCCCCACAGGAGTCGGCACCAACCGCCAGTCCTTCCCGCTCTACTCCTGAGGCCCACATCACCGTTCAACTCTACGTTACTCTGCAGGCTGCCATCGCTCAAACCCAAGCTACCCTGCAGACCAATGCCAGCGTTCCAACTCCACACTACACTGTTTGCTATCTCCGCTCAACTTCACGCTATACCAATGTTTTCTCTATACTTGCCTACTTGAAACTTGCCACTTAAAGTTGCGGTTGAATGGATAGACCCCTAAGTTAACAGACGACGTCACACTGATAAGAACCAGTATGCGTGCAACCAGTATGCGCAGAATGAAACCCATTCTGTCAGGTCTCGCTAGGACGCGCCTCACTAGCCAACACACAAGAGGGGGTTGGGGTGTGCTGAAACCAGCGCACCCCAAAACAACAGGTTGGGAATTGATTGCGTGAAACAATCACCTGTGCGTCCAGTCTCAATGTTAGTAAACAAATAATTGGTCTATAGGCCAGGGGACGGCATCCTTTTTGACATGAGTGCCATGTTTTAATTTTCTTGATAGTCAGTGCGCCATGTCAACATTAAGTTTAATTATGACACCACATCAAAAAGTTATATTTCCAACTGATTTTGATTGTCCATATACTGTACATAATTTTAGTTTTTTCTTCTTCTTTATCGGAATGTAATGATCATTAGACTCAGATCAATAACCCACTTATCTCCCAGACAATTTGCTATGTACCCTCTACACCAAATCTCTTTACCTAAAATAGCTGATCTACAAGCTAGAGATCTTGTAGATCAGTTAATTTCAGCAAATGCCCCCCCCCCTCCTCCCCCCAGGAGAAAATAGGGACGCTAGGGATCAGTGTTATTATTGTAACAGCTCTACAACAAAACAGAAAATATGAAAGAAAGAGAGAGTATATCAAACTTACTGAGGTGTGGATGGTCTTCAGGTTCCTCCTGTTTAATAGAAATGTCCCTGGCTGAGTCTGGAGAGTTCATCTTCACCTGCAGTCTGGACTCCACACACTGGTCTGAAATGAAGCAATTGAAAAAGGACTTTGTTAACTGAAGAAAAAAATAACAATAATATTTGCAGAAGGCAAAATGGCAAAGACCAACTCTCCAACATATGAATCTTGGGAGCAAAGATTATAGGATTCATATATTAGGGAAGAAATCCTTCGTAATTTAGGATTACAAAAGGAAGAATGTGTCAAAAGATGGATTCCTGCGATGCAAATAATGGTCTTAAGTGAATAAGGTGAAAGTAGCCAATCAGTTGTTCATGTTTCTGCAACCAGACAGAGTAAGCAATTTGTTTTACAAAAATAAAGTGCTGACCCCCGAGCCACGGATGTAACAAGTTGAGGCGCAAAAGGTCTAAGTACCTGTATCTCGTATTGTTCAATAAAAAGCATTTTAGTCCGATCGGCGGCCATTTTCTATTAGTTTTTTATTTATTTAATTGTAATGTATCAGAGTGCAATACACCTCCCAACCAGTAGTGTCGCATAGTTGAAAGCATCGGAGAAAATTCGGAACAAATGGCCACCGATCGGATTAAAACGCTTTTTATTGAACAATACGGCAGATACAGGTACTTAGACCTTTTGCGCCTCAACTTGTTACATCCGTGGCTTTGGGGTCAGCACTTTATATTTGATATCTGAACGTTTATGTAGAAGTAGCAGTTGTGAACGTGAAAGATTCATATAATTTTCATATTGTGACAGCTCTACAACAGAACAGAAAAATATTTAAGAAAGAGAGAGAACATTAAACATACTGAGGTATGGATGGTCTTCCGGTTCCTGTTTGATAGAAATGGCACTGGCTGAGTCTGGAGAGTTCATCTTCACCTTTAGTCTGGACTCCACACACTTGTCTGAAATGAAGGAATAGAATAAGGACTTTAGGGTTCCATGGTTCTACTTCCCCTAAAACGGTGATCATTGGGTATTATTAATATTAATAATATTATTAATTATTAAATTAAAATTTTTACAGACGGGACTGGTTTACATAATTAACCCTCTACAGACCAATTTCTCTGGATTTTAGCGCCATTACATGATGAACATGGCGATCTGGCTGCGAGCCCCAGGGCAGTGGCTACAGTGGGCTCCCCGCAGCGGTGCTGCGTCCTGTCCGCCTCCCGGAGACACGTCAACAGCTCCCGCAGTGAGGCTGCGCTCGGTCCGGACCAGGCTAACAGCTCCAGGGAGTAACTTCAGAAGGCTACAGTGGCAAACTTGCAGCGACCAGCGTGGCTTGTTTCCAGCCAGGAGCACCTTACCGAGCAGTAAGGATGGCTCGCTTGTCTCTTTTTAACTTTTTTTATAGTTTTAGCTTTGAGTGCTTTTACCTCCTCGGACTGGGTCTCCTCCACCGTTCCGGTCATCTGGGGTGAGTGTTCCCAGCAAAGGAACCAGCACAACTTTTGCACATTCCAAGTGTTTTTATGTTTTAGCTGCTTCTTGCTCTTCCTGTTATAATGTTGTCTGCACTGCACACTTCCCAGCTCTCATGCTACTTCAGGACTATGTTCTTTGTCTCAGCCATAGGCATGTGTCTTCCTATGTAAACAAGGACCCTGTAAGTGCTCTCAGAAAAATATGTTTTATCCTCCTGTTACTTCTGTTGTCTGGCAAAGTTGAACTCAACCCTGGTCCTGTCTCACGGACAAATCTTTCACCTCCCGACTTTGCGCACCTATGCAAACCCTTTCAAGAAAAGGGCCTGCATTTTGTGCATCTTAATGTTAGGAGTTTGTGGCCGAAGATCGATGAGATCAGAGCCCTGGTCAAATCAATTAAAGTTGGAGTCTTTTGTCTCACTGAAACCTGGCTCGATGCTAGTATCAGTGACTCCGAACTATCTATTGATAATTATTCCATTGTACGGAAAGACCGTAATCGTGGCGGCGGTGGTGTACAGGTATGTGCATACATCAGAGCCGACCTTGACTTCACCATTAGAAAAGACCTTGAGACCAATTTGGCTGAAATTCTAATGATTGTGAATTCTAATGAATCAATCACTGCCAGATCCTTTAAGCGCTACTCTGCGGCTCAATTTTGCGAGGCTTTACAGAAGCTAGACTGGTCCCCAGTTCTTAATTCTGATGACATCAATCAGGCATGGGGTAGTTTTAAAAAACTTTTTATCTCTGTAATTGACACAGTAGCTCCAACCAGAACAGTCCGAATCAAGCAGAGATCCAATGTATGGTTCACACAAGCAATCTTTGAAGCCATCAGCGCCAGGGACAAAGCCCTGTCACGTTTCAAGCAATCAGGTAATCGAGCTGACCTCCTACGTTTTAGAAGGCTCAGAAATCAGGTTCAGCGCAAAGTGAAGAAGGCCAAGTCCAGCTATTTCACTGAGCAAATCAGGGAAAACAAGGATAACTCTCGAACCTTATGGAAAACCCTAAAGAACCTGGGTTGCACCACCAAAACGAAAGTTTCAAGTCCTTGTATCTCGTTAGATATTGAAGGTAATAGGGTGTACAACAAAAACCTGATTGCAAACCACTTTAACTATTTTTTCACCTCTATTGCCATGAAACTTGTTGCTTGTCTGCCTGCAGGCCCTGTTACCTACGGGCAAAAAGAACTGTAAGCTTTCTATGACCGTCTCGGTGTCACTCCTAACAGCTTTTCTTTCAAGCCAGTCACAGTTGAAAACATAAATAAAATGTTAAAGAGCCTTAACACCAACAAGGCCACTGGGCTTGATAACATCTCTGTAAGGTTCCTAAAGGATGCAGCGGACTTGATTGCACCATGTGTCACACACATAGTTAATTTGTCCCTAGAGCTAGGAACTGTCCCCTTGGACATGAAACATGTCACTTCCAAAGTACTGGAGAAAGTAATTCATGAACAACTTTATGGGTACCTTAGTGACTCCAAACTACTGTATACTTTCCAGTCTGGTTTTAGGAAGTCCCACTCAACTGATTCATGACTTCTCTACCTTACTGATTTAATTAGATCTGAAATGGAAGCTGGTAAGCTAAGTGGAATGATCCTAATTGATCTCCAAAAAGCCTTTGACACAGTACACCACGGCTTACAATAGTATTAAGACCTGGCTTTCAGACAATAAATTATCCCTTCATATGGCCAAAACTGAATATATTTTATTTGGTTCTCAGCCCAGGTTGCACAAACTGGCCTCACCCAGTATCACTCTTGGGGGCCAGTCCTTTCCGGCTAAACCCTCAGTCAGCTACCTTGGTTGTCTGCTTGATCGCAGCCTGGGTGGTGAAAACATGGCTCTTAAGACCATTAGCAAGGTAAACGGTAGAACCAAATTCTTAGCCAGGAAAGCGCAGTTTCTGGAGTCGGACAGTCTTCGCTTATTAGCAAACTCACTGGTTTTATGTTGTTTCGACTATGCCATTGGCTCATGGTACGATGGCCTAACCAGAGCCCTAAAAGAGAAGTTGCAGGTTTCTCAAAATAGGTTGGTCAGGCTTGTCTTGGGGCTGTCTGCAAGGGACCATGTTGGAAAACATCATTTCCAGCAGTTGGGTTGGCTCCCTCTGGCAGCCAGGTCAGTTCAACTACAGCTGAACCTGGTGCATAACATCTACTTAAACAGCACCCCTGTGCACCTATGTAATCTTTTTCAGAAGCGTAGCGAAGCCCATTCCCACCTAACCAGAGCCAGCATAGCAGACCTGACCATGCCCACGTTCACCACTGAAATGGGAAAACGCTCATTTAGATTTGGAGGAGCAGTTAACTGGAACTCGCTACCCCTGACTATAAAGAGCACCAGCAGCCATCTCCTTTTTAAGATAAGGGTCAAAGCATGGCTATTAGAAAACGTTGCCGAATAGTAGGGTCACTTATGTTAGCAATGCGATTATATGTATTTTTATATATATATTTATGCTGTATGTAGTGTAGCTATTGTTTTATTTATTACTGTACTGTCTACCTGTATGTATTTTGTTGCAGTGTTGTTTGTCTCAGACCAAGGACCACAATGAAAATAAGTCGCAAGACTTTTCTGTGTCTGTATCCTTGACGTTTCTACGATGAACATGATGTAACATGTGTTTTTCTCCTGTATAACGTCTAATAAAATCTAATCAAATCAAATCAAATCATGAGGAAGAAAGTAAGTGTTAAAATGATATTTTTATGTGGAAAAAACCCACCAGTTCAAAAGATATAGGCCTATGGCCCTATGTCAAACCATCTATTGCTTGTATGTATATTATAGACATGATGCAAATTCAACTGTTTTTTTTTCTTCTCAGCATTTAGAGCTGAATTAATATTCCCACTGCGTGTTTGCCGTTTTCGTAAAATTGTGATGTAACAATAAAGTTTACACACTATATAATTTGAAAAATAAGGAGAAAACCTTTGTCAATTATAATAACAGCAGACAGGTGAGTTTGGAGCTAAACTGTCAGATCATTTCCAATGCCATGCATTACCTGGATGGTCATTCTAGGTCTGACACAATACAGCATGACAGATGTTTAGTTAGTAGAAGGATTCAAGGTGCATGAAGACATGGAGCTCTAACTTCACTTGACAATCACATTAACATTACAGACAGACTCTGTCTGACAGAGTAAAGATACTACTGGTGGTTTACAGCAGTGGTTCTTAAAGTGGGGTCCGGGGACCCCCAGGGGTACTTGAGGGGGTTCCAGGGGGTCCCCAGCTAAATGATGGACAGGAACCAAATGGACCCTTATGGGTCTGTAACTCTGAGAGTGTACAAATGGAACCAAATGGACCCTAACGAGTCCATTTGGTTCCATTTGTACACTCTCAGAGTTAAATTAACATTGATTTTAAAATATGAATCGGGGTCCCAGAGGTATAAATGCCATTAAATGGGGGTCCGTAGCTTAATGCAAGTCAAACTGGGGGTCCTTGAAATTAAAATGGTTGAGAATCACTGCTAGAGAGCCGTAAAAACCTTCTCTTATTGGGGTCTCCGGCTTATCTTTTCAAATGGGGGTCCGCGGGGTAATAAGTGTCAATTTGGGGGTCCTTGACATGAGGTTAGGGTTAACATAGCTGTAGAATACAACCCTCGTAGACGTATTTATGATTCTGACGTCTTCAATCTAAGACATCAGAATCATAAATACGTCTACGAGGGTTGTATACTACAGCTAGGTTAACCCTAACCCTAGCCTTTGCTTTGCACCTCATTGCTTATTATGGAGATTATCCACTGTAATGATGTAGCATTGATGTAACTATATGGTTACCATGACAATAGTGACGTCAACAACAACAAAACCATACATGTATACTGCTGCTATGGAGGTAGCCCTGAAACATGACAGTCATGGAACCGAGAGTTCCTGGTTTAGAGTGGTGTTCGATGTTTTTACATTGCCAACTCTCACATGTACATAAACGTTCAGAAGTGCTTTATACCCCTGAGCCACGGATGTTACAAGTTGATCCGTTCCGCGATAAGTACCGTATCTCCCGTATTGTTCAATAAAAAGCGTTTTAATCCGATCATCAGAGTGCAATACACCTCCCAACCATTAGTGTCGCATGGTTGAAAGCATCGGAGAACATTTGGATTAAATGGCCGGCAATCGGATTAAAATGTTTTTTATTGAACAATACGGGAGATACGGGTACTTATCGCGGAACGGATCAACTTGTAACATCCGTGGCTCATGGGTCAGCACTTTATATTTGAAATGTGAACGTTTATGTACATGTGAGAGTTGTAAATGTAAAACAAATCGAACACCACTCTAAAGCAGGAACTCTCATGGCTAACATAGATGCAAAACAACCTGAATGAGTTGATCTTTATACCTGCTGTGTTTCAGTGGTTGAGCTGCTAACAAACGTCCTCCTGCTGCTTAACGACGACACTGTTTAGAAACGACACGTTTTACTTTTCTTTGCATTTGACTTTGATATAAATCTATGGTATTTTAAAGTGTCAACAACAGTCAGTCAACACACCATGCTGTTTTCACTACTGCATTGTGGCACTAGAGCAGTGTTGCCAGGTTATGTGAGAGAAATAAGCAACCAGGTCTAGGAAAACAAACCCAAAAGCAGGCCACATGAGCACTTTAAACCTATATGATCTATCTAGCCCATAGGCGCCGGAGGCGGGGTCACACGGTCCTCTGTGTCCCCCCACTTTTCAGCTATCGACTTCTTTTTTTTATATATAAAAAAAACTTTTGAAAAAAAAAAAAAAAAAACTGTCTTTTTTTTTCTCTACCGGCGCAGTAGCTCCGCAGCCTCCGTCCACCCCACCGTTCGCATTGTCAAGCGGCCCCAGCCAGACATGCTAATTGCCTCTAATAAACAAGTCTTGATCACTGTGGCTGTGCTAAACATGTTCTGCAGGTTTTGGGGAGGGTGTCATTATTGTCATTATTGAAATGAAGGGTCGCTATGCTGTGTCCCTCAACTCCCTCGTCCTGTGTGCACTAACAGTCACTCACTGCATGCACTGAATACCAGTGGTGGAAAAAGTACTCAAATGTTTTACTTAAATAAAAGTATCAATTCTGCGAAGTAAAAATACTCTGTTACAAGTAAAAGTAAGGTATTCAAAATGTACTTGAGTAAAAGTAGAAAAGTATTGGTATCAAAATGTATTTAAAGTACCAAAAGTAAAAGTAGGCTACTCATTATGCAGAAGGTCCCATTTCACAAGTTTTCAAATGTGAAAAAAAGGTTTTCTAACCCTTGATACTTTTACTTAAGTAAAACATTTGAGGATGGGACACACTGGGATGGGTAGAGTGTTGTTAACTGTTTTATGGTCATTTCATGAATTAATTAAGCAAAAAAAATCGTGCGCGCTTCGCGCGCGTACATGCCCGCAACGCAGTGGGTAGGGGGCGGGGGGAAGGGGGGAGTCATGACGTCGTCGCTGTCCCCCCACTATTTAACCCCTTCCGGCGTGCCTGATCTAGCCTATTTGAAAAGAGCCAATCTACAAGCTCACAACACGTTGTGACTGTGAGCTTGTAGATCTGCTAGATCTGCTATTATCTTTGAAACATTTTATCAACACAAATCTGGTGCGGGGGTCCCTGGCACAAAAAACGCAACTCGCCGCAACTTTTAATATTTACAAGAAACCTTACTTATAATAATAAGACATGGCAACCCTGCTTTGTTGTTCTTCTTGTCTGGCATTTCAAGGAAGTTGCGCCCGACTCCAATGAGCAGGCGCGCCGCCTACTGGGCAGGAGAAGAATGAGAAAATGTGGCACTACAGATTCAGAAACTTTTCAGACGTGACCCCCAAGATAATGACATTTGAAATGGGGACCCCTCACCCTGACAACTTAAGCACTTGGCATTGTAGGAGTTGAGGCATTTAGTTAGCATTACATACAATTAGTATCCCAACCTGAAGATGTAGCTATCTTCTATTTAATAGAGAGCTGGAGAGACACCCGTTACTGAACAAAAGTGGGTTTCAACCTTTTTCATGCCAAGGACCCCTAAATTGATATACATTTGGCCGCGGACCCCCATCTGAAAATGTTTTGTGCCAGGGACCCCCAGAAGCAATGATTTGAGTTAAAAATGTTCACTTATAAATATAAATATTCAAAGATATGCACAAATGTTCAAGATTTTTCAAAAACAGCAGATCTACAAGCTCATTGCATGGAACTCTGTGCCGCGCTATGAGCTTGTAGATCTGCTGTTTTTTAATAGCCAAAGCTAAGTGGTTAAAATGATTGTGACGCTATGTTAACTAATTTTGCTGGGGGGCCCCCCGCTGGTAGGCTACCCCCCAAGGACCACTGGTGGTCCCCGGAGGGGGGGGGGGGGTCGTTATCAGTGAGAACCAGTTATTAAACCAGGTTTATCAAGCTGTGGGCTATCACACAGGAGCACATTGAGAATGTATTAAAATGGCATTAACATTAACATTGAAGTTCAACCTGTGGATGGTCGTGTCCAGCAGTCCTATTTTAGACATGTTATTAATACACAACCACAACAAAAACAACTACTTTTAAAGAGGTTTTGACATGTTTATTAATTGAAATTCAGCATCTCAACATCTATAAAGCTACAGGTCAAGTTTTCAGGATGGACGGGGGCTGGGGTTGGTTGGTGGAGGAGGTATCTCTCTTCAGTTATAGCAGGGGTCATCACCATGCTTTCTTGTGGTGGACATTTTGGTCTAAATTCCATTTTTGCCACGGACATACAAAATGAGTGGACAATAATATTACCAGAAACACATAAAGAGCCCTGAATGACCATATCGATGGCCAAAACGCAAAACCTCCTATCTGAAAAATTAACATTGTTGGGAAAATGAAAAAGAAAACTACAAAATGTTGTATCTTTTTTGCACAATGCTATTTTTTTATGATACCCATCACATAATTCACCATTTCTGGATTTCTGGATTATATTACAATATTATATGTTAATTACACTATATTACATATTGCAAATGCAGATAGGAGGTTTTTCCCCACTTTTCCTGGATAATTCTGCAGATAGGAGCTTTTGCACTGTGATGTTAAGTGATTGCATAACTAAATAATGATAAATAGTACAGGCTGTAAATACATACATTTACAGCTGCAAACAGTTGCATCAATGGTGTGGTCTAGGTTTGTTTTCTGAGGTATACAATAATCCTTCCCTGCACGAGATGCGTGTGGTCGTGGTTATACGCTAGTGCATTTTCAATGGATGAAATGGTTAGTAGACTGTATACGCTTTTTTCCCAAAACAACAACAATTAGATGGACTACAAAACAACTGGCCCAGGCACCCCTCGACATAATCCCCCCTATACCCTCAACTCCACCACCTGAAATACCCCCCCACTCCCACAACCCCCATTCCCCCCAACCAGCACAACACCCCCCCCAAACCCCACCCACCCAAACCCTCATGCCCTCCAACTCCCCTAACTCATACAACTGGATCACCAACCTTGTGTCCGGTGTGGATAGTGGAATAGTATGTAAGATCATTGAATGTCTTAAAGAGCATATAAGCAAGGAGGAAAGACGGATGCCTTGACCCTAGAATCACCACAGCCAGGGAGGAGATGAGCGCAGCACACAGGGACTTTGTCGCTGACCAATAACGAGAGGGTCTGAGGGAGGAATATAAGCGGAGGAAGGAGGAGCTATATCAAGTGTATGCAACTGGAACACCGGGAGCTGACCCAAAAGATCAGGGACATTAAAGAGGTGCATGTTAACCACAAACATGGCAAGAGCTGGAAGCTCATCAATGACATTTCTGGCAGAAGCTCTTCTCAGACTTCCAAGATCTGGGGAGAAAGCACAGAGGAACGAGTTGAAACATGGTACCAGCACTTCAAAACACTCCTAGGAAATCCTCCTTCAACCGAAGAAGAGGATGATCCGATGCTCCTGTCTTCCATGACCTTCCCAAACCAGACGGTTCACCATGGATGAGTAGGGCCAAGGCTACTATCAAGTGAGGCAAGAGCTGCGGGGAAGATGGAGTGACAGCAGAGGTTCTGATGTATGTGCCCATAGACGAGGTGGTGTTGGATTTTATCAAGCACACACGTCTAGAAAGCTGCCGAAGCTGTGGAGCAAAATGATCATCGATCCAGTACCAAAGTCAGGCGAACTCACCAAGGCATTAGCCTGAGCTCACAAGTTGCCAAGACGGCTAACAGGAAGATACTCTAACCGTCTTAGACCCATCTTAGACCCTGTAATGAGAAACTCGGGCAGATACTGATGCTGAGGAGGATACTGGAAGGAGTAAGGAGCGGAATCTTTCATTGGTGATCACCTTCATGACTTCCAAAAGGCTTTTGGCACCATCCACCGGGGGAATCTGATGAACATTCTCCGGGCCTATGGAGTTCCTGAGAAGATGGTTCAGATGATGGAGACAAGCTACTCGAGGCAGTCCAGGACTTCTAATAACCTGGGCCTGGACTGCTTCAATGGAACAGGACCTGAAGGTCCGGGGGGCACTTGACTGGAATGCCTTGCATGGGATGAGGAGAGTGTGGAAATCAGACATGGGAGAAGACCTCAAGAGGCGGCTGTTCGTATAGCTACAGTGGAGTCAGTACTGCTGTATGGGGCTGAGACATGGACCGTCACAGCACAACAGGAAAGGGCCTTGGATGGAGTCTACACTAGAATGCTATGAATGGCACTAGGAGTCACATGGACGGACCACATCAGAAATGTGGTCCTCTACAGGAACCTACCATGGGTCACAGACAAAGTCAGAGAAAGAAGGATGAGGCAGGGCACTGCGTCAGGGACCCATAACTAGTGGCAAGCAAACTAACACTATGAGAGCCAACCCAGGGCAAAGCCAGGAGAGACAAGAAGTGCACCACCTACGTAGATGCACTTCGGCGTGACAGCTTAGCCAACAATACTGTAGAGCTCAAGACCCTGATGCTAGATAGGAGAGTGTGGAGGGCAGCGATTCAGGAGTCCCAAGTTGGTGTTGGCTAGACCACACTCACACATCGCAAAGACCCTATTCTATGATCCGGCCTAACTGAACCATGCCCCCCTCAACATAATCCCCCCCATACCCTCTACCCCCAACTCCACCACCTGCAATACTCCCCCACTCCCACAACCCCCCCCCCCCAACTGCCAGCCCACACCTCTCCACCTCCATAACTCAAAACCCCATCCCACTTCAGGGGTCCCGAGTTGGTGTTGGCTAGACCACACTCTCGCATCGCAAAGACCCTATCCTGTGTGATCCGGCCTAACTGGCCTATGCCCCCCTCAACATAATCCCCCCCATACCCTATACCCCCCAACTCCACCTACTGCAATACTCCCCCACTCCCACAATCCCCCCCCCCAACTGCCAGCCCACACCTCTCCACCTCCCTAACTCAAAACCCCATCCCACTTCAGGAGTCCTGAGTTGGTGTTGGCTAGACCACACTTTCGCATCACAAAGACCCTATCCTGTATGATCCGGCCTAACTGGCCTATGTCCCCCTCAACATAATCCCCCCCATACCCTCTACCCCCCCAACTCCACCACCTGCAATACTCCCCCACTCCCACAACCCCCCCCCCCCCAACTGCCAGCCCACACCTCTCCACCTCCCTCACTCAAAACCCCATCCCACTTCAGGAGTCCTGAGTTGGTGTTGGCTAGACCACACTTTCGCATCACAAAGACCCTATCCTGTATGATCCGGCCTAACTGGCCTATGCCCCCCTCAACATAATCCCCCCCATACCCTCTACCCCCCAACTCCACCACCTGCAATACTCCCCCACTCCCACAAACCCCATACCCCCCAACTGCCAGCCCACACCTCACAACCCCCATAACTCAAAACCCCATCCCACCCCCAAATCCCACCCAACCCATTACCCCCACTCCCAGAACCCCCGGTCCCCATGCCCCCAACCAGCACACCACAACCCCCAAACTCCACCCACCCAAACCCTCATGCACCCCCCACCCCATACCCCCCCAACCACCACCCACACCTCCCACACCCTATAACTCCAAACCCCATCCCACCCCCATACCCTCATACCCCCCAACCGACACACCACAATATTTTCACAGGGTTGTTGGCTGCCACAGTGTTCACGTGTGATTTTGATCTGCAATTAATAAAAAATCACGACAATGACGTTCACATTTAAGCAGCAATGACAACCTCTAACCACAAGTTCAAAATGTTCAATGCCAAAACCTCCTATCTATACCTAAAAATGACCTCCTATCTACATAGATGCACATAGGAGGTTTTTACCTAGAAATAGTTAGGCTTACAAACACACATTATTTTTGTTAAATAATGCTTTTTTATGCTCATTTTGAGATCAAGACATTCTACAGTACTGTATCAAGTATTACCATTACATTTTTTTATCAACTCACACTCTTGGTGTGATAAAAGTGTCACCACCTGACACTAATCATTAGCAATCAACAAGGCAATGCAATTAACTTGACAGAGTTACTAACAAATACTTAACTAGTAAGGGGGGAAGACACTTTTTTTATTTTGAAAATAATAGATGACTACAAACTGAAAGACATTTAGACGGTCTACATAACATAGAATTCCCAAGTTTCAGCTCTGTCTGCTGCTCAACTAGTTCTGGTGCAGATAAGAGGTTTTGCGCTTCAACATTTTAGCACTAATTGGCACTGAACAAGATAGGAGGTTTTAGTCAAATGACTTTTTCTGCCAAAATGAGGGGCGGGACTATCTTGCTGACAGACTGAGCCTGTGCAGCATAGCCTATAGTCCTCATCCACAGTGAAATCCGAAAATCATGAAATTTGCACATAGGAGGTTTTGCATTTTGGCCATCGATATAACAGGTCTGTAACTCTGAGCGTGTACAATTGGAACCAAATGGACCCTTACGGGTCCATTTGGTTCCATTTGTACACTCTCAGAGTTATGGTGGTCCTTGCAAATAAAACATTTAAGAACCACTAGTACTAGTAGGACTCCTAATGTTCCATACATAGTGTCATAGTAAATCAGAGTCATACATATTCTGAAGAAAACTAAATAAGAACATAATAATGGTGTGTAAATCTGCTTTAATGTTTTTTTTAATAGCCAAAGTATAAGATAATGGTTATAGAGGTTAAAATCTTAAATGACAGATGTTTTCCTGGTCTTAATGGGGTAACAGATTCATTGCGCAAAAACAATATTCATACAGTATGGCTCCATTTCACTGAACTATGTAATGTGCTCTAAATCAGCACTGAAACACTTGCATTGTAGCCTCTTATTTGGTTATAAATACCTATTTTTATATAAAACAAATTGTTAGAGTGAGCTCCAAGGTGCTCCCTGAGAACTGAACCCAAAAAGTTATGTGCTCCCTGTTTATAGTGGCAAATACAATACATAAGTTGACTTGGAGCGCCGCCCGGTGGCTCACCTGGTAAGAGCTTAAAACATCTCTCTCTCTCTCTCTCTCTCTCTCTCTCTCTCTCTCTCTCATGAAAGTAGCTATTCTTCTTCATAATAACATTCTTTAAGTGCTATACTGTAGTTATAGCAGTGACTGAGACAACAGACTGAAAAACAATGCTTTATAACCGAATGCCACCATTGGAGAGAAAGAAAGAGTGATATTATTTAATTTCATAACAATTCACTATGAATATAACTTGTAATGTAGTGAGATTGGAATAGAGTTATCAGACAGACAGTCTGTCTGTCTGTGGACTCACACACACATACATGTGTATATTTAGGAAAAAAACATTTTTTTTTGTAAAACGTCTTTTGAAATAATTAAAAAATAAATGTAGGAAAAAATAAATAAAGGGTTATTTACTCGAGACCCTGAAAAATTGGTCCGCGACCCACATATGGGTCCCGACCCAGGGGCCTCATACTGGGGTTTGCCTAGGGCCTCCTTAAGCACGCCCCTGTACGCTGGTGTGTCTTCAGGTCACATGACTGAGTGAAACTCTTGTCACAATGTTCACACTGGAATGTTTTTTCTCCAGTGTGGACACGCTGGTGTCTCTTCAGTACAGATGACTGACTGAAACTCTTGTAACAATATTTACAATGGAAAGGTTTTTCTCCAGTGTGGGTACGATTGTGTGACTTCAGTTCAGATGACTGACTGAAACTCTTGTTACACAGTTTACACTGGAATGGTTTTTCTCCAGTGTGGACACGCTGGTGTCTCTTCAGGTCACCTGACTCACTGAAACTCTTGTCACAATGTTTACACTGGAATGTTTTTTCTCCAGTGTGGACACGCTGGTGTTTGTTCAGACTACCTGACTCACTGAAACTCTTGTTACACAGTTTACACTGGAATGGTTTTTCTCCAGTGTGGACACGCTGGTGTGTCTTCAGGTGACCTGACTCACTGAAACTCTTGTCACAATGTTTACACTGGAATGGTTTTTCTCCAGTGTGGACACGCTGGTGTCTCTTCAGGGCACCTGACCGACTGAAACTCTTGTCACAATGTTCACACTGGAATGGTCTTTCTCCAGTGTGGACACGCTGGTGTCTCTTCAGGTCATATGACCCACTGAAACTCTTGTTACACAGTTTACACTGGAATGTTTTTTCTCCAGTGTGGACACCTCCACTTGTCTCACCCCAATCATCACTGTCTTCAGTGACTTCAGTGTCAGATTCAAGCTCAACTTCAACTTCAGAGCAGTGTGAAGAGATGTCTTCATCAATTTCACTTTTCACTGCTAGTAATGTCAACATTGATCCATCAGGCTCCTCTGGTCTTTGAAGTAGCTCCTCCTGTTCCTCTTTAATGTGTGAAGGCTCTGGTTTCTCGTGGAGCAGACTGGGGCTCCTCTCCTGTTCAGAAGAATCCTCCTCTTTACACACAACAAGGTGCAGGATGTCTAGGAGCAGAACAATAACATGATATTGAACAATGGATTTCTAAAATGTAACACTATTCTTCCTTTGTCCATGTAGAACAGGGGTCGGCAACCTTTTCGACATGAAGTGCCATGTTTTTATCTTCTTGATAGTCAGTGTGCCTTAAGTTTAAGTATGACACCACATCAAAATGTCGTATTTCCACCTGATTTTGATTGTCCATAGGCTATACATAACAATCATTAGACTCAATGACCCACCTATCTCCCAGACTGCCTCCCCAGTCAGAGTTATCAGTTTGAATTAATGTAGAATTATGTGGAGGATGTAATTTGTAGATAGATGTGAGGAGACTTAATTTAACTGACTAAACCTTTTTTGAATATTTAATTTTAAAATTAAAAACAGAAAATATGAAAGAAAGAGAGAGTATATGTAACTTACTGAGGTGTGGATGGTCTTCAGGTTCCTCCTGTTTAATAGAAATGTCCCTGGCTGAGTCTGGAGAGTTCATCTTCACCTGCAGTCTGGACTCCACACACTGGTCTGAAATGAAGCAATTGAAAAAGGACTTTGTTAACTGAAGAAAAAATTTACAATAATATTTGCAGAAGGCAAAATGGCAAAGACCAACTCTCCATCATATGAATCTTGGGTGCAAAGATTATAGGATTCATATATTAGGGAAGAAATCCTTCGTAATTTAGGATTGCACAAGGAAGAAGAATGGATTCCTGCGATGCAAATAATGGTCTTAAGTGAATAAGGTGAAAGTAGCCAATCAGTTTTTCATGTTTCTGCAACCAGACAGAGTGAGCAATTTGTTTTAATCATCAGGATATTATCATTGTCATGATGTATTTTGTCATGATTATTTCTTAGTAAAATTAGATATTGTGACAGCCCTACAACAGAAGAGAAAAGAATAGTGTTTCTCCTGTTTAATAGAAATGTCCCTGGCTGAGTCTGGAGAGTTCATCGTCACCTGCAGTCTGTCTTGTTATGGACATGACAAACCTAAAATGCTCTTCTAACACAGTATTGGTGAGATGTCAGCTATACTCCATATGAAATATGAAATCTAGCCTAGCTGTAGCCCTGAAACATGACTGTCATGGGCCCACTTGTTCCTGGTTTGCGATTTTTTTTACATTTACAACTGCCACATCTACATAAACGTTCAGATTTCAAATATAAAGTGCTGCTGACCCCCGAGCCACGGATGTAACAAGTTGAGGCGCAAAAGGTCTAAGTACCTGTATCTTCCGTATTGTTCAATAAGAAGCATTTTAATCCGATCGGCGGCCATTTTCTATTATTTTTTTTGTAATGTATCAGAGTGCAATACACCTCCCAACCAGTAGTGTTGCATAGTTGAAAGCATCAGAGAAAATTCTGAGACAATGGCCGGCGATCGGATTAAAAAGCTTTTTATTGAACAATACGGCAGATACAGGTACTTAGACCATTTGCGCCTCAACTTGTTACATCCGTGGCTCGGGGGTCAGCACTTTATATTTGATATCTGAACATTTATGTAGATTTGCGCTGCAGTAATCTGATCCCTGGTCAGTCAGTCTATCATAGCAGCACTTGATTCTTGCAGCCCGAGCCCCACGGGCATCTAGTCCATGAGCCAGAGCCCCAAAATTGAGCCAGATATTGAATATTCCCTCGTTGAAAACCTTTGACTCCAACATCTAAACAAAATAAAATAAGAATGTTGACTCTGGCTTTGTCCAATGGTCCAATGTTGATTCTGGAAAGTTATGCAAATTCGGGCATATTTTCCTAATGCCTAATTTGCATATTTAAATATCCAATTTCAGAAAACTTGTAATACGATAAATCATTGTCTTCATGTAAGTAATCAACTGGGGAAGTTTCATTATGATAACTATTTCTTAAATGTTGTAATTTTTTCACCTGTCATGTGCGTATGGGGAAAATAACAAAATGTGTGATAAATATGAAAAAGCTGCTCCTGTGGAAAGGTTATCATATATTTATTTACTAATATTGACCCTATACACAATTTAATATAGGTATGGTTTTGCCCACTCTTTCAATAATGAAATCTTGTCTGGCTCATTGACTAATCTGCTTCTTTCACACCCACAAGCAGAATACATAAAGAACAGCGATTTGTTGAGTATTAGCTTGTCTGGCTCCTAGTTTATCGAGTTGAGAGAGCAACTGCACACGTAGCCAGTAACAGAACGGTCATTGCGGCAAGAGGCAAGCATGCAGCCAATACACAACAACCATTGTGCAACACAATGGGAACAGTGGGGTGCTAGACCAGTGCTGGTCGGGATTTAAAAAATAAATAAATAGACCAGCGGTCGGCGAGATCGACAAGCCGATTGCTAGGCCCTTCTGACCCCCCTTCCGGTGCCTATGGCGTGTGCACCACAAGGCAACATGGCCAATTTGTTTAATCATCTTTAATCATCGGGATATTATCATATATTTTGTCATGACTATTGCATAGTAAAATGTTCATATTGCGACAGCTCTACAACAGAACAGAAAAATATTTAAGAAAGAGAGAGAACATTAAACGTACTGAGGTGTGGATGGTCTTCAGGTTCCTGTTTAATAGCAATGGCACTGGCTGAGTCTGGAGAGTTCATCTTCACCTTTAGTCTGGACTCCACACACTTGTCTGAAATGAAGGAATTGAATAAGGACTTTAGAGTTCCATGGTTCTAGTTTCCCCTAAAACGGTGATCATTGGGTATTATTAATATATGAGGAAGAATGTTTTTCCAAAAAGTGTACAGTAAGTGTTAAAATGATATTTTTATATGGACAAATCCCACCAGTTCATCAAGTATACCTGGTTGGCACCTTACCACCACCCACCTGACCAAGTCCCTCCCCTCCTCCTACATGACCACACCCACGTGTGTCGTTTTCCTACCCGATCGTAGTAACTTGGCAACGCCCCCTTCTGTGACGCACGCGAAACTGCTTCGCCCCTAATCACTGCGTCTCATTCCAAGAAGACAGCACTGGCCGGCTTTCCTCCGTGGTGGAAGATAGTCCTCGGCGCTGGCACAGCCTGGGGGGGGGGGGGGGGGGGGCATTTACGATTCTGTCCCTGTCGGTACATAGCTCCAACGGCGCTGAGTGGACTTCGCAACGTTCGGCACAGCGGCTCGCTCGGCGGTGCCTCTTGTTGCTCAAGTCCACTAGAGTCGGCGCGCCTCCGATGTAACTGTTATTTGCCTAACTACTTCCTCTTCCTAACTTAAAGGGATTCTAGGTAACTTTAAGCCTACATTTTTAAATATTTATATATATATATATATTGCATTTTTCCCCCTCTATCAGCCACTATATAATGATGCTGGGGTGTTTTCCTGCATTGAAACACAGTCCTCTTTCTGATATCCGTATTTTCCCTACTATTTATGTTTTGACATCCGGGTATGCAGCGGGTGATTGACAGCGAAGGTTGGCCAATCAGGTGGCGAGTTCAAGTGAAACCGAATGGAACCAGCCTAAGTCCAGCCTGAGTGCACCCGAGCAAAAACGAGCGGCAGCCATCTTGTCTATGCGCAATTTTTTGTTTGGGTTTTAAAACTTGAAAACGCTCTCAAACTTATTTTTTGAGGAACGGAATTTACTTTTAAGATATCGTTTGGATAGAATTTAGTTGTTTAACTTCATATATGTGGTCAATTAATCATGTCAGAGCCTATTAATTTTTTTTAAATACAGAGAACCGGCAGGGGCGGGCAGTGACACGCATTGTATCCGAATAAAGCAACCTATTTTCGGCATGGCCCGTTCAGAAGTCCCCCCTGCGTCACCCCCTGGTGGTCGGGGAAACGAACTGCTGATGAGGAGGGGGGGGGGGAGTGGAGGGGCGGTGTTTGACAACATTTTTTTTCTTTTTTTGATCTCTGAAGTTGCCTAGAATCCCTTTAATGGCTGTAGTCTGTTCTCACCAAGTGGGTCGAGTGGTCCGCTTCGCTGGTCGCGACAAAAACTATGCCTAAACCCAACCTTAATCATAATAAAATAATGTGACACATTTTAGATTATATAAATAAACAATGGCGGGAGAGGGATTCCATCCAGACTAGATGCTGGGATTGGAAGTCCAATGTTTAACGTTGAACGCCACAGAACCATGTGGTATTTAGGGATGGGACCATAATCCTTATTATCGTTTATCCTGATAAAAAACGCTCACAATAATCGCATCGCAGAGATTTTAATTCATGGTGAAATTGTCCTCCGTCATACACTGGGATCAATTCAGCTTTGCTGAGCTGCATATCCGGTACCACTTAAATCCTGTAGGATTGGTAAAACGCAACTGTAAAGGACTTACTTGATACAGTCTTTTTTTCACTCTCTAAATCTCTTTGCCAAAAATAGCAGATCTACAAGCTCACAACGCGACGCGACCCCAAGTCGCAACGCGACTAGGGATGCTGTTGTGTTGTGTTGTGTCGTGTCGCGTTGCGTCACGTTGCGTCGCGTTGCGTCGCGTTGTGAGCTTGTAGATCCGCTATTTTTGGCAAATGTTCCACCCCAGACTAGGGATGCTGGGGTTCAAGTGGTTAACAAAAGTGGCATTTTAAGTGTTCTAAAGCATTTTTTGATTATCGTGATAATATCGTGAATCGCAATTATTTTGGTCACAATAATCGTGACATGAAATGTTCATAATGGTCCCATCCCTAGTGGTATTTCAGGGTTTGGGGATTTATTTAAAGTGGTCCGCTCATGTGAGAGGCAGTTTCGCGGACCCCCAGCAAAATGTATAGCATCAAAATCACTGTAACCAGTTTAAACCTAATTTATATACGTAGGTGATCTGAAAATAGCAGATCTACAAGGTATTGAATAATGATGCATCCCGATGAGACACATTGGGCCCGATTCACTATCGCTGTTTGCGCCCATAATTTTTACGTAAAGGAATTTCGTAACTTCCCATGTTAGTAGTCTGATCCATTCATTCTTTTGTCTGTGAATTTTGCGGGAGGCTCGCTCTTTCTCACGTCTGCTCGAAGGCAGACTTACACATAGGACCAAAGCTTTGGTATGTCATTAGAATGCATTATTCTTCATGAAAAATCTATTACAATAGTGCCAAACCTCAAATAAAATATGTATGTGCCCAACATTTGTCAACACATATATAAAAAAAATATAGGCCTATTATATGTCAAACGATCTATTGCTTGTATGCAGATTATAGACATGATGCAAATTCAACCGATTTTTTTTCCCTTTTCAGCATTTAGAGCTGAATTAATATTCCCACTGCGTGTTTGCCGTTTTTGTAAACTTGTGATGTAGCAATAAAGTTTACACACTATATAATTTGAAAATTAAGGAGAAAACCTTTGTCAATTGATAATAACAGCAGACAGGTGAGTTTGGAGCTAAACTGTCAGATCATTTCCAATTCCATGCATTACCTGGACGGTCATTCTACACAATACAGCATGACAGATGTTTAGTTGGTAGAAGGATTCAAGGTGCATGAAGACATGGAGCTCTAACTTCACTTGACAATCACATTAACATTACAGACAGACTCTGTCTGACAGAGTAAAGATACTACTGGTGGTTTACAGCAGTGGTTCTTAAAGTGGGGTCCGGGGACCCCCAGGGGTACTTGAGGGGGTTCCAGGGGGTCCCCAGCTAAATGATGGACAGGAACCAAATGGACCCTTATGGGTCTGTAACTCTGAGAGTTACAGAGTTACAGACCCTAACGAGTCCATTTGGTTCCATTTGTACACTCTCAGAGTTAAATTAACATTGATTTTAAAATATGAATCGGGGTCCCAGAGGTTTAAATGCCATTAAATGGGGGTCCGTAGCCTAATGCATGTCAAACTGGGGGTCCTTGAAATTAAAATGGTTGAGAATCACTGCTAGAGAGCCGTAAAAATCTTCTCTTATTGGGGTCTCCGGCTTATCTTTTCAAATGGGGGTCCGCGGGGTAATAAGTGTCAATTTGGGGGTCCTTGACATGAGGTTAGGGTTGTTAACCCTAACCCTAGCCTTTGCTTTGCACCTCATTGCTTATTATGGAGATTATCCACTGTAATGATGTAGCATTGATGTAACTATAGGGTTACCATGACAATAGTGACGTCAACAACAACAAAATCATACATGTATTGCTGCTGCTATGGAGGTAGCCCTGAAACATGACAGTCATGGAACAGAGAGTTCCTGGTTTAGAGTGGTGTTCGATGTTTTTACATTGCCAACTCTCACATGTACATAAACGTTCAGAAGTGCTTTATACCCCTGAGCCACGGATGTTACAAGTTGATCCGTTCCGCGATAAGTACCGTATCTCCCGTATTGTTCAATAAAAAGCATTTTAATCCGATCATCAGAGTGCAATACACCTCCCAACCATTAGTGTCGCATGGTTGAAAGCATAGGAGAAAATTTGGAGAAAATGGCCGGCGATCGGATTAAAATGCTTTTTATTGAACAATACGGGAGATACGGGTACTTATCGCGGAACGGATCAACTTGTAACATCCGTGGCTCATGGGTCAGCACTTTATATTTGAAATGTGAACGTTTATGTACATGTGAGAGTTGTAAATGTAAAACAAATCGAACACCACTCTAAAGCAGGAACTCTCATGGCTAACATAGATGCAAAACAACCTGAATGAGTTGATCTTTATACCTGCTGTGTTTCAGTGGTTGAGCTGCTAACAAACGTCCTCCTGCTGCTTAACGACGACACTGTTTAGAAACGACACGTTTTACTTTTCTTTGCATTTGACTTTGATATAAATCTATGGTATTTTAAAGTGTCAACAACAGTCAGTCAACACACCATGCTGTTTTCACTACTGCATTGTGGCACTAGAGCAGTGTTGCCAGGTTTTGTGAGAGAAATAAGCAACCAGGTCTAGGAAAACAAGCCCAAAAGCAGGCCACATGAGCACTTTAAACCTATATGATCTATCTAGCCTATTTGAAAAGAGCCAATCTACAAGCTCACAACACGTTGTGACTGTGAGCTTGTAGATCTGCTAGATCTGCTATTATCTTTGAAACATTTTATCAACACAAATCTGGTGCGGGGGTCCCTGGCACAAAAAACGCAACTCGCCGCAACTTTTAATATTTACAAGAAACCTTACTTATAATAAGCAGACATGGCAACCCTGATTTGTTGTTCTTCTTGTCTGGCATTTCAAGGAAGTTGCGTCCGACTCCAATGAGCAGGCGCGCCGCCTACTGGGCAGGAGAAGAATGAGAAAATGTGGCACTACAGATTCCCAAACTTTTCAGACGTGACCCCCAAGAAGATAATGACATTTGAAATGGGGACCCCTCACCCTGACAACTTAAGCACTTGGCATGTAGGAGTTGAAACATTTAGTTAGCATTACATACAATTAGTATCCCAACCTGAAAATGTAGCTATCTTCTATTTAATAGAGAGCTGGAGAGACACCTGTTACTGAACAAAAGTGGGTTTCAACCTTTTTCATGCCAAGGACCCCTAAATTGATATACATTTGGCCGCGGACCCCCATCTGAAAATGTTTTGTGCCAGGGACCCCCAGAAGCAATGATTTGAGTTAAAAATGTTCGCTTATAAATATAAATATTCAAAGATAAGCACAAATGTTCAAGATTTTTCAAAAATAGCAGATCTACAAGCTCATAGGCACTCGGTGCCACGCTATGAGCTTGCAGATCTGCTATTTTTGTCGTTATCAGTGAGAACCAGTCATACAACAGGTTTATCAAGCTGTGGGCTAGCACGCAGGAGCACATTGAGAATGTATTAAAATGGCATTAACATTAACATTGAAGTTCAACCTGGAGTCGACTAGTGTCTCTCTCACAACAACTGTGGATGGTCGTGTCCAGCAGTCCTATTTTGGACATGTTATTAATACACAACCACAACAAAAACAACTACTTTTAAAGAGGTTTTGACATGTTTATTAATTGAAATTCAGCATCTCAACATCTAAAAAGCTATGAGGTCAAGTTTTCAGGATGGATGGGGCTGGGGTTGGTTGGTGGAGGAGGTATCTCTCTTCAGTTATAGCAGGGGTCATCACCATGCTTTCTTGTGGTGGACATTTTGGTCAAAATTCCATTTTTGCCACAGACATACAAAATGAGTGGACAATAATATTACCAGAAACACATAAAGAGGGTCCATTTGGTTCCATTTTGTACACTCTCAGAGTTAAATAAGAACATTATAATGGTGTGTAAATCAAAAAATTTGCCACGGACAAGACCAAGTCTTTGCCACGGACACATTTGTCTGTGTACGGACATGTTGATGACCCCTGGTTATAGTCTTGCTTGATCTTTCTTTTAGTTGGCAGCCATGACAAGCAAGGACAGGAGACAGGACACCATTAACAAGAAGCAGACCATTAAAGAATCACTCAATCAATTTCTTCACAATCCTCAATACCATGGACGGATTACCAGTGGTGGAAAAAGTACTACATTTTTTTGCTCAAGTAAAAGTATCAATACTGCTCTGTTACAAGTAAAAGTCCGGAATTGAAAATGTACTTGAGTAAAAGTATCAAAAGTATCAAAATGTACTTAAAGTGCCAGTGTAGAACGTACTCATTATGCAGAATGTCCCATTTCAGGTGTAAATGTAAAAAAATCTTTTGAAAATGGCAGATCTACAAGCTCACAATGCGTCGCATCGCGGCGCATTGTGACCTTGTAGATTGTAGATTGTAGATTGTAGATTAGCTATTTTCAAATGGACAAAAACAAAGTAACTAAAGTTTCCAAATAATTGTAGTGGAGTAAAAGTATAATATTTGCCTCTGAGATGTAGTGAAGTAGAAGTAAAAGTATTGGAGATTGGAAATATTCAAGTAAAGTACAAATACCTAAAAATTGTACTGTACGTAAAGTAAGTACATGTACTTAGTTACTTTACACCACTGACCATTAGACCCTCCCATGCCAGCACACACACACACACACACACACACACACACACACACACACAGTCGATTTCCAGAAAGCTTTCGACTCGGTCTGGCATGAGGGTTTACTTTTTAAATGAATAGAAGGTGGTATAGGGGGAAAAGTCCTTTGAGGTAATTAAATCCATATGTAACCACCCTGGCCAAAATAGGGGTAACTAAAAACATAAATACTACTGACTACGCCAGTTGGATTTAAACCAACAAGCCAATTAAGGCTCAACATTAAAAGGAGGTTCGTTTAACAGAGCTTTGAAAACTGGGTAGGAGGCTCAGCAATGACACCATGACGCTGCAAAAGTTTTACATTTTATTCACATTAAATTATTAAAAAAAGATTATGCCACTGCAATACAACTGGTCAATAGAACACATCTCCCCAAGCATTGTCCAGAGCAGATAAGCCACAGCACACAAAAAGGGAGTAATTAACTCATAGGTTAGTCGTTTCACTGCAAAAGAGCACACACACATATTAGTTCACTATGCTCAGACATGGCATCAAATAGGAGTTCAAATGGACCATTATTATATAAATACAGTGGGTTTAAAACATACAACTACATACCATGTACACAAAACTATCTGACTGCATTAAATAGCTTAGTACATTGACACACATTTCAAAACAACCTGACATTACGCGCACATAATAAAAACATCCTTACCACAGGGCGAGCAGAGTGGAGCGCACCTTAATGGCAGAATTCTGCCCCACAAGCTACACACTCCATTGTTAGCCCCATTTAAAAGTAGCAATAACTATAAATGAACTATTACATTTACCATGGGTGACGCTGGATCACACTCTGCCCGCCTGTGCAAAATCTGCAAACAAATCTGTTGTTGAATGACAACTTCCTGCTTTTAAAAGGCCAACCAGACCATGATTGGACAGCAGTCGGATTGGTTCACCAATCATGATCCATCCTCAGCTCTACACACACACACACCACAGGGGGAATACATCCACACGGCGTAGTGTCATCAGTGGGTCGTACCTAGGGGGGGCGGAGTCGGCTCGGGGGAAAACACAGATTTCCCCCAGCTGGTATAGACCGAGGGATGTGGGGTTTTCAAACTCATATGCTGTAAAAGTATACCAATTTAAAAAGCAGGCGTCATGGCTTGCCAGATCACAGGCACAGAACCTTGTTGCCACTCGACAAGGAACGCAACATTAGCAAATTAATTCAAGAGTCCGATTGGAATGTTGTCCTGACTGGACAGAGGATCCAACACAACACAATGGCCCGAGGTTAACCGCTTTAATCGCCTGGTAAGAGACACTATTACATTTTCTATAGATATGATCAATTAAACTTATCATAATATCAAAATGCAAAAGCCATTAATTCATCAATGATGTTTATAACACGTTTTAGTGAATTCCAAGTACAGGAGACATCGACGCCATTACAGTTTGGAAACGCAGTTCAACATGCAGCGATTTACACACAAAACAAGCCAAACCCGGCTATCCTCGTTTAAAACCTACAGAAAACACAATTGTAAATCTGGCAATGAACACGGAGCTAAAGCAGTGTGTAAATCCTGCATGATATTAAATGGCACACTTCGACCAAATGATAATGGCGCCAGTACGTGCCGTTCCGACGTTCCGTGCCGTCGAACTGGGCGAAACACCGGGAAAAGACAGAGTCTGCACACTAATTCTCGTTAGCCTTGGCTAGCTAATTAGCATTTTTAATTGTGTAAAGGACACATTTGTGAAAAAGGTTGATGATGTCATCATTTTGCTGCTGTTATTAGTTTTTAAAAGCTGAATGGACACACATGTATTTACTCCTCTCTCCACCAGGGGGCAGCGATGACTCTCTGCTTCTCTGAAAACACACCCAGGTGTTCTGTGAAAAGACAATAAACCAATAAGAATCAGAATGTATTAACTGTGTGAACATGTTAACACTTTAGAATAACCTTCCCTTATCAAATTAAATTAATCATTCCCAAATGATTAGTTAATGATGTGTTATTTATAACTTGTTAAATCTGTGTTAATGGTTAATGCTTTAACGATTATTTATAAAACTATGCTATTAATAGTTAATAGATCATGAACAAGTTATTAGTAGGCCTAAACTACTTAAAAACTTAACCTCCCAGCACCTTCCCTGCAACTACAGTAACCATCAAAGTAGAAACAACTCAGTCCATTCAAACAACATTTGACCAATACTTTGTCAATAGTGTATCTTAGTAGGAAGGGCAGCCCAGTTGGTAAAACACTCTCCTTTGGACCACAAGGTTCTGTCTTTGATCCTGCTAGTGATGGAATGATCAGTGTTTTCAATGAACTGAATCATTGGTACAGTTCACTGAAATGTTGTGTTCAATGAACTGAATCATTGGTACAGTTCACTGAAATGTTGTGTTCAATGAACTGAATCATTGTTACAGTTCCCTGAAATGTTGTGTTCAAATGATTGGTTCAGAGTTTGGCTGCATTGTGTCGTCTCTTCACTTCCTAACTGAGTCACCTGAACGTCCTCTCAGGCTATGGGATCTAAACTCCTGCGTCATGTAAAACATGTTTATATTTGATTGATGATGAATGGTCCAAACTACACAGTTCACCAAGAGCACCCCCCCCCCATCTGACCACATTGACATCAGTGTTGTCTGATACAACAAATCATTTGATTATTACATTTGATTGATTCATTATTATAAGAAATTAAGCGGAAGACACAAGATAATGTGAATTCACGCGACCGGGATGGTTTACCAGGCTAGTTGTTTCACTTCTTACACAAGCATGTTGTTTTGTGTATGTTTTATGCTTTTATACACTTTTATACATTAAAACTGTATGAATGTATATGTAAAAAGGTTTAGTAAAAAGAAAGAGCAAGTGAACCTGGGTGTGTGGGAGGAGTCTAAAGATCGTCATTGGTTGTCGGCACCAGAATACGACCTGATAGAAGAAGAAGAGAGACAGTTAAAACAGACACACAAATAAATCGTATGTATTGTATTGTGTGTATTTCTCCATAAAATGCATAAATGTACACACAACACAATAACACAACAACACAACAACATTAGGGTTCAGTCATCAGGGTCACATGTTGCATCAGAACTAATTTGAACATTTGACTCTTATTTAAGACTACATTTGACAACATAGAACACACTTTGACCTCTAACTAGGTTATCTAAACTGGTCTAAACTGGTTAAGGTTCTAAACCAATATAAACCAGTTTAGGTTGTGGCTTTACATATGTGTTTGTTTGTTTGTTTGTTTGTTTGTTTGTTTGCATTTATGTGAGGGTTCCACATGTCATGTGATCCTCTGTTGATCTGACCTCATTTCTTCCACTGGTAGTAGATTAATTAATGAAACATGTTAATTAAACATGCTAATCACCTTGTTTCTTCCACTGGTAGTAGATGAATCCAGACAGGAACAAGACCAGACCCAGAACCAGACCTGATGCTCCCATGGCCACCTTGTTCTTCACTGACTCTGGCATGGAGTCATCTGACAATAAAAATATTATATTATATTATATTATATTATATTATATTATATTATATTATATTATATTATATTATATTATATTATATTATGTTATATTATATTAAATTCTATAAATTCTATAAATATCTTTATACCTGCAGCCATTAGTAAACAAAGATGATGTACCTGATCTAGACAAGACACTTAAGCTCTAAGTAGGTGAGGCTCCTGTCATGACCTTCTTATTAGAATGGTTACTTTCCGATGTTTTAATGTATTTGTATTGATTTTTATTTCTGGTGACTGTATTATTATTGTGTCTTGTTTTTAATTGGATTGCTGTGTTTCCTTTCTGCAAAACAAATGTACCTTCAGGTACAAAAAGAGAAGAATCCTTGAACCCTTAAAACAGAGTGCAATGTAACACATTACAGTAGATTACAGTAGAATACAGTAGATTACAGTTGAATATAGTAAAATGCAGTAGAATACAGTAGATTACAGTAGATTACAGTAGAATAGAGTAGATTACAGTAACTGACCCCAGTCCATCTTGATAGGCGCGGTCAGGCTGGGATGTTCCACCATGCATGTGATCTTCTCTCCTGATCTGTAACACACACACACACACACACACACACACACACACACACACACACACACACACACACACACACACACACACACACACACACACACACACACACACACACACACACACACACACACACACACAGTTTTTCTGCTGATGATCCTCTTCAAAAAGCACAGCATGTTTTCTATCTGATGAGGATGATCAGTACCTACACACAGGTTCCCCCCCTGCACCACGGTGCAGGGGGGGAACCATGGTGCAAAGGGGGGGGACCACGGTACCGAGGGGGCACCCAAAATGAGCCATGCCGATCATCATAATAACTAAACGATGAACTATTATATTTAAATGTAAGATTAAAAACACAGCTACAATTATGCACCATAGCACTAGACCGTTATAGGCAATAAGATAAGCTTATACTGATATTTTCTCCACCTAAAATAATCATGACGTGCGTGTGTCCTCAAGTTGAATGTGTGTCCATGTGGATCTGCTCAGAGCTGAAGCGGCCCCTCCTCCCCGCCCGGTCTGGCAGTGAGTGAGCAGCTGTTAATTAGCACAAACATTAGGACAGATTGTGAAAGTAGCCGATCTACACGCTGAAACGTGCCGCGCTTCGACACATTGATCCGTTGATCTTTGTTATTATTTAGTTTCTTGGAGAGAAAAAAAACGCACGACGACAAGCTTGCTGCGCAGTTGTGTCTGGAGTAGACTGGTGATAAACACGGGACTCGGGAGGAAAAACACACAGGAGTGTGTGTGTGTGTGTGTGTGTGTGTGTGTGTGTGTGTGTGTGTGTGTGTGTGTGTGTGTGTGTGTGTGTGTGTGTGTGTGTGTGTGTGTGTGTGTGTGTGTGTGTGTGTGTGACTTAATATTAGCCTACCAATTAATGGGAAATTTTCAGCAAATGAGTAACACTTGTTTTATTTTTAAAGAATATATGTATAGGTGTCTATTAGGTGTGTATTTCTATGTATAGGTGTCTGTTAGGTGTGTACCTGGGTGTGTACTCCAGGTAGGAGTGGTACTGGTAGTACCAGTCTCCATCAGACAGCTCGTCAGTAGAGGAGAGACCAGATGTCAAAGGTTCTTGACCTATCCACCAGGTCACCAGGATCACTTTAGGATAGAAGTCGTAGCTGCTGCACCTCAGCATGTGAGTGTGTTCACCACGACGAGGGGGAGTCTCTGACTTCAGACTCACTTTGGGCTCCACTCCTAAAAAAGATTATTATTATCATTATTATTATTATCATATAACCGATGCCAGGTTCAACCTGGCATCCTATAATTTGGATAGTTTCAATGTACATATTATTTATTTGTTTGATATTACTGTTTAGACTGATGATAGGTTATTGGTTTACATATGATCCTAGATTAATATTTCTATGCATTTGATGTATTACCTCATGTTTACCTTGCTTACTGTAAATCACTCTGGATTAAGAGCGTCTGATAAATGCCTACATTGTAAATTGTAACAGTAAATGTCAGTGTTTGGCCACCAGATGGAACCAGAGTACTGTAGATTCTACAATAGTCACAGTTTTCTACACTGTAGAATGCACTTATATAATATAATTTAAACATATTAAATAATTCACAGTTACACAGTGCTTTACATAAACAACAATAAACCAAGCAATATCATTGTATGAAAATGATATTGCTTAATAAACAAACAAAACAATACACATAATCCTGTAAAATATTGTGATTAAAAACATTCAAAACAAACTAGTTAAGACAATAATTAAAATATAAAATCAGGTGGTGAAATGAAGTGTATAGAGGTGTGTTTTAGCCTGCATGGTTCTTTTTAACGATAATTTAAAAACATTAATCCTGGTGTCTTTGTTTTAGGCAGGTCATTATATGTAGGTGAAAACGCTCATAGCCTAGATCTATGTTTCATTTATACTACTGTACGATGGTGACACCACATGTTGTGAGCTTGTAGATCTGCTATTTCCACTGCGTGACAGCCTGTTACAGTATAAATCAAGAGGATCTGAAATGTTTCTCTGCAGATAAAGAAATATGTAATAATTATTATATGATCAATATTAACACCATTAATCATCTCTGAATAGAATCATGTGATTTCATGTTATAGTTTATGAGGTGATGAGTGTTGAGTGCTGCTCTGAGATCAGCTCACCTCTCTTGTTCAGAGCAGAGGAGTAGTAGATCTCAATGTTGGGTTTGCAGAATGCCTCTCGGTTTGCTCTCATCCCAGCCAGTAGTCCAGGATCTTTATTGCCGCGCTCTGCCTCCTTCACACCATACTCAGTGTATCCAACAAACTGATCTACTCTACTGTCCCACCTGAAGAACTCATCACCATCGAAATCATTTGAGTATATGTACTGTATGTCCTTCAGCTCACTGGAGTTAAACACACAGTGGTGAGTCTCATAGTACACATATCCATCTGGAAGTAGTCGACAATGAAAAATGTCATTAATGTTCAGTTTTATTCATCTGTATAATATCAACACTAGGCTAACTGCCCCCCATCAGCCAAATATGTCTCTACATAAAGTCTACAAGGATGTGAAATCTGGCATTAAAATGTTTTAGGTTTTGTTTCTCTATGTGTCCAGTTGTCTAATGCGGCTGAGTAAACAAGGACTCTGTCTGTCTGTCTGTCTGTCTGTCTGTCTGTCTGTCTGTCTGTCTGTCTGTCTGTCAGTCCAGCTGCTGGAATCTAATGTTGACCGGGCATAAACTGTACACCCCCCCCCCCCCGCACCTGTGTTGCGGACCACATGCGTGCGCGACTCATGCGCGAATGTTTTGTATTAATTAATTAATTAATTAACCGACCATAAAACAACATTAACAACACACTCTACCATCCTTCAGTGGTGGAAGAAGTACTCAAATGTTTTACATTAGCTAAAGTGTCTGTCTGTCTGTCTGTCTGTCTGTCTGTCTGTCTGTCTGTCAGTCAGACCTCATCATGTATTTCCAGGATAACAGAGATAAAACTTGCAAAAAGGTTGTTATTTTGAGAGCGAAATGCCTCACAATATGAATACATTCTGATATGTTTTACTTTGATGGTAACTGTTGTATAATCGTATTATCTTGGATTTTGACATAATTCATGTCTTTATATTGAAAATCCAAATAAATAAGTAAAGGGGTTTGTTTGTGTGTGTGTGTGTGTGTGTGTGTGTGTGTGTGTGTGTGTGTGTGTGTGTGTGTGCAACCGTTTTAGTTAATAACTATTGTGTTAATAGTATTCATGTACCTTTCACTGGTGGTTTCTTCAAGGCAGTGCGAACGTTGTCCAGCGTGCCTTTGCAGTACGCCTGATCACCCCAAGCTACATCATAAGCTCCTGGCCAGGGGATATGATCTACAAACGGAGGCTGAGGCTCCACCACCTTCCCTTTGTTGAAGTCTGCGTACACCAACACTTCACCATCCAGTCCTATCATCCACTCTTTATATGAGTCTTTAACTGTGTCTGAACAGCTATAGACTAGAATGCTCTCATGGAACACTGGAAATAAAACAAAGATGACGTTAAACAACAAACTTCTTCACAGTGACAATAACACATAATCATCATGTTAAACAATCATGTTTGGTTCTTATATGAAGTGAAAGGTTTGATATTAAAAGTAGCTTCCTGTCAAATGTTTTATTCACACTGATTCAATATTGTATATACAGGTAGTAAAAGGAGGGTGTGTGTGTGTGTGTGTGTGTGTGTGTGTGTGTGTGTGTGTGTGTGTGTGTGTGTGTGTGTGTGTGTGCACGCGCGCGTGCGTATATGCGTGCGTGCGTGCGCATGTCATTTGTTTGTATTGTGCATTGTCCATATTTGGTTTTATATAATAACAGTAGATATAAATGTATATATTATATAATAACATAAATATAATGTACTTACTTCCTGGGATCGCTTTGACATGAAGTACAGAGGAGAGGATGAGGAGGGTGGCTGTAATCTTCATCATCACTGATCAAAACTGAACTGAATTCAATAGATGAGAATAAACAGATGAGAATAAACGGATCAGAATAAACAGATCAGAATAAACAGATGAGAATAAACGGATGAGAATAAACGGATGAGAATAAACAGATGAGAATAAACGGATGAGAATAAACAGATGAGAATAAACAGATGAGAATAAACAGATGAGAATAAACAGATGAGAATAAACAGATCAGAATAAACAGATCAGAATAAACAGATGAGAATAAACGGATGAGAATAAACGGATGAGAATAAACAGATGAGAATAAACGGATGAGAATAAACAGATGAGAATAAAGAGATCAGAATAAACAGATGTTTACTGAAAGAGAAGTTCTGGAGTCTGAAAGAGAATGAAGGAGGACTCGTTCTTTAGTTCAGAAGAATCAGCCAATCAGATTAAAGATAAGATGTTACATCATCTGTTTCCAGAAAGACGACAGTCTGTATTATTGCACATAATCATATATGGTATATAGCTGCTGCTTATGCACCTTATGTCTCCTCATGTACATACTGTACCTTATGCACCTTATGTCTAACCTCATGTACATACTGTACCTTATGCACCTTATGTCTCCTCATGTACATACTGTACCTTATGCACTTTATGTCTCCTCATGTACATACTGTACCTTATGCACCTTATGTCTCCTCATGTACATACTGTACCTTATGCACCTTATGTCTCCTCATGTACATACTGTACCTTATGCACCTTATGTCTCCTCATGTACATACTGTACCTTATGCACCTTATGTCTCCTCATGTACATACTGTACCTTATGCACCTTATGTCTCCTCATGTACATACAGTACCTTATGCACCTTATGTCTAACTTCATGTACATACTGTACCTTATGTCTAACCTCATGTACATACTGTACCTTATGCACCTTATGTCTCCTCATGTAGGCTACGTACTGTACCTTATGTCTCCTCATGTACATACTGTACCTTATGCACCTTATGTCTCCTCATGTACATACTGTACCTTATGCACCTTATGTCTCCTCATGTACATACAGTATGTAAATATCTTTGTTTAATTCATCTTTTATTCTCTCCTTGCCCCCCCCGTCCCCCGTCTTCTTTTCTTTCTCTTTCTGAAAATAGCTAAAACGATGGAGCTGCACAAAAAAAAATCCACCCACTGGTTTGGTATGTTCATCTTTTATTCTAACTCGTAGCCTGACTAAACAAACTGATTCACATTATGTGGGGAACAAAAACAATGCGACACCAACCGGAACCAACCACCGGAACACGATTCCCCCCCCCCTCTTTTTGTAAACCGGATCACAGGGCTCAGTTTTAGAATGAATACCAGGCTTTCCTCCAACCTGCTCATCAGAAGCAGTTAGGGGTTCAGTGCCTTGCTCAAGGACACTTCAACATGAAGCCAGGAGGAGTCAGGAATCAAACCGGGAACCTCTGTTAACTGAACTCACAGACGCTCCTCTAATCCAAGCCTCATTACATCTCACTGATGGTGTGTGTGTGTGTGTGTGTGTGTGTGTGTGTGTGTGTGTGTGTGTGTGTGTGTGTGTGTGTGTGTGTGTGTGTGTGTGTGTGTGTGTGTGTGTGTGTGTGTGTGTTCAGCGTTGCTGGTAAAATGCTGTTCATGTTCATTAAACATCAATCCAAGCCTCATTACATCTCACTGCTGAAACCATCTAATGTCTTTAAAAACACACTGGTCATGTGATCAAAGTGTCACATGAGAGGTGTGTGTGCGTGTGTGTGCGTGTGCGTGTGCGTGTGTGTGTGCGTGTGCGTGCGTGCGGTTGAACTCAAACTTGAATTTCACTTCCTGATTCACTCAGCAGCCAATCAGAATTATTCTTTTATTAATCATCACCAGTTACTAGAGAGACATGTTGATGTCAACAACCTCACAGACTGTAAATAATCATGTATTTATTTATTGTTTGTTTAATTTGACTCTTGTTGGTAATGTCAACGTGTTGCTCATGGCAATAAGGACACTTTAAATCTGATGTTAAAAGTTGAAACAGACAGACAGACAGACAGACACACACGCAAAACCACACTGTTTTGTGTGTGTGTGTGTGTGTGTGTGTGTGTGTGTGTGTGTGTGTGTGTGGTGTTGAAGCGTCCCACCGGAAACTCCCCGAACATTAATTTCACTTCCTGATTGAGAGAGAGAGAGAGAGAGAGAGAGAGAGAGAGAGAGAGAGAGAGAGAGAGAGAGAGAGAGAGAGAGAGAGAGAGAGATTGTTGTCACATGATCTAGAAGCTTCTATCAATTAAAGGGCAAGACCACTTTGGTAGAGGTTTGGGTTGTGTATTTACCTTGCTATGATGTAACTCCAAAGGTGGACAAGAAATCAAAAATAATTGCTCCATTGATTAGAAAGTGATCATTCAAAACATCTCTCAAAGTCACTCTTTTAGCACGTACACGAACACAAACAAAGCTGATTCAGACAATAACATCATCAAACCCAGTACTGTTTGTTTTTTAAATAAAAATGTCAACTTCCTGTTGATTTTACTATTTTTATTAGGAAGAAACCCGGACTGGGTCTGCAGATCCGGATATTCAAATAGTAAAATGCATTCAAATTTAAATGTTTATCTTTTCGGGCATTTCTGCTTCATTTGGATAGGTCAGTGTAGAGAGACAGTCAAGGTGGGGGAGAAAGTAGGGGAGTGACAAAGAGCAATGGTCGAGCTGGTCTGGGAATCGAACCAGGGAATCGCTGCCGTGGCATTAGAGCCTAATAAAGAAAAACATCACATGGATGCAACTGGGACGTATCATCAGTGCTGTAGCCTGGGGTCATCGGGTGTTTCGGGTCTCGCAACATACAACATACACCCTCGCCCAGGTGACCCAGCCAGGGTTGATCAAGCCCCGACTTACGTCCCAGTAGCTACCCACGGTCAGTCCTATAGGGCAAGACAGGGCCACTCAGTCCGCTTCTCCGGAAGTACTCTGCCGGGACTCTGGGAGGCTCTGGCACGTGGAGGGACTAGGCTCTGTGGGTTGTCTCCTGGCCGGGCTCCTCCTTCGTCTCACCAGGTCCAGGACCTGAGCGCAGCCTAACTTGCTAATAAATGGTGATTTCAAATTGTACAATAAAAGGTATTTCCATGCACCTCATATAGTGGATTCAGCATTCAGCATCATTCCATAAGATTAATTGCATAAGATGTTACAGTCCAATTGGACCTTATAGTTAATTACTCACAAAAGGTGTGTATACTACATCGTCTCTGTCGGGTAGAAACCTCATATGTCCAGAACTGTTACTTTTCAGGATTCAAATTCAAAAATTTCAAAAGTAGCAGATCTACAAGGTCAAAACGTGTCGCTTCACGCCACGTTTCGAGCTTGTAGATCTGCTACTTTTGATGCTTTTGTGTGACGCTGCATGATCAAGTAGGGCATTAATTTAGGAAAAAACTCACAAAGTTAAAATATGGAGATAAGAGGTTTTCTGCCCGACTACACATGTTAACCACAAATAGCTGATATACAAGCTCACGTGTGTTTTGAGTTTTCACTATTTTTTTATTTGTGACATTTTTCCCCCTATGCTCAAAATAGGGACAGCAGGTAGAAAGTGGTTAATATAATGTATAGAGCAGTAACACACTGTAATAATAATAATAATAATAATAATAATAATAATAATAATAATAATAATAATAAATACATAAATTATCTAAAAAAAAAAAAAAAGAGGGGAAGAAGCAGCCTATAGTATGCTTTTGGAAACACTATATTTCTGCCATCTTCTAGTAACTTCATAAATGAAGCAACTTAATAAATTTCTTATCTTTGCATTTTAGTTATCAATAAGTGAAGTAACTTAATAAATCTTTGTAACGTAATAGAGTTCAGTACCTTTGTGTATTTAAAGAAAAATCTTTATCACCTTACATTTATAATCGAGATCCTCTTTGACGCTGTGTGAGTGTGACCCTGTTTGATTGCATGACTAAAAGTTGCAGGACTTTGAAACTGACCGGGAGAGACAGTACGCTGTTTGTTATTTTTGCTCCAACAACCATGGCCAAGTGAGGTTTCCTGCGTGAAATTCCTCCGGGACACATATCCTTGCCAAGGGTCAATACCTGAGGTTCAATGGTATACCTTCAGTTTCTGTTACTGTGTTTGAGTTGAGTACAACAGCCCAGAACAGGAATTGTCGGGTGTTTAAAAAGCCAGTCGTGGGGAGTGAAGACTTAGGCAAGTTTAGGTAGTTTAGTTTCTGCTAGGCAGTGTATATAGGTCGGCATTTTCGGGTCCTGTGATAGGTCAGCAGTCTAATACTGAGTTTCTAGGGAACACACACACACATCTTAAGCGTGTCATTCAGAAGTGGATCTCCGCCAGATTCAATAATGAGTCAAACGACGCCGGTTGAGCAAGTCCAATCAAGATATGAACATATCTCAGATATTGGTAAATTTTCTGAGAAATGGAATAAACGTTGGCCCCAGTTACTTCAGCCATGGCCGATCGAGGGAACGTTCGACCTCGATGTCATTAAAACTTTAAAATTTTTGATTGACACTTATAAAATGAACCAGACCGGCAAGAAACGTGTAAAAAAACGTACACAGGAGATTATTGCGATTAAAGCCTTTCAGAAAACTGCTGAGGCAAAATTGAAAATCCAGGACAGACCGCGTCCTGGCGAAAAGGAGTTGACTGCAACAGCCTTCTCACTGTTTCCTCCTCCGTATAATAAGAATACTGGCATTTATCCTGTTCTTACTGCAGAGGGTAATTATGAGACAAGAGATGATCATAATAAAGTCCTTGAGAAGGGCAGGGCCAAGACGGTTTTGGAAACATTACCAGACAGGCCTGGAACCGGTGGTACTCCTGAGAGGTACCGACAGGAGGATCATAGGGTCGGAGGCTATGATTCCCAGATCAAAGATATTTTAGCAAAAGCTGAACAGCGTGGAAAACTTACACGCTCTAAAGCTTCATCTAAACAGGTGAGTACTGTGCCAGACTGTTGCGACGATGAGGAGGCAGACTGGTCTCAGAAACCAGGCAAACCAGGTACTAAACCAGGCACTTCATCAGTCAACGCCACCCCGAGAAGCTATAAAGATATTCCAGGTGATTTGGAAAAATTAACTCGAGACTTACGTAACGTAAGCAGCATGAAACGCCAGATCATACAGGATTTAGACTCAGTAGAAGAACACGAGAAAAATGGGGACCTGGAAAAAACCCTGTTGAACGAGTTAAGCATGGTTGAGATACAGGAAAAGGAACTTCAAACAGACAAAGACCGGCTAGAAGGGGAAATGGGCCAACGTTATCCGTTGCGGTCTAAGCAGAATTCGGAATCTGCTCCTTCCGGGCACTATTCTGTACTTGGTCCTTCTCTTTCTCTTCCAGTGATTATACGCGGGAATGAATTAAACTACAAGCCAGTCGCCCAATCAGAGCTGGATTCGTGGACCTCCAAGTTGCCTTCTATTACAGAGGGTGCTCATGCTTGGCTTTCGAAATTGGATGAACTTTTTACTGGAATTAATCCAGCTATGGCAGACTTCAAACGCCTGCTTATGGCCCAAATCGGGCGATCTTCTTTGGCTCGTGTCTTTGACAGGGCCGGCCTCGGACATTATGTCAATACAGCTGTTTTCGATGCGGAATTCTTTTCGGCATACAGAGGGCGTTTGGGCCAGGTATTGCAGGAGATGTATCAAACTAACATGCATCCGAATAGTATCATAATCAATTCCTTGGGGGACAATGAGAACCCCGCGCGTACGTGGCCAGATCATATCAACAATGGCGGGATATCGTTGGGAAGAATCCGGAGGACAATCAGATGGAAGAGGCCATATTAAGGGAGAAAATTCAGCAGGGACTACCTAGACAGGTCAGATGTAAATTGGATGAAATTGTTGGACTACAGTCCATGACTCGCAACGTGTACACTGACAACTTGGCACACCATATCGAGAGTGTTAGGGCGAAGGAAAAATCATTGCGTGAGCAAGATATTGAGGCAGTTCGAAAACTCACTCACTTGCAGCTTAACGGCTGCGCCGGGCCTCCCAACTTTGCTATACGTATCTGATTTGAGTCCAATACTGGACACTGTAACTTCTGGTTCCATTCCAGCCCCGCCCACGGTGAAGGTCCAGTTTGTGGCTCCCACCTTGGAGGCATCGGACTCCGTTCCCCGAACCCCTGATCCTACCCTTCCACAACCCTTGGATGTGGCTTCGTTTTCCATTTTTACAACACTACATGCAGATTCTGTTCTTAGCTCATCTGTGACTGTCGTCACAGAAGGGGGGACGGAAGAGCTAAATGATATAACAACAGAACCTCTAAATGATATAACAACAGAACCTCTAAATGATATAACAACAGAACCTCTAACAATAGAACCTCTAACTGATATAACAATAGAACCTCTACCTCTAACATTTAGAACAGTGATATCAGAAGAAGTAGAAGTAGCACTTGTAACTATGACTGAAGCCGAGTTGAGGCAGATCGACTTAATACCAACTGTGCCTTTAGAAGTGGGGACTAGTAGGCCTGGAACACCTCTACAATTAACTGAAAGAATTAGTACAGTAGTTACGGTTGAATCTACAGTAGTTACGGTTGAATCTGAACCAAATCAAATGACTACTGAAGTACGGTTCAGTGGAAGTGCTCAGTTGAATACAGACCCTGTGTTGTTAATAACTACTGGAGACACATCGTATATAGTCACAACGGTAACGACAACACCCTCACATGCATCAGTTACATCAACAACAAACACTTTAACTACTTCAAAACAACTGTCAACTACTAAAGTCACCGAGTGGAGCACTTATTTGGTCCACCTAGAATTAGTCATATTACTTAGTCTGATTATCGCAAGTGTAATATTCTGTTGTTGCATCCCACTCATTAAGACATTGTTTATGCGCAACTGGGACCAACAGATGCAAACAACCAAATATAGTGTACATGCTGGACATGATGGTCAAGACATTCAGTTCTGGACACTTACTGTATTAGAATAATGGTCTAGCAGCTACGTTTGAGTACATTTCTCCATGGACCTGACACCTTTAGGAATACAGTTAGATTTACTACTTAATTGATTGGGACTGTTCTCATGCCCTCAGGTGAAGGGAACAACAGAGGGAGGAGTCTAGTGTGGAGACAACATCAGCTGTGAAGAATACAGAAGATCATGAGACAGTATAAATTAGGCCAGATGAAGGGAGTTTGGAGTGTGATGTGGATTTTGATTTGTACACTTTTGGGTGATAGTATTTGTTCTGTTATTGGTGCACCAGCCAAAACTGCAGTACAAGCCTTTGTGTCTGCTAATAAGCAGGTCACAGCACGTGGTCAAAATAATTTGTTTTATGAATGGATGCGATTCTCGGCTCAGCGTGTGACTACAGAAACTTGTATTACGTGTTATAATGCTAATAGAACACCCTGGGTTCAACCTTTACCTTTTGAACCGAATCAATGTGTTGAAGATTTGAAAACAGCAGTAAAGGAGAAATGCTATATTCAATGCATTCTGTCATTCATGGGACAGACCGAAGCAAGTGTGGACCTGTACAAATCCAGTAGATGTAAGGACTTTGAGTTGCTCACTCTAAGTGGCAATGCATTTGTGCCGCCATTTGTAAACATTCCTGAGGGAATTGTGTTCCCACTATGTCTTGTATCTGGTCCAAATCAGAATGATTTGCAGTGCTCAGATTACACGGAAGGACGTGCCTGTAACAATAGGATGGATCTTCCCATGCGATGTACGGAAGTGATCGCACATAACGCTCATGTTCATGCACGCAAGGCTGACAATGGAACGGTTATACGTCATGGGTTCCCACTGCCAAGCTTGCAAGGGGGGACTCGTTCAGTAGCTGACATTTTTTGGTATTGTGGGGGTGAGCAAATTCACGATTATTTAGAGCGTAATTGGATTGGAGTATGTGCCCCTGTTATGCTCACAGGCCCATTGTCAATTTTGACATTGCATGGGAATTCGACAAGACTTAAAAGATCAACTGATGTTACGGGTGAGAAAGGTGCTGAGAGCGTTAAAGACCTGAAATTCGCTAGTCTTGATGGAAAGGTGGAAATGGGCCCGTTTGGTCCGATGAATATTCCATGGGAGCATAGAGCTATGCCAGAGGACACGCTGCAATTTAATCCGTTCTTTTATCCTGAAACACCATTTTTTGGTATTGTGGGGGTGAGCAAATTCACGATTATTTAGAGCGTAATTGGATTGGAGTATGTGCCCCTGTTATGCTCACAGGCCCATTGTCAATTTTGACATTGCATGGGAATTCGACAAGACTTAAAAGATCAACTGATGTTACGGGTGAGAAAGGTGCTGAGAGCGTTAAAGACCTGAAATTCGCTAGTCTTGATGGAAAGGTGGAAATGGGCCCGTTTGGTCCGATGAATATTCCATGGGAGCATAGAGCTATGCCAGAGGACACGCTGCAATTTAATCCGTTCTTTTATCCTGAAACAAACGGTCGTTGGACACACCAATTTTTTGTGGTATAATCAGCAACGATTCATCAATTTTACCATCACTACATTTGAGTACTTTAGTGAACAACTGCATGCCACTTCCACAATGACGTTACAAAATAGATTCCTCCTAGATACACTTTTTGCGGAGGAACAAGGGGCCTGCGCAAAAATAGGGAGCGACTGCTGCACTGTAATTCCAATGCACACCGGAGAAGGGGGGAACATCACGGGGGCTCTTGAACTGTTGAAAACACTTAGAGACGAACATGTCAGTCACACTAAGGGTGGTGAGGATACCAGTTGGTTGGGATGGCTTCTGTCATCTTCTTGGAGGGCGAGCTTGGTCAGGGTCGGATTTATCCTAGGCCTGGTGTTATTTTTGTTTTTATTATTGATATGCTGTGTGGTCCCACTGCTTCAGACCATGGTTAAACGTGTAATGGGGGCGGCAGTTGGGCAGCACATCGTCCTGTCTCCACCCGTGCGTCTTGGCGAGGTAGACAGTGAGGCCACACGCATTCTAGATTATGATGACGACAAGGTTGACATGGGTGATAGGGATTCTTTTGATATATATATGGATTAATCACATTTATTACACCACTTGTTTACGTTAAGTGTATAGGCCTTGGCCACACTAATTACAACACCTATATGCCTTGTTGTGATATTGTGCCTCGTATTTCTACTATTGTGATTCTACTATTGTGATTTGTATGTGTTTGTGCAGCGCTTTCAAATTGAAACACAATTGAGGTAATCATATTGGCTATTTACAGCCCGTAATGCTGTGTAACATGTAAAAAGATATGACTGTTTTCCACCTGGTGGAACGTCCTTCCTTGGCCCGTTTTTGCTTAAGTGGCCTAGGAGAAGCTTGTAGATCGGCCATTTCTTGATGGCTGTAGTGTGTTAAGGTGATTGCCGATTGTGTATTTTATTTGACAAGCACTGTACTACAGCCCAGTTGGTATAGTTAAACTGTATGGCTGTATTTGATGTGTTAACAACGAAGAGGGGCTACATGCATTGAATGTGAGCATTCACCCTGTATGCATTTGGCCTCTGTTGTGTGTGCCTAATCTTTCTGCTTGTCTTTCCTTCTTGAGGGGGACCTGACGGCGGTGTGGAATCCGTTTACATAGGCTCTATATATGTCTATGTGATTGATGATTATCATATACTTGTTTTGTTATTATCATTGTTATTGGTCCTGATCATATCGTTGTATTGTGTTTAGGTACGCTCCCCCGTTTCGTTGTGACACTAGGGTGCCACAAAGGGGGGAATATAGGATATTTTACAAGCTACATGTTATATAGAACATAATGTGTGTGGACCACTTCTACATGTGACTAGGCATGTGCAACATCCACGAGATCATTCCATAGGCTATTGTATCCATGTATGCATACTATTGTATTATGCAGGTTATTAGATTAGATCTAAACGGTATATGAGCAGGCTACCAGCTGCTGGTCGCCAGACAGACAGCTGCGAGATTCTCCACGTTTGGATCCAACGGACAACATCTCAAGTTTTTGACCTGACTGTCTCCTTCCTTGACTGTAACAATGATGGAAGCTAAATAAAACTACGCAACTACTCATCAACTTTTATCCTCTGAGTCCGAGTTCATCTTTTTCTACAAGCTGTTGATAATAACCAATAAGCTGTTGAAAATAACCCATACTACCCCAACAAGTAGCACTTACTGAATTAAAAGGACAAGTCAGTGCTAAAGTTAAAGTAATAATAGTGACAAAAGTTTAAACATTCTACTTTCCCAAGAATGATCTCTTACCTACTGCTCTGTCTGGTGTCCTCCTTCAGCTAGTATGTATGCTATGACTGCCAAGAATTGTGAACACCTTATATAGGGAATGTGAACAAAACAACTCTGTCCTGGGTCGTTGTAACTCTGTCCTGGGCCATTATGGTAGTTTCATTGGTACTTCACACATTGCTCACCATCAAATTAAATTCAAGTCGTTTGCATTTGATTAGTTGGCTGGTGCTTTTCTTTATTTTGACCACAAATGAAGATACCAAAGTCTCTTTCCATCAAGATTGAGTTCTAATTAATTAAATAACAGTGACAAATTTAAAAGATGACCTCACAGAACCAAGGCAACCCCAAAGGGAAGCACTTATGAATTTAAACATCATCAATGCCTCCATTAGAGGTAGTCTGAGTTTGTTTACATCAAGCCTTCTTGTTATGTGCTTGTTATGTGTCAGTTAAAACTACCCCAACAAGTAGCACTTACTGAATTTAAAGGACAAGTCAGTGCTAAAGTTAAAGTAATAATAGTGACAGAATGCAATCTGAATGAGATTCTAACCGTCATGGTTGAGTTCTTGGTAGGTGCACTAGTCAATTAAAACTACCCCAACAAGTAGCACTTACTGAATTAAAAGGACAAGTCAGTGCTAAAGTTAAAGTAATAATAGTGACAAAGGATAGAAGATGACAATACAGAGCCAAGACAACCCCAAAGAGATGCACTTATGAATTTAAACATCATCACTGCCTCCATTTAAGGTAGTCTGAGCTTGTTTGCTTCCATTGAGAATGTGTTCTTTGTATGTGCACGAGTCAATACAAAACTACTCTTCTATGCTAAATGAGTTAAATTTAGTTTATTTCCATCAAACATGACTTATTATGTGCACTGGTCAATTACAACTACCCCAACAAGTAGCACTTACTGAATTAAAAGGACAAGTCAGTGCTAAAGTTAAAGTAATAATAGTGACAAAAGTTTAAACATTCTACTTTCCCAAGAATGATCTCTTACTAGGGGTGTAACGATACGTTTTAACAACGATTCGATACGTATCACGATACTTGGTTGTCGATACGATACATGAACGATACAGGTTAATTTAGAACGATACGATACGTTTCGATTCAGCGATTTAGTCGATACGATACATGAACGATACAGGACAGGTTAATTTAGAACGATACGATTAGATTCAATGATTTAAAATCGATATAGTAACTATTTATTTACCCAAAAATTCTGTGTGAAAAATAAATACCTGGATACTGGATATAAACCCCTCTTTCTCTTTTCTTCTTCTTAAAAGTGCTTAGTATTGATATAATTGATTATTTGCATTGCAGAACGATTCGATACGATTATTTGCATTGCAAAACGATTCGATACGATTCAAAGTCAAACGATACGATATTTAGCTGTTTGCATATCGATATAGTAGATCGTTGAAAATTCAAAACGATGCATCGATGCAGTTACTGTATCGTTACGGGCCTATCTCTTACCTACTGCTCTGTCTGGTGTCCTCCTTCAGCTAGTAGGTATGCTATGACTGCCAAGAATTGTGAACACCTTATATAGGGAATGTGAACAAAACAACTCTGTCCTGGGTCGTTGTAACTCTGTCCTGGGCCATTATGGTAGTTTCATTGGTACTTCACACATTGCTCACCATCAAATTAAATTCAAGTCGTTTGCATTTGATTAGTTGGCTGGTGCTTTTCTTTATTTTGACCACAAATGAAGATACCAAAGTCTCTTTCCATCAAGATTGAGTTCTAATTAATTAAATAACAGTGACAAATTTAAAAGATGACCTCACAGAACCAAGGCAACCCCAAAGGGAAGCACTTATGAATTTAAACATCATCAATGCCTCCATTAGAGGTAGTCTGAGTTTGTTTACATCAAGCCTTCTTGTTATGTGCTTGTTATGTGTCAGTTAAAACTACCCCAACAAGTAGCACTTACTGAATTTAAAGGACAAGTCTGTGCTAAAGTTAAAGTAATAATAGTGACAGAATGCAATCTGAATGAGATTCTAACCGTCATGGTTGAGTTCTTGGTAGGTGCACTAGTCAATTAAAACTACCCCAACAAGTAGCACTTACTGAATTAAAAGGACAAGTCAGTGCTAAAGTTAAAGTAATAATAGTGACAAAGGATAGAAGATGACAATACAGAGCCAAGACAACCCCAAAGAGATGCACTTATGAATTTAAACATCATCACTGCCTCCATTTGAGGTAGTCTGAGCTTGTTTGCTTCCATTGAGAATGTGTTCTTTGTATGTGCACGAGTCAATACAAAACTACTCTTCTATGCTAAATGAGTTAAATTTAGTTTATTTCCATCAAACATGACTTATTATCTGCACTGGTCAATTACAACTACCCCAACAAGTAGCACTTACTGAATTAAAAGGACAAGTCAGTGCTAAAGTTAAAGTAATAATAGTGACAAAAGTTTAAACATTCTACTTTCCCAAGAATGATCTCTTACCTACTGCTCTGTCTGGTGTCCTCCTTCAGCTAGTATGTATGCTATGACTGCCAAGAATTGTGAACACCTTATATAGGGAATGTGAACAAAACAACTCTGTCCTGGGTCGTTGTAACTCTGTCCTGGGCCATTATGGTAGTTTCATTGGTACTTCACACATTGCTCACCATCAAATTAAATTCAAGTCGTTTGCATTTGATTAGTTGGCTGGTGCTTTTCTTTATTTTGACCACAAATGAAGATACCAAAGTCTCTTTCCATCAAGATTGAGTTCTAATTAATTAAATAACAGTGACAAATTTAAAAGATGACCTCACAGAACCAAGGCAACCCCAAAGGGAAGCACTTATGAATTTAAACATCATCAATGCCTCCATTAGAGGTAGTCTGAGTTTGTTTACATCAAGCCTTCTTGTTATGTGCTTGTTATGTGTCAGTTAAAACTACCCCAACAAGTAGCACTTACTGAATTTAAAGGACAAGTCAGTGCTAAAGTTAAAGTAATAATAGTGACAGAATGCAATCTGAATGAGATTCTAACCGTCATGGTTGAGTTCTTGGTAGGTGCACTAGTCAATTAAAACTACCCCAACAAGTAGCACTTACTGAATTAAAAGGACAAGTCAGTGCTAAAGTTAAAGTAATAATAGTGACAAAGGATAGAAGATGACAATACAGAGCCAAGACAACCCCAAAGAGATGCACTTATGAATTTAAACATCATCACTGCCTCCATTTAAGGTAGTCTGAGCTTGTTTGCTTCCATTGAGAATGTGTTCTTTGTATGTGCACGAGTCAATACAAAACTACTCTTCTATGCTAAATGAGTTAAATTGAGTTTATTTCCATCAAACATGACTTATTATGTGCACTGGTCAATTACAACTACCCCAACAAGTAGCACTTACTGAATTAAAAGGACAAGTCAGTGCTAAAGTTAAAGTAATAATAGTGACAAAGGATAGAAGATGACAATACAGAGCCAAGACAACCCCAAAGACAAAGGATAGAAGATGACAATACAGAGCCAAGACAACCCCAAAGAGATGCACTTATGAATTTAAACATCATCACTGCCTCCATTTGAGGTAGTCTGAGCTTGTTTGCTTCCATTGAGAATGTGTTCTTTGTATGTGCACGAGTCAATACAAAACTACTCTTCTATGCTAAATGAGTTAAATTGAGTTTATTACCATCAAACATGACTTATTATGTGCACTGGTCAATTACAACTACCCCAACAAGTAGCACTTACTGAATTAAAATGACAAGTCAGTGCTAAAGTTAAAGTAATAATAGTGACAAAAGTTTAAACATTCTACTTTCCCAAGAATGATCTCTTACCTACTGCTCTGTCTGGTGTCCTCCTTCAGCTAGTAGGTATGCTATGACTGCCAAGAATTGTGAACACCTTATATAGGGAATGTGAACAAAACAATTCTGTCCTGGGTCGTTGTAACTCTGTCCTGGGCCATTATGGTAGTTTCATTGGTACTTCACACATTGCTCACCATCAAATTAAATTCAAGTCGTTTGCATTTGATTAGTTGGCTGGTGCTTTTCTTTATTTTGACCACAAATGAAGATACCAAAGTCTCTTTCCATCAAGATTGAGTTCTAATTAATTAAATAACAGTGACAAATTTAAAAGATGACATCACAGAACCAAGGCAACCCCAAAGGGAAGCACTTATGAATTTAAACATCATCAATGCCTCCATTAGAGGTAGTCTGAGTTTGTTTACATCAAGCCTTCTTGTTATGTGCTTGTTATGTGTCAGTTAAAACTACCCCAACAAGTAGCACTTACTGAATTTAAAGGACAAGTCAGTGCTAAAGTTAAAGTAATAATAGTGACAGAATGCAATCTGAATGAGATTCTAACCGTCATGGTTGAGTTCTTGGTAGGTGCACTAGTCAATTAAAACTACCCCAACAAGTAGCACTTACTGAATTAAAAGGACAAGTCAGTGCTAAAGTTAAAGTAATAATAGTGACAAAGGATAGAAGATGACAATACAGAGCCAAGACAACCCCAAAGAGATGCACTTATGAATTTAAACATCATCACTGCCTCCATTTAAGGTAGTCTGAGCTTGTTTGCTTCCATTGAGAATGTGTTCTTTGTATGTGCACGAGTCAATACAAAACTACTCTTCTATGCTAAATGAGTTAAATTGAGTTTATTTCCATCAAACATGACTTATTATGTGCACTGGTCAATTACAACTACCCCAACAAGTAGCACTTACTGAATTAAAAGGACAAGTCAGTGCTAAAGTTAAAGTAATAATAGTGACAAAAGTTTAAACATTCTACTTTCCCAAGAATGATCTCTTACCTACTGCTCTGTCTGGTGTCCTCCTTCAGCTAGTAGGTATGCTATGACTGCCAAGAATTGTGAACACCTTATATAGGGAATGTGAACAAAACAATTCTGTCCTGGGTCGTTGTAACTCTGTCCTGGGCCATTATGGTAGTTTCATTGGTACTTCACACATTGCTCACCATCAAATTAAATTCAAGTCGTTTGCATTTGATTAGTTGGCTGGTGCTTTTCTTTATTTTGACCACAAATGAAGATACCAAAGTCTCTTTCCATCAAGATTGAGTTCTAATTAATTAAATAACAGTGACAAATTTAAAAGATGACCTCACAGAACCAAGGCAACCCCAAAGGGAAGCACTTATGAATTTAAACATCATCAATGCCTCCATTAGAGGTAGTCTGAGTTTGTTTACATCAAGCCTTCTTGTTATGTGCTTGTTATGTGTCAGTTAAAACTACCCCAACAAGTAGCACTTACTGAATTTAAAGGACAAGTCAGTGCTAAAGTTAAAGTAATAATAGTGACAGAATGCAATCTGAATGAGATTCTAACCGTCATGGTTGAGTTCTTGGTAGGTGCACTAGTCAATTAAAACTACCCCAACAAGTAGCACTTACTGAATTAAAAGGACAAGTCAGTGCTAAAGTTAAAGTAATAATAGTGACAAAGGATAGAAGATGACAATACAGAGCCAAGACAACCCCAAAGAGATGCACTTATGAATTTAAACATCATCACTGCCTCCATTTGAGGTAGTCTGAGCTTGTTTGCTTCCATTGAGAATGTGTTCTTTGTATGTGCACGAGTCAATACAAAACTACTCTTCTATGCTAAATGAGTTAAATTTAGTTTATTTCCATCAAACATGACTTATTATGTGCACTGGTCAATTACAACTACCCCAACAAGTAGCACTTACTGAATTAAAAGGACAAGTCAGTGCTAAAGTTAAAGTAATAATAGTGACAAAAGTTTAAACATTCTACTTTCCCAAGAATGATCTCTTACCTACTGCTCTGTCTGGTGTCCTCCTTCAGCTAGTATGTATGCTATGACTGCCAAGAATTGTGAACACCTTATATAGGGAATGTGAACAAAACAACTCTGTCCTGGGTCGTTGTAACTCTGTCCTGGGCCATTATGGTAGTTTCATTGGTACTTCACACATTGCTCACCATCAAATTAAATTCAAGTCGTTTGCATTTGATTAGTTGGCTGGTGCTTTTCTTTATTTTGACCACAAATGAAGATACCAAAGTCTCTTTCCATCAAGATTGAGTTCTAATTAATTAAATAACAGTGACAAATTTAAAAGATGACCTCACAGAACCAAGGCAACCCCAAAGGGAAGCACTTATGAATTTAAACATCATCAATGCCTCCATTAGAGGTAGTCTGAGTTTGTTTACATCAAGCCTTCTTGTTATGTGCTTGTTATGTGTCAGTTAAAACTACCCCAACAAGTAGCACTTACTGAATTTAAAGGACAAGTCAGTGCTAAAGTTAAAGTAATAATAGTGACAGAATGCAATCTGAATGAGATTCTAACCGTCATGGTTGAGTTCTTGGTAGGTGCACTAGTCAATTAAAACTACCCCAACAAGTAGCACTTACTGAATTAAAAGGACAAGTCAGTGCTAAAGTTAAAGTAATAATAGTGACAAAGGATAGAAGATGACAATACAGAGCCAAGACAACCCCAAAGAGATGCACTTATGAATTTAAACATCATCACTGCCTCCATTTAAGGTAGTCTGAGCTTGTTTGCTTCCATTGAGAATGTGTTCTTTGTATGTGCACGAGTCAATACAAAACTACTCTTCTATGCTAAATGAGTTAAATTGAGTTTATTTCCATCAAACATGACTTATTATGTGCACTGGTCAATTACAACTACCCCAACAAGTAGCACTTACTGAATTAAAAGGACAAGTCAGTGCTAAAGTTAAAGTAATAATAGTGACAAAGGATAGAAGATGACAATACAGAGCCAAGACAACCCCAAAGACAAAGGATAGAAGATGACAATACAGAGCCAAGACAACCCCAAAGAGATGCACTTATGAATTTAAACATCATCACTGCCTCCATTTAAGGTAGTCTGAGCTTGTTTGCTTCCATTGAGAATGTGTTCTTTGTATGTGCACGAGTCAATACAAAACTACTCTTCTATGCTAAATGAGTTAAATTGAGTTTATTTCCATCAAACATGACTTATTATGTGCACTGGTCAATTACAACTACCCCAACAAGTAGCACTTACTGAATTAAAAGGACAAGTCAGTGCTAAAGTTAAAGTAATAATAGTGACAAAAGTTTAAACATTCTACTTTCCCAAGAATGATCTCTTACCTACTGCTCTGTCTGGTGTCCTCCTTCAGCTAGTAGGTATGCTATGACTGCCAAGAATTGTGAACACCTTATATAGGGAATGTGAACAAAACAATTCTGTCCTGGGTCGTTGTAACTCTGTCCTGGGCCATTATGGTAGTTTCATTGGTACTTCACACATTGCTCACCATCAAATTAAATTCAAGTCGTTTGCATTTGATTAGTTGGCTGGTGCTTTTCTTTATTTTGACCACAAATGAAGATACCAAAGTCTCTTTCCATCAAGATTGAGTTCTAATTAATTAAATAACAGTGACAAATTTAAAAGATGACCTCACAGAACCAAGGCAACCCCAAAGGGAAGCACTTATGAATTTAAACATCATCAATGCCTCCATTAGAGGTAGTCTGAGTTTGTTTACATCAAGCCTTCTTGTTATGTGCTTGTTATGTGTCAGTTAAAACTACCCCAACAAGTAGCACTTACTGAATTTAAAGGACAAGTCAGTGCTAAAGTTAAAGTAATAATAGTGACAGAATGCAATCTGAATGAGATTCTAACCGTCATGGTTGAGTTCTTGGTAGGTGCACTAGTCAATTAAAACTACCCCAACAAGTAGCACTTACTGAATTAAAAGGACAAGTCAGTGCTAAAGTTAAAGTAATAATAGTGACAAAGGATAGAAGATGACAATACAGAGCCAAGACAACCCCAAAGAGATGCACTTATGAATTTAAACATCATCACTGCCTCCATTTGAGGTAGTCTGAGCTTGTTTGCTTCCATTGAGAATGTGTTCTTTGTATGTGCACGAGTCAATACAAAACTACTCTTCTATGCTAAATGAGTTAAATTTAGTTTATTTCCATCAAACATGACTTATTATGTGCACTGGTCAATTACAACTACCCCAACAAGTAGCACTTACTGAATTAAAAGGACAAGTCAGTGCTAAAGTTAAAGTAATAATAGTGACAAAAGTTTAAACATTCTACTTTCCCAAGAATGATCTCTTACCTACTGCTCTGTCTGGTGTCCTCCTTCAGCTAGTATGTATGCTATGACTGCCAAGAATTGTGAACACCTTATATAGGGAATGTGAACAAAACAACTCTGTCCTGGGTCGTTGTAACTCTGTCCTGGGCCATTATGGTAGTTTCATTGGTACTTCACACATTGCTCACCATCAAATTAAATTCAAGTCGTTTGCATTTGATTAGTTGGCTGGTGCTTTTCTTTATTTTGACCACAAATGAAGATACCAAAGTCTCTTTCCATCAAGATTGAGTTCTAATTAATTAAATAACAGTGACAAATTTAAAAGATGACCTCACAGAACCAAGGCAACCCCAAAGGGAAGCACTTATGAATTTAAACATCATCAATGCCTCCATTAGAGGTAGTCTGAGTTTGTTTACATCAAGCCTTCTTGTTATGTGCTTGTTATGTGTCAGTTAAAACTACCCCAACAAGTAGCACTTACTGAATTTAAAGGACAAGTCAGTGCTAAAGTTAAAGTAATAATAGTGACAGAATGCAATCTGAATGAGATTCTAACCGTCATGGTTGAGTTCTTGGTAGGTGCACTAGTCAATTAAAACTACCCCAACAAGTAGCACTTACTGAATTAAAAGGACAAGTCAGTGCTAAAGTTAAAGTAATAATAGTGACAAAGGATAGAAGATGACAATACAGAGCCAAGACAACCCCAAAGAGATGCACTTATGAATTTAAACATCATCACTGCCTCCATTTAAGGTAGTCTGAGCTTGTTTGCTTCCATTGAGAATGTGTTCTTTGTATGTGCACGAGTCAATACAAAACTACTCTTCTATGCTAAATGAGTTAAATTGAGTTTATTTCCATCAAACATGACTTATTATGTGCACTGGTCAATTACAACTACCCCAACAAGTAGCACTTACTGAATTAAAAGGACAAGTCAGTGCTAAAGTTAAAGTAATAATAGTGACAAAGGATAGAAGATGACAATACAGAGCCAAGACAACCCCAAAGACAAAGGATAGAAGATGACAATACAGAGCCAAGACAACCCCAAAGAGATGCACTTATGAATTTAAACATCATCACTGCCTCCATTTGAGGTAGTCTGAGCTTGTTTGCTTCCATTGAGAATGTGTTCTTTGTATGTGCACGAGTCAATACAAAACTACTCTTCTATGCTAAATGAGTTAAATTGAGTTTATTACCATCAAACATGACTTATTATGTGCACTGGTCAATTACAACTACCCCAACAAGTAGCACTTACTGAATTAAAATGACAAGTCAGTGCTAAAGTTAAAGTAATAATAGTGACAAAAGTTTAAACATTCTACTTTCCCAAGAATGATCTCTTACCTACTGCTCTGTCTGGTGTCCTCCTTCAGCTAGTAGGTATGCTATGACTGCCAAGAATTGTGAACACCTTATATAGGGAATGTGAACAAAACAATTCTGTCCTGGGTCGTTGTAACTCTGTCCTGGGCCATTATGGTAGTTTCATTGGTACTTCACACATTGCTCACCATCAAATTAAATTCAAGTCGTTTGCATTTGATTAGTTGGTTGGTGCTTTTCTTTATTTTGACCACAAATGAAGATACCAAAGTCTCTTTCCATCAAGATTGAGTTCTAATTAATTAAATAACAGTGACAAATTTAAAAGATGACCTCACAGAACCAAGGCAACCCCAAAGGGAAGCACTTATGAATTTAAACATCATCAATGCCTCCATTAGAGGTAGTCTGAGTTTGTTTACATCAAGCCTTCTTGTTATGTGCTTGTTATGTGTCAGTTAAAACTACCCCAACAAGTAGCACTTACTGAATTTAAAGGACAAGTCAGTGCTAAAGTTAAAGTAATAATAGTGACAGAATGCAATCTGAATGAGATTCTAACCGTCATGGTTGAGTTCTTGGTAGGTGCACTAGTCAATTAAAACTACCCCAACAAGTAGCACTTACTGAATTAAAAGGACAAGTCAGTGCTAAAGTTAAAGTAATAATAGTGACAAAGGATAGAAGATGACAATACAGAGCCAAGACAACCCCAAAGAGATGCACTTATGAATTTAAACATCATCACTGCCTCCATTTAAGGTAGTCTGAGCTTGTTTGCTTCCATTGAGAATGTGTTCTTTGTATGTGCACGAGTCAATACAAAACTACTCTTCTATGCTAAATGAGTTAAATTGAGTTTATTTCCATCAAACATGACTTATTATGTGCACTGGTCAATTACAACTACCCCAACAAGTAGCACTTACTGAATTAAAAGGACAAGTCAGTGCTAAAGTTAAAGTAATAATAGTGACAAAGGATAGAAGATGACAATACAGAGCCAAGACAACCCCAAAGACAAAGGATAGAAGATGACAATACAGAGCCAAGACAACCCCAAAGAGATGCACTTATGAATTTAAACATCATCACTGCCTCCATTTGAGGTAGTCTGAGCTTGTTTGCTTCCATTGAGAATGTGTTCTTTGTATGTGCACGAGTCAATACAAAACTACTCTTCTATGCTAAATGAGTTAAATTGAGTTTATTACCATCAAACATGACTTATTATGTGCACTGGTCAATTACAACTACCCCAACAAGTAGCACTTACTGAATTAAAATGACAAGTCAGTGCTAAAGTTAAAGTAATAATAGTGACAAAGGATAGAAGATGACAATACAGAGCCAAGACAACCCCAAAGACAAAGGATAGAAGATGACAATACAGAGCCAAGACAACCCCAAAGAGATGCACTTATGAATTTAAACATCATCACTGCCTCCATTTGAGGTAGTCTGAGCTTGTTTGCTTCCATTGAGAATGTGTTCTTTGTATGTGCACGAGTCAATACAAAACTACTCTTCTATGCTAAATGAGTTAAATTTAGTTTATTTCCATCAAACATGACTTATTATGTGCACTGGTCAATTACAACTACCCCAACAAGTAGCACTTACTGAATTAAAAGGACAAGTCAGTGCTAAAGTTAAAGTAATAATAGTGACAAAAGTTTAAACATTCTACTTTCCCAAGAATGATCTCTTACCTACTGCTCTGTCTGGTGTCCTCCTTCAGCTAGTAGGTATGCTATGACTGCCAAGAATTGTGAACACCTTATATAGGGAATGTGAACAAAACAATTCTGTCCTGGGTCGTTGTAACTGTCCTGGGCCATTATGGTAGTTTCATTGGTACTTCACACATTGCTCACCATCAAATTAAATTCAAGTCGTTTGCATTTGATTAGTTGGCTGGTGCTTTTCTTTATTTTGACCACAAATGAAGATACCAAAGTCTCTTTCCATCAAGATTGAGTTCTAATTAATTAAATAACAGTGACAAATTTAAAAGATGACCTCACAGAACCAAGGCAACCCCAAAGGGAAGCACTTATGAATTTAAACATCATCAATGCCTCCATTAGAGGTAGTCTGAGTTTGTTTACATCAAGCCTTCTTGTTATGTGCTTGTTATGTGTCAGTTAAAACTACCCCAACAAGTAGCACTTACTGAATTTAAAGGACAAGTCAGTGCTAAAGTTAAAGTAATAATAGTGACAGAATGCAATCTGAATGAGATTCTAACCGTCATGGTTGAGTTCTTGGTAGGTGCACTAGTCAATTAAAACTACCCCAACAAGTAGCACTTACTGAATTAAAAGGACAAGTCAGTGCTAAAGTTAAAGTAATAATAGTGACAAAGGATAGAAGATGACAATACAGAGCCAAGACAACCCCAAAGAGATGCACTTATGAATTTAAACATCATCACTGCCTCCATTTAAGGTAGTCTGAGCTTGTTTGCTTCCATTGAGAATGTGTTCTTTGTATGTGCACGAGTCAATACAAAACTACTCTTCTATGCTAAATGAGTTAAATTGAGTTTATTTCCATCAAACATGACTTATTATGTGCACTGGTCAATTACAACTACCCCAACAAGTAGCACTTACTGAATTAAAATGACAAGTCAGTGCTAAAGTTAAAGTAATAATAGTGACAAAAGTTTAAACATTCTACTTTCCCAAGAATGATCTCTTACCTACTGCTCTGTCTGGTGTCCTCCTTCAGCTAGTAGGTATGCTATGACTGCCAAGAATTGTGAACACCTTATATAGGGAATGTGAACAAAACAATTCTGTCCTGGGTCGTTGTAACTCTGTCCTGGGCCATTATGGTAGTTTCATTGGTACTTCACACATTGCTCACCATCAAATTAAATTCAAGTCGTTTGCATTTGATTAGTTGGCTGGTGCTTTTCTTTATTTTGACCACAAATGAAGATACCAAAGTCTCTTTCCATCAAGATTGAGTTCTAATTAATTAAATAACAGTGACAAATTTAAAAGATGACCTCACAGAACCAAGGCAACCCCAAAGGGAAGCACTTATGAATTTAAACATCATCAATGCCTCCATTAGAGGTAGTCTGAGTTTGTTTACATCAAGCCTTCTTGTTATGTGCTTGTTATGTGTCAGTTAAAACTACCCCAACAAGTAGCACTTACTGAATTTAAAGGACAAGTCAGTGCTAAAGTTAAAGTAATAATAGTGACAGAATGCAATCTGAATGAGATTCTAACCGTCATGGTTGAGTTCTTGGTAGGTGCACTAGTCAATTAAAACTACCCCAACAAGTAGCACTTACTGAATTAAAAGGACAAGTCAGTGCTAAAGTTAAAGTAATAATAGTGACAAAGGATAGAAGATGACAATACAGAGCCAAGACAACCCCAAAGAGATGCACTTATGAATTTAAACATCATCACTGCCTCCATTTGAGGTAGTCTGAGCTTGTTTGCTTCCATTGAGAATGTGTTCTTTGTATGTGCACGAGTCAATACAAAACTACTCTTCTATGCTAAATGAGTTAAATTTAGTTTATTTCCATCAAACATGACTTATTATGTGCACTGGTCAATTACAACTACCCCAACAAGTAGCACTTACTGAATTAAAAGGACAAGTCAGTGCTAAAGTTAAAGTAATAATAGTGACAAAAGTTTAAACATTCTACTTTCCCAAGAATGATCTCTTACCTACTGCTCTGTCTGGTGTCCTCCTTCAGCTAGTATGTATGCTATGACTGCCAAGAATTGTGAACACCTTATATAGGGAATGTGAACAAAACAACTCTGTCCTGGGTCGTTGTAACTCTGTCCTGGGCCATTATGGTAGTTTCATTGGTACTTCACACATTGCTCACCATCAAATTAAATTCAAGTCGTTTGCATTTGATTAGTTGGCTGGTGCTTTTCTTTATTTTGACCACAACTGAAGATACCAAAGTCTCTTTCCATCAAGATTGAGTTCTAATTAATTAAATAACAGTGACAAATTTAAAAGATGACCTCACAGAACCAAGGCAACCCCAAAGGGAAGCACTTATGAATTTAAACATCATCAATGCCTCCATTAGAGGTAGTCTGAGTTTGTTTACATCAAGCCTTCTTGTTATGTGCTTGTTATGTGTCAGTTAAAACTATCCCAACAAGTAGCACTTACTGAATTTAAAGGACAAGTCAGTGCTAAAGTTAAAGTAATAATAGTGACAGAATGCAATCTGAATGAGATTCTAACCGTCATGGTTGAGTTCTTGGTAGGTGCACTAGTCAATTAAAACTACCCCAACAAGTAGCACTTACTGAATTAAAAGGACAAGTCAGTGCTAAAGTTAAAGTAATAATAGTGACAAAGGATAGAAGATGACAATACAGAGCCAAGACAACCCCAAAGAGATGCACTTATGAATTTAAACATCATCACTGCCTCCATTTAAGGTAGTCTGAGCTTGTTTGCTTCCATTGAGAATGTGTTCTTTGTATGTGCACGAGTCAATACAAAACTACTCTTCTATGCTAAATGAGTTAAATTGAGTTTATTTCCATCAAACATGACTTATTATGTGCACTGGTCAATTACAACTACCCCAACAAGTAGCACTTACTGAATTAAAAGGACAAGTCAGTGCTAAAGTTAAAGTAATAATAGTGACAAAGGATAGAAGATGACAATACAGAGCCAAGACAACCCCAAAGACAAAGGATAGAAGATGACAATACAGAGCCAAGACAACCCCAAAGAGATGCACTTATGAATTTAAACATCATCACTGCCTCCATTTGAGGTAGTCTGAGCTTGTTTGCTTCCATTGAGAATGTGTTCTTTGTATGTGCACGAGTCAATACAAAACTACTCTTCTATGCTAAATGAGTTAAATTGAGTTTATTTCCATCAAACATGACTTATTATGTGCACTGGTCAATTACAACTACCCCAACAAGTAGCACTTACTGAATTAAAATGACAAGTCAGTGCTAAAGTTAAAGTAATAATAGTGACAAAAGTTTAAACATTCTACTTTCCCAAGAATGATCTCTTACCTACTGCTCTGTCTGGTGTCCTCCTTCAGCTAGTAGGTATGCTATGACTGCCAAGAATTGTGAACACCTTATATAGGGAATGTGAACAAAACAATTCTGTCCTGGGTCGTTGTAACTCTGTCCTGGGCCATTATGGTAGTTTCATTGGTACTTCACACATTGCTCACCATCAAATTAAATTCAAGTCGTTTGCATTTGATTAGTTGGCTGGTGCTTTTCTTTATTTTGACCACAAATGAAGATACCAAAGTCTCTTTCCATCAAGATTGAGTTCTAATTAATTAAATAACAGTGACAAATTTAAAAGATGACCTCACAGAACCAAGGCAACCCCAAAGGGAAGCACTTATGAATTTAAACATCATCAATGCCTCCATTAGAGGTAGTCTGAGTTTGTTTACATCAAGCCTTCTTGTTATGTGCTTGTTATGTGTCAGTTAAAACTACCCCAACAAGTAGCACTTACTGAATTTAAAGGACAAGTCAGTGCTAAAGTTAAAGTAATAATAGTGACAGAATGCAATCTGAATGAGATTCTAACCGTCATGGTTGAGTTCTTGGTAGGTGCACTAGTCAATTAAAACTACCCCAACAAGTAGCACTTACTGAATTAAAAGGACAAGTCAGTGCTAAAGTTAAAGTAATAATAGTGACAAAGGATAGAAGATGACAATACAGAGCCAAGACAACCCCAAAGAGATGCACTTATGAATTTAAACATCATCACTGCCTCCATTTGAGGTAGTCTGAGCTTGTTTGCTTCCATTGAGAATGTGTTCTTTGTATGTGCACGAGTCAATACACAACTACTCTTCTATGCTAAATGAGTTAAATTTAGTTTATTTCCATCAAACATGACTTATTATGTGCACTGGTCAATTACAACTACCCCAACAAGTAGCACTTACTGAATTAAAAGGACAAGTCAGTGCTAAAGTTAAAGTAATAATAGTGACAAAAGTTTAAACATTCTACTTTCCCAAGAATGATCTCTTACCTACTGCTCTGTCTGGTGTCCTCCTTCAGCTAGTATGTATGCTATGACTGCCAAGAATTGTGAACACCTTATATAGGGAATGTGAACAAAACAACTCTGTCCTGGGTCGTTGTAACTCTGTCCTGGGCCATTATGGTAGTTTCATTGGTACTTCACACATTGCTCACCATCAAATTAAATTCAAGTCGTTTGCATTTGATTAGTTGGCTGGTGCTTTTCTTTATTTTGACCACAAATGAAGATACCAAAGTCTCTTTCCATCAAGATTGAGTTCTAATTAATTAAATAACAGTGACAAATTTAAAAGATGACCTCACAGAACCAAGGCAACCCCAAAGGGAAGCACTTATGAATTTAAACATCATCAATGCCTCCATTAGAGGTAGTCTGAGTTTGTTTACATCAAGCCTTCTTGTTATGTGCTTGTTATGTGTCAGTTAAAACTAACCCAACAAGTAGCACTTACTGAATTTAAAGGACAAGTCAGTGATAAAGTTAAAGTAATAATAGTGACAGAATGCAATCTGAATGAGATTCTAACCGTCATGGTTGAGTTCTTGGTAGGTGCACTAGTCAATTAAAACTACCCCAACAAGTAGCACTTACTGAATTAAAAGGACAAGTCAGTGCTAAAGTTAAAGTAATAATAGTGACAAAGGATAGAAGATGACAATACAGAGCCAAGACAACCCCAAAGAGATGCACTTATGAATTTAAACATCATCACTGCCTCCATTTAAGGTAGTCTGAGCTTGTTTGCTTCCATTGAGAATGTGTTCTTTGTATGTGCACGAGTCAATACAAAACTACTCTTCTATGCTAAATGAGTTAAATTGAGTTTATTTCCATCAAACATGACTTATTATGTGCACTGGTCAATTACAACTACCCCAACAAGTAGCACTTACTGAATTAAAAGGACAAGTCAGTGCTAAAGTTAAAGTAATAATAGTGACAAAGGATAGAAGATGACAATACAGAGCCAAGACAACCCCAAAGACAAAGGATAGAAGATGACAATACAGAGCCAAGACAACCCCAAAGAGATGCACTTATGAATTTAAACATCATCACTGCCTCCATTTGAGGTAGTCTGAGCTTGTTTGCTTCCATTGAGAATGTGTTCTTTGTATGTGCACGAGTCAATACAAAACTACTCTTCTATGCTAAATGAGTTAAATTGAGTTTATTTCCATCAAACATGACTTATTATGTGCACTGGTCAATTACAACTACCCCAACAAGTAGCACTTACTGAATTAAAATGACAAGTCAGTGCTAAAGTTAAAGTAATAATAGTGACAAAAGTTTAAACATTCTACTTTCCCAAGAATGATCTCTTACCTACTGCTCTGTCTGGTGTCCTCCTTCAGCTAGTAGGTATGCTATGACTGCCAAGAATTGTGAACACCTTATATAGGGAATGTGAACAAAACAATTCTGTCCTGGGTCGTTGTAACTCTGTCCTGGGCCATTATGGTAGTTTCATTGGTACTTCACACATTGCTCACCATCAAATTAAATTCAAGTCGTTTGCATTTGATTAGTTGGCTGGTGCTTTTCTTTATTTTGACCACAAATGAAGATACCAAAGTCTCTTTCCATCAAGATTGAGTTCTAATTAATTAAATAACAGTGACAAATTTAAAAGATGACCTCACAGAACCAAGGCAACCCCAAAGGGAAGCACTTATGAATTTAAACATCATCAATGCCTCCATTAGAGGTAGTCTGAGTTTGTTTACATCAAGCCTTCTTGTTATGTGCTTGTTATGTGTCAGTTAAAACTACCCCAACAAGTAGCACTTACTGAATTTAAAGGACAAGTCAGTGCTAAAGTTAAAGTAATAATAGTGACAGAATGCAATCTGAATGAGATTCTAACCGTCATGGTTGAGTTCTTGGTAGGTGCACTAGTCAATTAAAACTACCCCAACAAGTAGCACTTACTGAATTAAAAGGACAAGTCAGTGCTAAAGTTAAAGTAATAATAGTGACAAAGGATAGAAGATGTATGTGCACGAGTCAATACAAAACTACTCTTCTATGCTAAATGAGTTAAATTGAGTTTATTTCCATCAAACATGACTTATTATGTGCACTGGTCAATTACAACTACCCCAACAAGTAGCACTTACTGAATTAAAATGACAAGTCAGTGCTAAAGTTAAAGTAATAATAGTGACAAAAGTTTAAACATTCTACTTTCCCAAGAATGATCTCTTACCTACTGATCTGTCTGGTGTCCTCCTTCAGCTAGTAGGTATGCTATGACTGCCAAGAATTGTGAACACCTTATATAGGGAATGTGAACAAAACAATTCTGTCCTGGGTCGTTGTAACTCTGTCCTGGGCCATTATGGTAGTTTCATTGGTACTTCACACATTGCTCACCATCAAATTAAATTCAAGTCGTTTGCATTTGATTAGTTGGCTGGTGCTTTTCTTTATTTTGACCACAAATGAAGATACCAAAGTCTCTTTCCATCAAGATTGAGTTCTAATTAATTAAATAACAGTGACAAATTTAAAAGATGACCTCACAGAACCAAGGCAACCCCAAAGGGAAGCACTTATGAATTTAAACATCATCAATGCCTCCATTAGAGGTAGTCTGAGTTTGTTTACATCAAGCCTTCTTGTTATGTGCTTGTTATGTGTCAGTTAAAACTACCCCAACAAGTAGCACTTACTGAATTTAAAGGACAAGTCAGTGCTAAAGTTAAAGTAATAATAGTGACAGAATGCAATCTGAATGAGATTCTAACCGTCATGGTTGAGTTCTTGGTAGGTGCACTAGTCAATTAAAACTACCCCAACAAGTAGCACTTACTGAATTAAAAGGACAAGTCAGTGCTAAAGTTAAAGTAATAATAGTGACAAAGGATAGAAGATGACAATACAGAGCCAAGACAACCCCAAAGAGATGCACTTATGAATTTAAACATCATCACTGCCTCCATTTGAGGTAGTCTGAGCTTGTTTGCTTCCATTGAGAATGTGTTCTTTGTATGTGCACGAGTCAATACAAAACTACTCTTCTATGCTAAATGAGTTAAATTTAGTTTATTTCCATCAAACATGACTTATTATGTGCACTGGTCAATTACAACTACCCCAACAAGTAGCACTTACTGAATTAAAAGGACAAGTCAGTGCTAAAGTTAAAGTAATAATAGTGACAAAGGATAGAAGATGACAATACAGAGCCAAGACAACCCCAAAGACAAAGGATAGAAGATGACAATACAGAGCCAAGACAACCCCAAAGAGATGCACTTATGAATTTAAACATCATCACTGCCTCCATTTGAGGTAGTCTGAGCTTGTTTGCTTCCATTGAGAATGTGTTCTTTGTATGTGCACGAGTCAATACAAAACTACTCTTCTATGCTAAATGAGTTAAATTTAGTTTATTTCCATCAAACATGACTTATTATGTGCACTGGTCAATTACAACTACCCCAACAAGTAGCACTTACTGAATTAAAAGGACAAGTCAGTGCTAAAGTTAAAGTAATAATAGTGACAAAAGTTTAAACATTCTACTTTCCCAAGAATGATCTCTTACCTACTGCTCTGTCTGGTGTCCTCCTTCAGCTAGTATGTATGCTATGACTGCCAAGAATTGTGAACACCTTATATAGGGAATGTGAACAAAACAACTCTGTCCTGGGTCGTTGTAACTCTGTCCTGGGCCATTATGGTAGTTTCATTGGTACTTCACACATTGCTCACCATCAAATTAAATTCAAGTCGTTTGCATTTGATTAGTTGGCTGGTGCTTTTCTTTATTTTGACCACAAATGAAGATACCAAAGTCTCTTTCCATCAAGATTGAGTTCTAATTAATTAAATAACAGTGACAAATTTAAAAGATGACCTCACAGAACCAAGGCAACCCCAAAGGGAAGCACTTATGAATTTAAACATCATCAATGCCTCCATTAGAGGTAGTCTGAGTTTGTTTACATCAAGCCTTCTTGTTATGTGCTTGTTATGTGTCAGTTAAAACTACCCCAACAAGTAGCACTTACTGAATTTAAAGGACAAGTCAGTGCTAAAGTTAAAGTAATAATAGTGACAGAATGCAATCTGAATGAGATTCTAACCGTCATGGTTGAGTTCTTGGTAGGTGCACTAGTCAATTAAAACTACCCCAACAAGTAGCACTTACTGAATTAAAAGGACAAGTCAGTGCTAAAGTTAAAGTAATAATAGTGACAAAGGATAGAAGATGACAATACAGAGCCAAGACAACCCCAAAGAGATGCACTTATGAATTTAAACATCATCACTGCCTCCATTTAAGGTAGTCTGAGCTTGTTTGCTTCCATTGAGAATGTGTTCTTTGTATGTGCACGAGTCAATACAAAACTACTCTTCTATGCTAAATGAGTTAAATTGAGTTTATTTCCATCAAACATGACTTATTATGTGCACTGGTCAATTACAACTACCCCAACAAGTAGCACTTACTGAATTAAAATGACAAGTCAGTGCTAAAGTTAAAGTAATAATAGTGACAAAAGTTTAAACATTCTACTTTCCCAAGAATGATCTCTTACCTACTGCTCTGTCTGGTGTCCTCCTTCAGCTAGTAGGTATGCTATGACTGCCAATAATTGTGAACACCTTATATAGGGAATGTGAACAAAACAATTCTGTCCTGGGTCGTTGTAACTCTGTCCTGGGCCATTATGGTAGTTTCATTGGTACTTCACACATTGCTCACCATCAAATTAAATTCAAGTCGTTTGCATTTGATTAGTTGGCTGGTGCTTTTCTTTATTTTGACCACAAATGAAGATACCAAAGTCTCTTTCCATCAAGATTGAGTTCTAATTAATTAAATAACAGTGACAAATTTAAAAGATGACCTCACAGAACCAAGGCAACCCCAAAGGGAAGCACTTATGAATTTAAACATCATCAATGCCTCCATTAGAGGTAGTCTGAGTTTGTTTACATCAAGCCTTCTTGTTATGTGCTTGTTATGTGTCAGTTAAAACTACCCCAACAAGTAGCACTTACTGAATTTAAAGGACAAGTCAGTGCTAAAGTTAAAGTAATAATAGTGACAGAATGCAATCTGAATGAGATTCTAACCGTCATGGTTGAGTTCTTGGTAGGTGCACTAGTCAATTAAAACTACCCCAACAAGTAGCACTTACTGAATTAAAAGGACAAGTCAGTGCTAAAGTTAAAGTAATAATAGTGACAAAGGATAGAAGATGACAATACAGAGCCAAGACAACCCCAAAGAGATGCACTTATGAATTTAAACATCATCACTGCCTCCATTTGAGGTAGTCTGAGCTTGTTTGCTTCCATTGAGAATGTGTTCTTTGTATGTGCACGAGTCAATACAAAACTACTCTTCTATGCTAAATGAGTTAAATTGAGTTTATTTCCATCAAACATGACTTATTATGTGCACTGGTCAATTACAACTACCCCAACAAGTAGCACTTACTGAATTAAAATGACAAGTCAGTGCTAAAGTTAAAGTAATAATAGTGACAAAAGTTTAAACATTCTACTTTCCCAAGAATGATCTCTTACCTACTGCTCTGTCTGGTGTCCTCCTTCAGCTAGTAGGTATGCTATGACTGCCAAGAATTGTGAACACCTTATATAGGGAATGTGAACAAAACAATTCTGTCCTGGGTCGTTGTAACTCTGTCCTGGGCCATTATGGTAGTTTCATTGGTACTTCACACATTGCTCACCATCAAATTAAATTCAAGTCGTTTGCATTTGATTAGTTGGCTGGTGCTTTTCTTTATTTTGACCACAAATGAAGATACCAAAGTCTCTTTCCATCAAGATTGAGTTCTAATTAATTAAATAACAGTGACAAATTTAAAAGATGACCTCACAGAACCAAGGCAACCCCAAAGGGAAGCACTTATGAATTTAAACATCATCAATGCCTCCATTAGAGGTAGTCTGAGTTTGTTTACATCAAGCCTTCTTGTTATGTGCTTGTTATGTGTCAGTTAAAACTACCCCAACAAGTAGCACTTACTGAATTTAAAGGACAAGTCAGTGCTAAAGTTAAAGTAATAATAGTGACAGAATGCAATCTGAATGAGATTCTAACCGTCATGGTTGAGTTCTTGGTAGGTGCACTAGTCAATTAAAACTACCCCAACAAGTAGCACTTACTGAATTAAAAGGACAAGTCAGTGCTAAAGTTAAAGTAATAATAGTGACAAAGGATAGAAGATGACAATACAGAGCCAAGACAACCCCAAAGAGATGCACTTATGAATTTAAACATCATCACTGCCTCCATTTAAGGTAGTCTGAGCTTGTTTGCTTCCATTGAGAATGTGTTCTTTGTATGTGCACGAGTCAATACAAAACTACTCTTCTATGCTAAATGAGTTAAATTGAGTTTATTTCCATCAAACATGACTTATTATGTGCACTGGTCAATTACAACTACCCCAACAAGTAGCACTTACTGAATTAAAAGGACAAGTCAGTGCTAAAGTTAAAGTAATAATAGTGACAAAGGATAGAAGATGACAATACAGAGCCAAGACAACCCCAAAGACAAAGGATAGAAGATGACAATACAGAGCCAAGACAACCCCAAAGAGATGCACTTATGAATTTAAACATCATCACTGCCTCCATTTGAGGTAGTCTGAGCTTGTTTGCTTCCATTGAGAATGTGTTCTTTGTATGTGCACGAGTCAATACAAAACTACTCTTCTATGCTAAATGAGTTAAATTGAGTTTATTACCATCAAACATGACTTATTATGTGCACTGGTCAATTACAACTACCCCAACAAGTAGCACTTACTGAATTAAAATGACAAGTCAGTGCTAAAGTTAAAGTAATAATAGTGACAAAAGTTTAAACATTCTACTTTCCCAAGAATGATCTCTTACCTACTGCTCTGTCTGGTGTCCTCCTTCAGCTAGTAGGTATGCTATGACTGCCAAGAATTGTGAACACCTTATATAGGGAATGTGAACAAAACAATTCTGTCCTGGGTCGTTGTAACTCTGTCCTGGGCCATTATGGTAGTTTCATTGGTACTTCACACATTGCTCACCATCAAATTAAATTCAAGTCGTTTGCATTTGATTAGTTGGCTGGTGCTTTTCTTTATTTTGACCACAAATGAAGATACCAAAGTCTCTTTCCATCAAGATTGAGTTCTAATTAATTAAATAACAGTGACAAATTTAAAAGATGACCTCACAGAACCAAGGCAACCCCAAAGGGAAGCACTTATGAATTTAAACATCATCAATGCCTCCATTAGAGGTAGTCTGAGTTTGTTTACATCAAGCCTTCTTGTTATGTGCTTGTTATGTGTCAGTTAAAACTACCCCAACAAGTAGCACTTACTGAATTTAAAGGACAAGTCAGTGCTAAAGTTAAAGTAATAATAGTGACAGAATGCAATCTGAATGAGATTCTAACCGTCATGGTTGAGTTCTTGGTAGGTGCACTAGTCAATTAAAACTACCCCAACAAGTAGCACTTACTGAATTAAAAGGACAAGTCAGTGCTAAAGTTAAAGTAATAATAGTGACAAAGGATAGAAGATGACAATACAGAGCCAAGACAACCCCAAAGAGATGCACTTATGAATTTAAACATCATCACTGCCTCCATTTAAGGTAGTCTGAGCTTGTTTGCTTCCATTGAGAATGTGTTCTTTGTATGTGCACGAGTCAATACAAAACTACTCTTCTATGCTAAATGAGTTAAATTGAGTTTATTTCCATCAAACATGACTTATTATGTGCACTGGTCAATTACAACTACCCCAACAAGTAGCACTTACTGAATTAAAATGACAAGTCAGTGCTAAAGTTAAAGTAATAATAGTGACAAAAGTTTAAACATTCTACTTTCCCAAGAATGATCTCTTACCTACTGCTCTGTCTGGTGTCCTCCTTCAGCTAGTAGGTATGCTATGACTGCCAAGAATTGTGAACACCTTATATAGGGAATGTGAACAAAACAATTCTGTCCTGGGTCGTTGTAACTCTGTCCTGGGCCATTATGGTAGTTTCATTGGTACTTCACACATTGCTCACCATCAAATTAAATTCAAGTCGTTTGCATTTGATTAGTTGGCTGGTGCTTTTCTTTATTTTGACCACAAATGAAGATACCAAAGTCTCTTTCCATCAAGATTGAGTTCTAATTAATTAAATAACAGTGACAAATTTAAAAGATGACCTCACAGAACCAAGGCAACCCCAAAGGGAAGCACTTATGAATTTAAACATCATCAATGCCTCCATTAGAGGTAGTCTGAGTTTGTTTACATCAAGCCTTCTTGTTATGTGCTTGTTATGTGTCAGTTAAAACTACCCCAACAAGTAGCACTTACTGAATTTAAAGGACAAGTCAGTGCTAAAGTTAAAGTAATAATAGTGACAGAATGCAATCTGAATGAGATTCTAACCGTCATGGTTGAGTTCTTGGTAGGTGCACTAGTCAATTAAAACTACCCCAACAAGTAGCACTTACTGAATTAAAAGGACAAGTCAGTGCTAAAGTTAAAGTAATAATAGTGACAAAGGATAGAAGATGACAATACAGAGCCAAGACAACCCCAAAGAGATGCACTTATGAATTTAAACATCATCACTGCCTCCATTTGAGGTAGTCTGAGCTTGTTTGCTTCCATTGAGAATGTGTTCTTTGTATGTGCACGAGTCAATACAAAACTACTCTTCTATGCTAAATGAGTTAAATTTAGTTTATTTCCATCAAACATGACTTATTATGTGCACTGGTCAATTACAACTACCCCAACAAGTAGCACTTACTGAATTAAAAGGACAAGTCAGTGCTAAAGTTAAAGTAATAATAGTGACAAAGGATAGAAGATGACAATACAGAGCCAAGACAACCCCAAAGAGATGCACTTATGAATTTAAACATCATCACTGCCTCCATTTGAGGTAGTCTGAGCTTGTTTGCTTCCATTGAGAATGTGTTCTTTGTATGTGCACGAGTCAATACAAAACTACTCTTCTATGCTAAATGAGTTAAATTTAGTTTATATCCATCAAACATGACTTATTATGTGCACTGGTCAATTACAACTACCCCAACAAGTAGCACTTACTGAATTAAAAGGACAAGTCAGTGCTAAAGTTAAAGTAATAATAGTGACAAAGGATAGAAGATGACAATACAGAGCCAAGACAACCCCAAAGACAAAGGATAGAAGATGACAATACAGAGCCAAGACAACCCCAAAGAGATGCACTTATGAATTTAAACATCATCACTGCCTCCATTTGAGGTAGTCTGAGCTTGTTTGCTTCCATTGAGAATGTGTTCTTTGTATGTGCACGAGTCAATACAAAACTACTCTTCTATGCTAAATGAGTTAAATTTAGTTTATTTCCATCAAACATGACTTATTATGTGCACTGGTCAATTACAACTACCCCAACAAGTAGCACTTACTGAATTAAAAGGACAAGTCAGTGCTAAAGTTAAAGTAATAATAGTGACAAAAGTTTAAACATTCTACTTTCCCAAGAATGATCTCTTACCTACTGCTCTGTCTGGTGTCCTCCTTCAGCTAGTATGTATGCTATGACTGCCAAGAATTGTGAACACCTTATATAGGGAATGTGAACAAAACAACTCTGTCCTGGGTCGTTGTAACTCTGTCCTGGGCCATTATGGTAGTTTCATTGGTACTTCACACATTGCTCACCATCAAATTAAATTCAAGTCGTTTGCATTTGATTAGTTGGCTGGTGCTTTTCTTTATTTTGACCACAAATGAAGATACCAAAGTCTCTTTCCATCAAGATTGAGTTCTAATTAATTAAATAACAGTGACAAATTTAAAAGATGACCTCACAGAACCAAGGCAACCCCAAAGGGAAGCACTTATGAATTTAAACATCATCAATGCCTCCATTAGAGGTAGTCTGAGTTTGTTTACATCAAGCCTTCTTGTTATGTGCTTGTTATGTGTCAGTTAAAACTACCCCAACAAGTAGCACTTACTGAATTTAAAGGACAAGTCAGTGCTAAAGTTAAAGTAATAATAGTGACAGAATGCAATCTGAATGAGATTCTAACCGTCATGGTTGAGTTCTTGGTAGGTGCACTAGTCAATTAAAACTACCCCAACAAGTAGCACTTACTGAATTAAAAGGACAAGTCAGTGCTAAAGTTAAAGTAATAATAGTGACAAAGGATAGAAGATGACAATACAGAGCCAAGACAACCCCAAAGAGATGCACTTATGAATTTAAACATCATCACTGCCTCCATTTGAGGTAGTCTGAGCTTGTTTGCTTCCATTGAGAATGTGTTCTTTGTATGTGCACGAGTCAATACAAAACTACTCTTCTATGCTAAATGAGTTAAATTGAGTTTATTTCCATCAAACATGACTTATTATGTGCACTGGTCAATTACAACTACCCCAACAAGTAGCACTTACTGAATTAAAATGACAAGTCAGTGCTAAAGTTAAAGTAATAATAGTGACAAAAGTTTAAACATTCTACTTTCCCAAGAATGATCTCTTACCTACTGCTCTGTCTGGTGTCCTCCTTCAGCTAGTAGGTATGCTATGACTGCCAAGAATTGTGAACACCTTATATAGGGAATGTGAACAAAACAATTCTGTCCTGGGTCGTTGTAACTCTGTCCTGGGCCATTATGGTAGTTTCATTGGTACTTCACACATTGCTCACCATCAAATTAAATTCAAGTCGTTTGCATTTGATTAGTTGGCTGGTGCTTTTCTTTATTTTGACCACAAATGAAGATACCAAAGTCTCTTTCCATCAAGATTGAGTTCTAATTAATTAAATAACAGTGACAAATTTAAAAGATGACCTCACAGAACCAAGGCAACCCCAAAGGGAAGCACTTATGAATTTAAACATCATCAATGCCTCCATTAGAGGTAGTCTGAGTTTGTTTACATCAAGCCTTCTTGTTATGTGCTTGTTATGTGTCAGTTAAAACTACCCCAACAAGTAGCACTTACTGAATTTAAAGGACAAGTCAGTGCTAAAGTTAAAGTAATAATAGTGACAGAATGCAATCTGAATGAGATTCTAACCGTCATGGTTGAGTTCTTGGTAGGTGCACTAGTCAATTAAAACTACCCCAACAAGTAGCACTTACTGAATTAAAAGGACAAGTCAGTGCTAAAGTTAAAGTAATAATAGTGACAAAGGATAGAAGATGACAATACAGAGCCAAGACAACCCCAAAGAGATGCACTTATGAATTTAAACATCATCACTGCCTCCATTTAAGGTAGTCTGAGCTTGTTTGCTTCCATTGAGAATGTGTTCTTTGTATGTGCACGAGTCAATACAAAACTACTCTTCTATGCTAAATGAGTTAAATTGAGTTTATTTCCATCAAACATGACTTATTATGTGCACTGGTCAATTACAACTACCCCAACAAGTAGCACTTACTGAATTAAAAGGACAAGTCAGTGCTAAAGTTAAAGTAATAATAGTGACAAAGGATAGAAGATGACAATACAGAGCCAAGACAACCCCAAAGACAAAGGATAGAAGATGACAATACAGAGCCAAGACAACCCCAAAGAGATGCACTTATGAATTTAAACATCATCACTGCCTCCATTTGAGGTAGTCTGAGCTTGTTTGCTTCCATTGAGAATGTGTTCTTTGTATGTGCACGAGTCAATACAAAACTACTCTTCTATGCTAAATGAGTTAAATTGAGTTTATTACCATCAAACATGACTTATTATGTGCACTGGTCAATTACAACTACCCCAACAAGTAGCACTTACTGAATTAAAATGACAAGTCAGTGCTAAAGTTAAAGTAATAATAGTGACAAAAGTTTAAACATTCTACTTTCCCAAGAATGATCTCTTACCTACTGCTCTGTCTGGTGTCCTCCTTCAGCTAGTAGGTATGCTATGACTGCCAAGAATTGTGAACACCTTATATAGGGAATGTGAACAAAACAATTCTGTCCTGGGTCGTTGTAACTCTGTCCTGGGCCATTATGGTAGTTTCATTGGTACTTCACACATTGCTCACCATCAAATTAAATTCAAGTCGTTTGCATTTGATTAGTTGGCTGGTGCTTTTCTTTATTTTGACCACAAATGAAGATACCAAAGTCTCTTTCCATCAAGATTGAGTTCTAATTAATTAAATAACAGTGACAAATGTAAAAGATGACCTCACAGAACCAAGGCAACCCCAAAGGGAAGCACTTATGAATTTAAACATCATCAATGCCTCCATTAGAGGTAGTCTGAGTTTGTTTACATCAAGCCTTCTTGTTATGTGCTTGTTATGTGTCAGTTAAAACTACCCCAACAAGTAGCACTTACTGAATTTAAAGGACAAGTCAGTGCTAAAGTTAAAGTAATAATAGTGACAGAATGCAATCTGAATGAGATTCTAACCGTCATGGTTGAGTTCTTGGTAGGTGCACTAGTCAATTAAAACTACCCCAACAAGTAGCACTTACTGAATTAAAAGGACAAGTCAGTGCTAAAGTTAAAGTAATAATAGTGACAAAGGATAGAAGATGACAATACAGAGCCAAGACAACCCCAAAGAGATGCACTTATGAATTTAAACATCATCACTGCCTCCATTTAAGGTAGTCTGAGCTTGTTTGCTTCCATTGAGAATGTGTTCTTTGTATGTGCACGAGTCAATACAAAACTACTCTTCTATGCTAAATGAGTTAAATTGAGTTTATTTCCATCAAACATGACTTATTATGTGCACTGGTCAATTACAACTACCCCAACAAGTAGCACTTACTGAATTAAAAGGACAAGTCAGTGCTAAAGTTAAAGTAATAATAGTGACAAAAGTTTAAACATTCTACTTTCCCAAGAATGATCTCTTACCTACTGCTCTGTCTGGTGTCCTCCTTCAGCTAGTATGTATGCTATGACTGCCAAGAATTGTGAACACCTTATATAGGGAATGTGAACAAAACAATTCTGTCCTGGGTCGTTGTAACTCTGTCCTGGGCCATTATGGTAGTTTCATTGGTACTTCACACATTGCTCACCATCAAATTAAATTCAAGTCGTTTGCATTTGATTAGTTGGCTTGTGCTTTTCTTTATTTTGACCACAAATGAAGATACCAAAGTCTCTTTCCATCAAGATTGAGTTCTAATTAATTAAATAACAGTGACAAATTTAAAAGATGACCTCACAGAACCAAGGCAACCCCAAAGGGAAGCACTTATGAATTTAAACATCATCAATGCCTCCATTAGAGGTAGTCTGAGTTTGTTTACATCAAGCCTTCTTGTTATTTGTTTGTTATGTGTCAGTTAAAACTACCCCAACAAGTAGCACTTACTGAATTTAAAGGAGAAGTCAGTGCTAAAGTTAAAGTAATAATAGTGACAGAATGCAATCTGAATGAGATTCTAACCGTCATGGTTGAGTTCTTGGTAGGTGCACTAGTCAATTAAAACTACCCCAACAAGTAGCACTTACTGAATTAAAAGGACAAGTCAGTGCTAAAGTTAAAGTAATAATAGTGACAAAGGATAGAAGATGACAATACAGAGCCAAGACAACCCCAAAGAGATGCACTTATGAATTTAAACATCATCACTGCCTCCATTTGAGGTAGTCTGAGCTTGTTTGCTTCCATTGAGAATGTGTTCTTTGTATGTGCACGAGTCAATACAAAACTACTCTTCTATGCTAAATGAGTTAAATTGAGTTTATTTCCATCAAACATGACTTATTATGTGCACTGGTCAATTACAACTACCCCAACAAGTAGCACTTACTGAATTAAAATGACAAGTCAGTGCTAAAGTTAAAGTAATAATAGTGACAAAAGTTTAAACATTCTACTTTCCCAAGAATGATCTCTTACCTACTGCTCTGTATGGTGTCCTCCTTCAGCTAGTAGGTATGCTATGACTGCCAAGAATTGTGAACACCTTATATAGGGAATGTGAACAAAACAATTCTGTCCTGGGTCGTTGTAACTCTGTCCTGGGCCATTATGGTAGTTTCATTGGTACTTCACACATTGCTCACCATCAAATTAAATTCAAGTCGTTTGCATTTGATTAGTTGGCTGGTGCTTTTCTTTATTTTGACCACAAATGAAGATACCAAAGTCTCTTTCCATCAAGATTGAGTTCTAATTAATTAAATAACAGTGACAAATGTAAAAGATGACCTCACAGAACCAAGGCAACCCCAAAGGGAAGCACTTATGAATTTAAACATCATCAATGCCTCCATTAGAGGTAGTCTGAGTTTGTTTACATCAAGCCTTCTTGTTATGTGCTTGTTATGTGTCAGTTAAAACTACCCCAACAAGTAGCACTTACTGAATTTAAAGGACAAGTCAGTGCTAAAGTTAAAGTAATAATAGTGACAGAATGCAATCTGAATGAGATTCTAACCGTCATGGTTGAGTTCTTGGTAGGTGCACTAGTCAATTAAAACTACCCCAACAAGTAGCACTTACTGAATTAAAAGGACAAGTCAGTGCTAAAGTTAAAGTAATAATAGTGACAAAGGATAGAAGATGACAATACAGAGCCAAGACAACCCCAAAGAGATGCACTTATGAATTTAAACATCATCACTGCCTCCATTTGAGGTAGTCTGAGCTTGTTTGCTTCCATTGAGAATGTGTTCTTTGTATGTGCACGAGTCAATACAAAACTACTCTTCTATGCTAAATGAGTTACATTTAGTTTATTTCCATCAAACATGACTTATTATGTGCACTGGTCAATTACAACTACCCCAACAAGTAGCACTTACTGAATTAAAATGACAAGTCAGTGCTAAAGTTAAAGTAATAATAGTGACAAAAGTTTAAACATTCTACTTTCCCAAGAATGATCTCTTACCTACTGCTCTGTCTGGTGTCCTCCTTCAGCTAGTATGTATGCTATGACTGCCAAGAATTGTGAACACCTTATATAGGGAATGTGAACAAAACAATTCTGTCCTGGGTCGTTGTAACTCTGTCCTGGGCCATTATGGTAGTTTCATTGGTACTTCACACATTGCTCACCATCAAATTAAATTCAAGTCGTTTGCATTTGATTAGTTGGCTGGTGCTTTTCTTTATTTTGACCACAAATGAAGATACCAAAGTCTCTTTCCATCAAGATTGAGTTCTAATTAATTAAATAACAGTGACAAATTTAAAAGATGACCTCACAGAACCAAGGCAACCCCAAAGGGAAGCACTTATGAATTTAAACATCATCAATGCCTCCATTAGAGGTAGTCTGAGTTTGTTTACACCAAGCCTTCTTGTTATGTGCTTGTTATGTGTCAGTTAAAACTACCCCAACAAGTAGCACTTACTGAATTTAAAGGACAAGTCAGTGCTAAAGTTAAAGTAATAATAGTGACAGAATGCAATCTGAATGAGATTCTAACCGTCATGGTTGAGTTCTTGGTAGGTGCACTAGTCAATTAAAACTACCCCAACAAGTAGCACTTACTGAATTAAAAGGACAAGTCAGTGCTAAAGTTAAAGTAATAATAGTGACAAAGGATAGAAGATGACAATACAGAGTCAAGACAACCCCAAAGAGATGCACTTATGAATTTAAACATCATCACTGCCTCCATTTGAGGTAGTCTGAGCTTGTTTGCTTCCATTGAGAATGTGTTCTTTGTATATGCACGAGTCAATACAAAACTACTCTTCTATGCTAAATGAGTTAAATTGAGTTTATTTCCATCAAACATGACTTATTATGTGCACTGGTCAATTACAACTACCCCAACAAGTAGCACTTACTGAATTAAAAGGACAAGTCAGTGCTAAAGTTAAAGTAATAATAGTGACAAAGGATAGAAGATGACAATACAGAGCCAAGACAACCCCAAAGACAAAGGATAGAAGATGACAATACAGAGCCAAGACAACCCCAAAGAGATGCACTTATGAATTTAAACATCATCACTGCCTCCATTTGAGGTAGTCTGAGCTTGTTTGCTTCCATTGAGAATGTGTTCTTTGTATGTGCACGAGTCAATACAAAACTACTCTTCTATGCTAAATGAGTTAAATTGAGTTTATTACCATCAAACATGACTTATTATGTGCACTGGTCAATTACAACTACCCCAACAAGTAGCACTTACTGAATTAAAATGACAAGTCAGTGCTAAAGTTAAAGTAATAATAGTGACAAAGGATAGAAGATGACAATACAGAGTCAAGACAACCCCAAAGACAAAGGATAGAAGATGACAATACAGAGCCAAGACAACCCCAAAGAGATGCACTTATGAATTTAAACATCATCACTGCCTCCATTTGAGGTAGTCTGAGCTTGTTTGCTTCCATTGAGAATGTGTTCTTTGTATGTGCACGAGTCAATACAAAACTACTCTTCTATGCTAAATGAGTTAAATTTAGTTTATTTCCATCAAACATGACTTATTATGTGCACTGGTCAATTACAACTACCCCAACAAGTAGCACTTACTGAATTAAAAGGACAAGTCAGTGCTAAAGTTAAAGTAATAATAGTGACAAAAGTTTAAACATTCTACTTTCCCAAGAATGATCTCTTACCTACTGCTCTGTCTGGTGTCCTCCTTCAGCTAGTATGTATGCTATGACTGCCAAGAATTGTGAACACCTTATATAGGGAATGTGAACAAAACAATTCTGTCCTGGGTCGTTGTAACTCTGTCCTGGGCCATTATGGTAGTTTCATTGGTACTTCACACATTGCTCACCATCAAATTAAATTCAAGTCGTTTGCATTTGATTAGTTGGCTTGTGCTTTTCTTTATTTTGACCACAAATGAAGATACCAAAGTCTCTTTCCATCAAGATTGAGTTCTAATTAATTAAATAACAGTGACAAATGTAAAAGATGACCTCACAGAACCAAGGCAACCCCAAAGGGAAGCACTTATGAATTTAAACATCATCAATGCCTCCATTAGAGGTAGTCTGAGTTTGTTTACATCAAGCCTTCTTGTTATGTGCTTGTTATGTGTCAGTTAAAACTACCCCAACAAGTAGCACTTACTGAATTTAAAGGACAAGTCAGTGCTAAAGTTAAAGTAATAATAGTGACAGAATGCAATCTGAATGAGATTCTAACCGTCATGGTTGAGTTCTTGGTAGGTGCACTAGTCAATTAAAACTACCCCAACAAGTAGCACTTACTGAATTAAAAGGACAAGTCAGTGCTAAAGTTAAAGTAATAATAGTGACAAAGGATAGAAGATGACAATACAGAGCCAAGACAACCCCAAAGAGATGCACTTATGAATTTAAACATCATCACTGCCTCCATTTGAGGTAGTCTGAGCTTGTTTGCTTCCATTGAGAATGTGTTCTTTGTATGTGCACGAGTCAATACAAAACTACTCTTCTATGCTAAATGAGTTAAATTTAGTTTATTTCCATCAAACATGACTTATTATGTGCACTGGTCAATTACAACTACCCCAACAAGTAGCACTTACTGAATTAAAATGACAAGTCAGTGCTAAAGTTAAAGTAATAATAGTGACAAAAGTTTAAACATTCTACTTTCCCAAGAATGATCTCTTACCTACTGCTCTGTCTGGTGTCCTCCTTCAGCTAGTATGTATGCTATGACTGCCAAGAATTGTGAACACCTTATATAGGGAATGTGAACAAAACAATTCTGTCCTGGGTCGTTGTAACTCTGTCCTGGGCCATTATGGTAGTTTCATTGGTACTTCACACATTGCTCACCATCAAATTAAATTCAAGTCGTTTGCATTTGATTAGTTGGCTGGTGCTTTTCTTTATTTTGACCACAAATGAAGATACCAAAGTCTCTTTCCATCAAGATTGAGTTCTAATTAATTAAATAACAGTGACAAATTTAAAAGATGACCTCACAGAACCAAGGCAACCCCAAAGGGAAGCACTTATGAATTTAAACATCATCAATGCCTCCATTAGAGGTAGTCTGAGTTTGTTTACACCAAGCCTTCTTGTTATGTGCTTGTTATGTGTCAGTTAAAACTACCCCAACAAGTAGCACTTACTGAATTTAAAGGACAAGTCAGTGCTAAAGTTAAAGTAATAATAGTGACAGAATGCAATCTGAATGAGATTCTAACCGTCATGGTTGAGTTCTTGGTAGGTGCACTAGTCAATTAAAACTACCCCAACAAGTAGCACTTACTGAATTAAAAGGACAAGTCAGTGCTAAAGTTAAAGTAATAATAGTGACAAAGGATAGAAGATGACAATACAGAGTCAAGACAACCCCAAAGAGATGCACTTATGAATTTAAACATCATCACTGCCTCCATTTGAGGTAGTCTGAGCTTGTTTGCTTCCATTGAGAATGTGTTCTTTGTATATGCACGAGTCAATACAAAACTACTCTTCTATGCTAAATGAGTTAAATTGAGTTTATTTCCATCAAACATGACTTATTATGTGCACTGGTCAATTACAACTACCCCAACAAGTAGCACTTACTGAATTAAAAGGACAAGTCAGTGCTAAAGTTAAAGTAATAATAGTGACAAAGGATAGAAGATGACAATACAGAGCCAAGACAACCCCAAAGACAAAGGATAGAAGATGACAATACAGAGCCAAGACAACCCCAAAGAGATGCACTTATGAATTTAAACATCATCACTGCCTCCATTTGAGGTAGTCTGAGCTTGTTTGCTTCCATTGAGAATGTGTTCTTTGTATGTGCACGAGTCAATACAAAACTACTCTTCTATGCTAAATGAGTTAAATTGAGTTTATTACCATCAAACATGACTTATTATGTGCACTGGTCAATTACAACTACCCCAACAAGTAGCACTTACTGAATTAAAATGACAAGTCAGTGCTAAAGTTAAAGTAATAATAGTGACAAAGGATAGAAGATGACAATACAGAGCCAAGACAACCCCAAAGACAAAGGATAGAAGATGACAATACAGAGCCAAGACAACCCCAAAGAGATGCACTTATGAATTTAAACATCATCACTGCCTCCATTTGAGGTAGTCTGAGCTTGTTTGCTTCCATTGAGAATGTGTTCTTTGTATGTGCACGAGTCAATACAAAACTACTCTTCTATGCTAAATGAGTTAAATTTAGTTTATTTCCATCAAACATGACTTATTATGTGCACTGGTCAATTACAACTACCCCAACAAGTAGCACTTACTGAATTAAAAGGACAAGTCAGTGCTAAAGTTAAAGTAATAATAGTGACAAAAGTTTAAACATTCTACTTTCCCAAGAATGATCTCTTACCTACTGCTCTGTCTGGTGTCCTCCTTCAGCTAGTATGTATGCTATGACTGCCAAGAATTGTGAACACCTTATATAGGGAATGTGAACAAAACAATTCTGTCCTGGGTCGTTGTAACTCTGTCCTGGGCCATTATGGTAGTTTCATTGGTACTTCACACATTGCTCACCATCAAATTAAATTCAAGTCGTTTGCATTTGATTAGTTGGCTTGTGCTTTTCTTTATTTTGACCACAAATGAAGATACCAAAGTCTCTTTCCATCAAGATTGAGTTCTAATTAATTAAATAACAGTGACAAATTTAAAAGATGACCTCACAGAACCAAGGCAACCCCAAAGGGAAGCACTTATGAATTTAAACATCATCAATGCCTCCATTAGAGGTAGTCTGAGTTTGTTTACATCAAGCCTTCTTGTTATTTGTTTGTTATGTGTCAGTTAAAACTACCCCAACAAGTAGCACTTACTGAATTTAAAGGAGAAGTCAGTGCTAAAGTTAAAGTAATAATAGTGACAGAATGCAATCTGAATGAGATTCTAACCGTCATGGTTGAGTTCTTGGTAGGTGCACTAGTCAATTAAAACTACCCCAACAAGTAGCACTTACTGAATTAAAAGGACAAGTCAGTGCTAAAGTTAAAGTAATAATAGTGACAAAGGATAGAAGATGACAATACAGAGCCAAGACAACCCCAAAGAGATGCACTTATGAATTTAAACATCATCACTGCCTCCATTTGAGGTAGTCTGAGCTTGTTTGCTTCCATTGAGAATGTGTTCTTTGTATGTGCACGAGTCAATACAAAACTACTCTTCTATGCTAAATGAGTTAAATTGAGTTTATTTCCATCAAACATGACTTATTATGTGCACTGGTCAATTACAACTACCCCAACAAGTAGCACTTACTGAATTAAAATGACAAGTCAGTGCTAAAGTTAAAGTAATAATAGTGACAAAAGTTTAAACATTCTACTTTCCCAAGAATGATCTCTTACCTACTGCTCTGTCTGGTGTCCTCCTTCAGCTAGTAGGTATGCTATGACTGCCAAGAATTGTGAACACCTTATATAGGGAATGTGAACAAAACAATTCTGTCCTGGGTCGTTGTAACTCTGTCCTGGGCCATTATGGTAGTTTCATTGGTACTTCACACATTGCTCACCATCAAATTAAATTCAAGTCGTTTGCATTTGATTAGTTGGCTGGTGCTTTTCTTTATTTTGACCACAAAGTCTCTTTCCATCAAGATTGAGTTCTAATTAATTAAATAACAGTGACATTACATTTACATTACATTACAGTCATTTAGCAGACGCTTTTATCCAAAGCGACTTACAATAAGTGTATTCAACATAGGTAGGGAACGAAAACTACTAATCACCAGAAGTCTTTAGTGCATTATCTGCAAAAACAAGCAACCAAGAGTATACCTAGCGCTAAGGTAAAAGTGCAATATATCAGCTACCTATTTCCTTAAACAGATGAGACAAAATAGCTAAATCAAATGAGCATGAGCTAAAACAAATAAGTGAATCGACTAAACAAGATCCAATAAACAATCCAATAATCCAATAAACAATACAGCAATAGAAAACAAGCGTTCGTACAACTAGTTAACAACAAGTAGGTCAGGCAGAGAGGAAGGGTAGTGTTTCCTGAAGAGGTGAGTTTTCAGCCTGCGGCGAAATATGGGCAGTGACTCTGTCCTAACATCAGTGGGAAGTTCATTCCACCACTGTGGGGCCAGAACAGAAAAGAGTCGTGACCGTGTGGATCGGCCAGAAGGACCCTTGAGTGACGAGGCAATCAGTCGCCCCGAGGTGGCAGACCGAAGTGGTCGGGCAGGGGTGTAGGCATCGACCATAGCCCGGAGGTAGGAAGGAGCTGTTCCTTTCACTGCCCTATAGGCTAGCACCAGGGTTTTGAACTGGATGCGAGCCGCTACGGGGAGCCAGTGTAGAGAGCGGAGAAGGATGGTTGTGTGGGAGAACTTGGGGCGGTTGAACACCAGACGAGCCGCAGCTTTCTGAACAAGCTCCAGGGGTTTGATGGCAGATGCCGGAGCACCAGCAAGGAGGGAGTTGCAGTAGTCCAGGCGGGAGATGACGAGAGCCTGGATGAGCACCTGGGCTGCCTTCTCCGTGAGGAAGGGGCGAATCCTCCTGATGTTGTAGAGCAGGAATCTGCAGGACCTCGTCACTGATGCGATGTTTGCCGAGAACGTCAGTTGATCGTCCAGGGTCACACCCAGATTCTTCGCAGTCCGAGTTGAGGTCACCACAGCATTATCAATGGTGATGGCCATGTCTCGGTGCGGACAGCCCTTCCCCGGGAGGAACATCAGCTCGGTCTTATCCAGGTTGAGCTTCAGGTGGTTTGTCGACATCCACTCCGAGATGTCAGCCAGACAAGCAGCAATGCGTGTCTCCACCTGGGTATCAGAGGGGGGGAATGAGAGGATTAGCTGGGTGTCATCGGCATAGCAGTGGTAGGAAAAGCCATGGGAGTGGATGACAGCACCCTGAGATGTAGTGTAGAGAGAGAAAAGAAGAGGACCCAGAACCGAGCCTTGGGGAACCCCAGTTGTGAGCCTGTGTGGTTCTGACACAGACCCTCTCAGCATCACCTGGTAGGAGCGACCCGTCAGGTAGGATGCAAACAGGGAGAGTGCAGAGCCTGAGACACCCATCCCCTCGAGGGTGGAGAGGAGGATCTGATGGTTCACCGTGTCGAACGCTGCAGACAGGTCCAGGAGTATCAGAACGGAGGAGAGAGAGTTCGCTCTAGCGGCATGGAGCGACTCCGTCACTGCCAGGAGGGCAGAGGTCTCAAATCTGACAAATTTTAAGTGACAAATTTAAAAGATGACCTCACAGAACCAAGGCAACCCCAAAGGGAAGCACTTATGAATTTAAACATCATCAATGCCTCCATTAGAGGTAGTCTGAGTTTGTTTACATCAAGCCTTCTTGTTATGTGTCAGTTAAAACTACCCCAACAAGTAGCACTTACTGAATTTAAAGGACAAGTCAGTGCTAAAGTTAAAGTAATAATAGTGACAGAATGCAATCTGAATGAGATTCTAACCGTCATGGTTGAGTTCTTGGTAGGTGCACTCGTCAATTAAAACTACCCCAACAAGTAGCACTTACTGGATTAAAAGGACAAGTTTAAACATTCTACTTTCCCAAGAATGATCTCTTACCTACTGCTCTGTCTGGTGTCCTCCTTCAGCTAGTAGGTATGCTATGACTGCCAAGAATTGTGAACACCTTATATAGGGAATGTGAACAAAACAATTCTGTCCTGGGTTGTTGTAACTCTGTCCTGGGCCATTATGGTAGTTTCATTGGTACTTCACACATTGCTCACCATCAAATCATGGTTGAGTTCTTTTTTAGGTGCACTAGTCAATTAAAACTACCCCAACAAGTAGCACTTACTGAATTAAAAGGACAAGTCAGTGCTAAAGTTAAAGTAATAATAGTGACAAAGGATAGAAGATGACAATACAGAAGACAACCCCAAAGAGATGCACTTATGAATTTAAACATCATCACTGCCTCCATTTGAGGTAGTCTGAGCTTGTTTGCTTCCATTGAGAATGTGTTCTTTGTATGTGCACGAGTCAATACAAAACTACTCTTCTATGCTAAATGAGTTAAATTGAGTTTTTTTTTTGAATTTCCATCAAACATGACTTATTATGTGCACTGGTCAATTACAACTACAAAACTACGAATTGTGAACACCTTATATAGGGAATGTGAACAAAACAATTCTGTCCTGGGTCGTTGTAACTCTGTCCTGGGCCATTATGGTAGTTTCATTGGTACTTCACACATTGCTCACCATCAAATTAAATTCAAACCAATTGCATTGACCGTCATGGTTGAGTTCTTGGTAGGTGCACTAGTCAATTAAAACTACCCCAACAAGTAGCACTTACTGAATTAAAAGGACAAGTCAGTGCTAAAGTTAAAGTAATAATAGTGACAAAGGATAGAAGATGACAATACAGAGCCAAGACAACCAATTTAAACATCATCAATGCCTCCATTAGAGGTAGTCTGAGTTTGTTTACATCAAGCCTTCTTGTTCTTTGTATGTGCACGAGTCAATACAAAACTACTCTTCTATGCTAAATGAGTTAAATTGAGTTTATTTCCATCAAACATGACTTATTATGTGCACTGGTCAATTACAACTACCCCAACAAGTAGCACTTACTGAATTAAAAGGACAAGTCAGTGCTAAAGTTAAAGTAATAATAGTGACAAAAGTTTAAACATTCTACTTTCCCAAGAATGATCTCTTACCTACTGCTCTGTCTGGTGTCCTCCTTCAGCTAGTAGGTATGCTATGACTGCCAAGAATTGTGAACACCTTATATAGGGAATGTGAACAAAACAATTCTGTCCTGGGTCGTTGTAACTCTGTCCTGGGCCATTATGGTAGTTTCATTGGTACTTCACACATTGCTCACCATCAAATTAAATTCAAGTCGTTTGCATTTGATTAGTTGGCTGGTGCTTTTCTTTATTTTGACCACAAATGAAGATACCAAAGTCTCTTTCCATCAAGATTGAGTTCTAATTAATTAAATAACAGTGACAAATTTAAAAGATGACCTCACAGAACCAAGGCAACCCCAAAGGGAAGCACTTATGAATTTAAACATCATCAATGCCTCCATTAGAGGTAGTCTGAGTTTGTTTACATCAAGCCTTCTTGTTATGTGCTTGTTATGTGTCAGTTAAAACTACCCCAACAAGTAGCACTTACTGAATTTAAAGGACAAGTCAGTGCTAAAGTTAAAGTAATAATAGTGACAGAATGCAATCTGAATGAGATTCTAACCGTCATGGTTGAGTTCTTGGTAGGTGCACTAGTCAATTAAAACAACCCCAACAAGTAGCACTTACTGAATTAAAAGGACAAGTCAGTGCTAAAGTTAAAGTAATAATAGTGACAAAGGATAGAAGATGACAATACAGAGCCAAGACAACCCCAAAGACAAAGGATAGAAGATGACAATACAGAGCCAAGACAACCCCAAAGAGATGCACTTATGAATTTAAACATCATCACTGCCTCCATTTGAGGTAGTCTGAGCTTGTTTGCTTCCATTGAGAATGTGTTCTTTGTATGTGCACGAGTCAATACAAAACTACTCTTCTATGCTAAATGAGTTAAATTGAGTTTATTTCCATCAAACATGACTTATTATGTGCACTGGTCAATTACAACTACCCCAACAAGTAGCACTTACTGAATTAAAAGGACAAGTCAGTGCTAAAGTTAAAGTAATAATAGTGACAAAAGTTTAAACATTCTACTTTTCCAAGAATGATCTCTTACCTACTGCTCTGTCTGGTGTCCTCCTTCAGCTAGTAGGTATGCTATGACTGCCAAGAATTGTGAACACCTTATATAGGGAATGTGAACAAAACAATTCTGTCCTGGGTCGTTGTAACTCTGTCCTGGGCCATTATGGTAGTTTCATTGGTACTTCACACATTGCTCACCATCAAATTAAATTCAAGTCGTTTGCATTTGATTAGTTGGCTGGTGCTTTTCTTTATTTTGACCACAAATGAAGATACCAAAGTCTCTTTCCATCAAGATTGAGTTCTAATTAATTAAATAACAGTGACAAATTTAAAAGATGACCTCACAGAACCAAGGCAACCCCAAAGGGAAGCACTTATGAATTTAAACATCATCAATGCCTCCGTTAGAGGTAGTCTGAGTTTGTTTACATCAAGCCTTCTTGTTATGTGCTTGTTATGTGTCAGTTAAAACTACCCCAACAAGTAGCACTTACTGAATTTAAAGGACAAGTCAGTGCTAAAGTTAAAGTAATAATAGTGACAGAATGCAATCTGAATGAGATTCTAACCGTCATGGTTGAGTTCTTGGTAGGTGCACTAGTCAATTAAAACTACCCCAACAAGTAGCACTTACTGAATTAAAAGGACAAGTCAGTGCTAAAGTTAAAGTAATAATAGTGACAAAGGATAGAAGATGACAATACAGAGCCAAGACAACCCCAAAGACAAAGGATAGAAGATGACAATACAGAGCCAAGACAACCCCAAAGAGATGCACTTATGAATTTAAACATCATCACTGCCTCCATTTGAGGTAGTCTGAGCTTGTTTGCTTCCATTGAGAATGTGTTCTTTGTATGTGCACGAGTCAATACAAAACTACTCTTCTATGCTAAATGAGTTAAATTGAGTTTATTTCCATCAAACATGACTTATTATGTGCACTGGTCAATTACAACTACCCCAACAAGTAGCACTTACTGAATTAAAAGGACAAGTCAGTGCTAAAGTTAAAGTAATAATAGTGACAAAAGTTTAAACATTCTACTTTCCCAAGAATGATCTCTTACCTACTGCTCTGTCTGGTGTCCTCCTTCAGCTAGTAGGTATGCTATGACTGCCAAGAATTGTGAACACCTTATATAGGGAATGTGAACAAAACAATTCTGTCCTGGGTCGTTGTAACTCTGTCCTGGGCCATTATGGTAGTTTCATTGGTACTTCACACATTGCTCACCATCAAATTAAATTCAAGTCGTTTGCATTTGATTAGTTGGCTGGTGCTTTTCTTTATTTTGACCACAAATGAAGATACCAAAGTCTCTTTCCATCAAGATTGAGTTCTAATTAATTAAATAACAGTGACAAATTTAAAAGATGACCTCACAGAACCAAGGCAACCCCAAAGGGAAGCACTTATGAATTTAAACATCATCAATGCCTCCATTAGAGGTAGTCTGAGTTTGTTTACATCAAGCCTTCTTGTTATGTGCTTGTTATGTGTCAGTTAAAACTACCCCAACAAGTAGCACTTACTGAATTTAAAGGACAAGTCAGTGCTAAAGTTAAAGTAATAATAGTGACAGAATGCAATCTGAATGAGATTCTAACCGTCATGGTTGAGTTCTTGGTAGGTGCACTAGTCAATTAAAACTACCCCAACAAGTAGCACTTACTGAATTAAAAGGACAAGTCAGTGCTAAAGTTAAAGTAATAATAGTGACAAAGGATAGAAGATGACAATACAGAGCCAAGACAACCCCAAAGAGATGCACTTATGAATTTAAACATCATCACTGCCTCCATTTGAGGTAGTCTGAGCTTGTTTGCTTCCATTGAGAATGTGTTCTTTGTATGTGCACAAGTCAATACAAAACTACTCTTCTATGCTAAATGAGTTAAATTGAGTTTATTTCCATCAAACATGACTTATTATGTACACTGGTCAATTACAACTACCCCAACAAGTAGCACTTACTGAATTAAAATGACAAGTCAGTGCTAAAGTTAAAGTAATAATAGTGACAAAAGTTTAAACATTCTACTTTCCCAAGAATGATCTCTTACCTACTGCTCTGTCTGGTGTCCTCCTTCAGCTAGTAGGTATGCTATGACTGCCAAGAATTGTGAACACCTTATATAGGGAATGTGAACAAAACAATTCTGTCCTGGGTCGTTGTAACTCTGTCCTGGGCCATTATGGTAGTTTCAGTGGTACTTCACACATTGCTCACCATCAAATTAAATTCAAGTCGTTTGCATTTGATTAGTTGGCTGGTGCTTTTCTTTATTTTGACCACAAATGAAGATACCAAAGTCTTTTTCCATCAAGATTGAGTTCTAATTAATTAAATAACAGTGACAAATTTAAAAGATGACCTCACAGAACCAAGGCAACCCCAAAGGGAAGCACTTATGAATTTAAACATCATCAATGCCTCCATTAGAAAAGTCTGAGTTTGTTTACACCAAGCCTTCTTGTTATGTGCTTGTTATGTGTCAGTTAAAACTACCCCAACAAGTAGCACTTACTGAATTTAAAGGACAAGTCAGTGCTAAAGTTAAAGTAATAATAGTGACAGAATGCAATCTGAATGAGATTCTAACCGTCATGGTTGAGTTCTTGGTAGGTGCACTAGTCAATTAAAACTACCCCAACAAGTAGCACTTACTGAATTAAAAGGACAAGTCAGTGCTAAAGTTAAAGTAATAATAGTGACAAAGGATAGCAGATGACAATACAGAGCCAAGACAACCCCAAAGAGATGCACTTATGAATTTAAACATCATCACTGCCTCCATTTAAGGTAGTCTGAGCTTGTTTGCTTCCATTGAGAATGTGTTCTTTGTATGTGCACGAGTCAATACAAAACTACTCTTCTATGCTAAATGAGTTAAATTGAGTTTATTTCCATCAAACATGACTTATTATGTGCACTGGTCAATTAAAACTACCCCAACAAGTAGCACTTACTGGATTAAAAGGACAAGTCAGTGCTAAAGTTAAAGTAATAATAGTGACAAAGGATAGAAGATGACAATACAGAGCCAAGACAACCCCAAAGACAAAGGATAGAAGATGACAATACAGAGCCAAGACAACCCCAAAGAGATGCACTTATGAATTTAAACATCATCACTGCCTCCGTTTGAGGTAGTCTGAGCTTGTTTGCTTCCATTGAGAATGTGTTCTTTGTATGTGCACGAGTCAATACAAAACTACTCTTCTATGCTAAATGAGTTAAATTGAGTTTATTTCCATCAAACATGACTTATTATGTGCACTGGTCAATTACAACTACCCCAACAAGTAGCACTTACTGAATTAAAAGGACAAGTCAGTGCTAAAGTTAAAGTAATAATAGTGACAAAAGTTTAAACATTCTACTTTCCCAAGAATGATCTCTTACCTACTGCTCTGTCTGGTGTCCTCCTTCAGCTAGTAGGTATGCTATGACTGCCAAGAATTGTGAACACCTTATATAGGGAATGTGAACAAAACAATTCTGTCCTGGGTCATTATGGTAGTTTCATTGGTACTTCACACATTGCTCACCATCAAATTAAATTCAAGTCGTTTGCATTTGATTAGTTGGCTGGTGCTTTTCTTTATTTTGACCACAAATGAAGATACCAAAGTCTCTTTCCATCAAGATTGAGTTCTAATTAATTAAATAACAGTGACAAATTTAAAAGATGACCTCACAGAACCAAGGCAACCCCAAAGGGAAGCACTTATGAATTTAAACATCATCAATGCCTCCGTTAGAGGTAGTCTGAGTTTGTTTACATCAAGCCTTCTTGTTATGTGCTTGTTATGTGTCAGTTAAAACTACCCCAACAAGTAGCACTTACTGAATTTAAAGGACAAGTCAGTGCTAAAGTTAAAGTAATAATAGTGACAGAATGCAATCTGAATGAGATTCTAACCGTCATGGTTGAGTTCTTGGTAGGTGCACTAGTCAATTAAAACTACCCCAACAAGTAGCACTTACTGAATTAAAAGGACAAGTCAGTGCTAAAGTTAAAGTAATAATAGTGACAAAGGATAGAAGATGACAATACAGAGCCAAGACAACCCCAAAGAGATGCACTTATGAATTTAAACATCATCACTGCCTCCATTTGAGGTAGTCTGAGCTTGTTTGCTTCCATTGAGAATGTGTTCTTTGTATGTGCACGAGTCAATACAAAACTACTCTTCTATGCTAAATGAGTTAAATTGAGTTTATTTCCATCAAACATGACTTATTATGTGCACTGGTCAATTACAACTACCCCAACAAGTAGTAGCACTTACTGAATTAAAATGACAAGTCAGTGCTAAAGTTAAAGTAATAATAGTGACAAAAGTTTAAACATTCTACTTTCCCAAGAATGATCTCTTACCTACTGCTCTGTCTGGTGTCCTCCTTCAGCTAGTAGGTATGCTATGACTGCCAAGAATTGTGAACACCTTATATAGGGAATGTGAACAAAACAATTCTGTCCTGGGTCGTTGTAACTCTGTCCTGGGCCATTATGGTAGTTTCAGTGGTACTTCACACATTGCTCACCATCAAATTAAATTCAGGTCGTTTGCATTTGATTAGTTGGCTTGTGCTTTTCTTTATTTTGACCACAAATGAAGATACCAAAGTCTTTTCCCATCAAGATTGAGTTCTAATTAATTAAATAACAGTGACAAATTTAAAAGATGACCTCACAGAACCAAGGCAACCCCAAAGGGAAGCACTTATGAATTTAAACATCATCAATGCCTCCATTAGAGGTAGTCTGAGTTTGTTTACACCAAGCCTTCTTGTTATGTGCTTGTTATGTGTCAGTTAAAACTACCCCAACAAGTAGCACTTACTGAATTTAAAGGACAAGTCAGTGCTAAAGTTAAAGTAATAATAGTGACAGAATGCAATCTGAATGAGATTCTAACCGTCATGGTTGAGTTCTTGGTAGGTGCACTAGTCAATTAAAACTACCCCAACAAGTAGCACTTACTGAATTAAAAGGACAAGTCAGTGCTAAAGTTAAAGTAATAATAGTGACAATAGTATGCTATGACTGCCAAGAATTGTGAACACCTTATATAGGGAATGTGAACAAAACAATTCTGTCCTGGGTCGTTGTAACTCTGTCCTGGGCCATTATGGTAGTTTCATTGGTACTTCACACATTGCTCACCATCAAATTAAATTCAAGTCGTTTGCATTTGATTAGTTGGCTGGTGCTTTTCTTTATTTTGACCACAAAGTCTCTTTCCATCAAGATTGAGTTCTAATTAATTAAATAACAGTGACATTACATTTACATTACATTACAGTCATTTAGCAGACGCTTTTATCCAAAGCGACTTACAATAAGTGTATTCAACATAGGTAGGGAACGAAAACTACTAATCACCAGAAGTCTTTAGTGCATTATCTGCAAAAACAAGCAACCAAGAGTATACCTAGCGCTAAGGTAAAAGTGCAATATATCAGCTACCTATTTCCTTAAACAGATGAGACAAAATAGCTAAATCAAATGAGCATGAGCTAAAACAAATAAGTGAATCGACTAAACAAGATCCAATAAACAATCCAATAATCCAATAAACAATACAGCAATAGAAAACAAGCGTTCGTACAACTAGTTAACAACAAGTAGGTCAGGCAGAGAGGAAGGGTAGTGTTTCCTGAAGAGGTGAGTTTTCAGCCTGCGGCGAAATATGGGCAGTGACTCTGCTGTCCTAACATCAGTGGGAAGTTCATTCCACCACTGTGGGGCCAGAACAGAAAAGAGTCGTGACCGTGTGGATCGGCCAGAAGGACCCTTGAGTGACGAGGCAATCAGTCGCCCCGAGGTGGCAGACCGAAGTGGTCGGGCAGGGGTGTAGGCATCGACCATAGCCCGGAGGTAGGAAGGAGCTGTTCCTTTCACTGCCCTATAGGCTAGCACCAGGGTTTTGAACTGGATGCGAGCCGCTACGGGGAGCCAGTGTAGAGAGCGGAGAAGGATGGTTGTGTGGGAGAACTTGGGGCGGTTGAACACCAGACGAGCCGCAGCTTTCTGAACAAGCTCCAGGGGTTTGATGGCAGATGCCGGAGCACCAGCAAGGAGGGAGTTGCAGTAGTCCAGGCGGGAGATGACGAGAGCCTGGATGAGCACCTGGGCTGCCTTCTCCGTGAGGAAGGGGCGAATCCTCCTGATGTTGTAGAGCAGGAATCTGCAGGACCTCGTCACTGATGCGATGTTTGCCGAGAACGTCAGTTGATCGTCCAGGGTCACACCCAGATTCTTCGCAGTCCGAGTTGAGGTCACCACAGCATTATCAATGGTGATGGCCATGTCTCGGTGCGGACAGCCCTTCCCCGGGAGGAACATCAGCTCGGTCTTATCCAGGTTGAGCTTCAGGTGGTTTGTCGACATCCACTCCGAGATGTCAGCCAGACAAGCAGCAATGCGTGTCTCCACCTGGGTATCAGAGGGGGGGAATGAGAGGATTAGCTGGGTGTCATCGGCATAGCAGTGGTAGGAAAAGCCATGGGAGTGGATGACAGCACCCTGAGATGTAGTGTAGAGAGAGAAAAGAAGAGGACCCAGAACCGAGCCTTGGGGAACCCCAGTTGTGAGCCTGTGTGGTTCTGACACAGACCCTCTCAGCATCACCTGGTAGGAGCGACCCGTCAGGTAGGATGCAAACAGGGAGAGTGCAGAGCCTGAGACACCCATCCCCTCGAGGGTGGAGAGGAGGATCTGATGGTTCACCGTGTCGAACGCTGCAGACAGGTCCAGGAGTATCAGAACGGAGGAGAGAGAGTTCGCTCTAGCGGCATGGAGCGACTCCGTCACTGCCAGGAGGGCAGTCTCAAATCTGACAAATTTTAAGTGACAAATTTAAAAGATGACATCACAGAACCAAGGCAACCCCAAAGGGAAGCACTTATGAATTTAAACATCATCAATGCCTCCATTAGAGGTAGTCTGAGTTTGTTTACATCAAGCCTTCTTGTTATGTGTCAGTTAAAACTACCCCAACAAGTAGCACTTACTGAATTTAAAGGACAAGTCAGTGCTAAAGTTAAAGTAATAATAGTGACAGAATGCAATCTGAATGAGATTCTAACCGTCATGGTTGAGTTCTTGGTAGGTGCACTCGTCAATTAAAACTACCCCAACAAGTAGCACTTACTGGATTAAAAGGACAAGTCAGTGCTAAAGTTAAAGTAATAATAGTGACAAAGGATAGAAGATGACAATACAGAGCCAAGACAACCCCAAAGAGATGCACTTATCTCTTAAACATCATCACTGCCTCCATTTGAGGTAGT